>NW_011495032.1:20987161-21017334 GCF_000754665.1 Bison bison bison | reverse complement strand
ATATATATAAATAAAATTCTGGTTACATACATTTGCACACCAGAAATGAAATACCCAGACATGGTGAACTTCCTGATGTGCTGCTGTGTGATATACACAAACAACCTATGACGTATTCTTGCAGAAAAGGCGGGGGGAAAGAACCTGAGTGTAACAAAGCCTCTAGTACTCACATCCCTTCACAGTAATCACAGTGCACAGTGTGATGGGTTGCATGACACCACAAGGAAGGAAGCAGACAAATATAGCATGAGGGACATTCATTCTTCGGGATACCTGACCTGGTTTTTTTACAAAAAGTCATTGTCGGATGCAGTGGATGTTGGGGGAGAGAGAGAACGGATTGTCTAGACTGAAAGAGACTTAAGAGACAATAATCAAATGTCATCTTTGGAATTTGTTTGAATCAAGATTTGAATAAACCAACAATAGAAAAGATGATTTTGGAGATCAAATCAGTCAATCAAAGGAAATCAGTCCTGAATATTCATTGGAAGGACTGATGCTGAAGCTGAAGCTCCAATACTGTGGCCACCTGATACAAAGAACTGACTCATTGGAAAAGACCCTGATGCTGGGAAAGATTGAAGGCAGAAGAAGGGGACAATGGGATGAGATGGTTGGATGGCATTACTGACTCTACAGACGTGAGTTTGCGGAAGCTCCAGCGGTTGGTGATGGACAGGGAAGCTGGCGTGCTACAGTCCACGGGTTGCAAAGAGTCAAACTTGACATGAACTGAACTGTGAAATGTGATGAGGAAATGTGATGATGCACTGAACCTTGGATGATATCCTGGAATTATTCTTTATTTTATGAGTACAATAATGGCATCGTAGTAAGGAAAAGTCCACATTATTAAGAAATTCCTAATAATGTATTAAGAGTGAAGTGTCTGAAATTTGTTTAAATCCTTCAGAAAGAAAAAAAGAAAGGAAGGAAGATGAATTTAAATAGGGCATAATCTTGCTAAATATGTAATGCTGCTAATGTTGGTAAATTGGGTGATTGGTATGTTGGCGTTCACTGCAAACTGTGAATTTGTGCACGTTTGAAATTTTTAATGATAAAAAACTAAATACATGATATATTAAATATGTTTTCAAATTAGCTCTCAATCGGCTTTTTTGTTTTGCTTTATCAGAGTGAGTTATTTTATCCCGAACACGAAGCACCAATATAATCCATTGCTAGTGAACACTTAATATTCTGTATCTATAATAGAAAAATGAAGGATGGGTTAGTGGTGAGCCCCTGAAGCCAGGGTGCTTTTGAGACTTTAAGTGGGAGTAGCTCAGTCACAAAAGAAGAGAATGAGGGAGCTGTTGGCACATGGGCGAGATGTAAGTTATTGCTTCTCCTTCTCTAGTGTGAATTAAATATGTTTCAAACATGAATCATACATTTTATATTGTCTTGACTTTGGGGAACTGGCAGAGTCTGTTTCTAAGCAGAACTGACTGACTGACTTCCTTCTCTAATCCATTTCTAAATTGTACTCCAATTACTCTTCCCACAAAGAAGATAAGAGGAGCTTTAACAGGCTTATTTCAGCATCCTGACGTGAGAAAGAAAACAGCATGCCTTGGAAACTGCACCTGACTGAATTAGAAGTCTGACTCTGCTAACCAGTTATATTACTTAAAACAAAGCACTCTCTCTCAGCAACTCTCTCCAGGCTTCTTTTTAGTTTTTTGTGTTTAATAAAATGGACTAGTCAATGAATTGAACAATCTCTTCCTACTCAGACTTCCTGAAAGAGCTGTCCATGTACAATAGGCTGCCATTCCATATCCAGTGTCCAGCCCTCTCATCAACATAGAAGGAATTCAATTTGTATTTAATAAAAGGAAAGAAAAACAGATACCAAACAATGGATTGAACTTGAACACAACTTCAAAAACTTGTTGATCCGGAGAGTTCCTGATATTTGTTTATCTCTTTGCTTTCTCTCTTTTCAGGTTTAACTGCGCCTCCCCCAAAAGAGACTCCAGAAGTGAGGCCGGCATATATCACATATGACCACTAGATGGAAGCACGAACCTACCGCAGAATCACTCCTAATGCAGCAGGAGCGCTCAGGCAACAGAGCTTCTCCAAAGAGCACAACCAGCTCCCTATGGACAGTGACGGCCGCCCTGATTGGTGACTTTCCCTACACCCCTCCCCTTGGCCTTGATTATAAGGAACCAGTAGCCGCTACTGATGGGAACAAAACTGTTCTGTTGTTTCAGCCTTGGGATGTTGATCCTGATTTTATTTATATTTTTGAGATTTTGTTCAGCATGAGCTTTTCTCATTGATTTTGATTTTTTTTAACTACTACATTAAAATATTATTTCTCTTGGTTCCTGAGGTTTTGGATACCACAGGTGAGTGCCTCAAATGTGCTTTAGTGCCTTAGTCCTGAAAAATATGATTGCTCTTGCCTGGGAAATACCATGGAGGAAGGAGCCTGGTAGGCTACAGTTCATGGAGTTCCAAAGAGTCGGACGTGACTGAGCGACTTGACGTTCACTTTTCACTTTCATGCCCTGGAGAAGGAAATGGCAACCCACTCCAATATTCTTGCCTGGAGAATCCCAGGGACGGGAGCCTGGTGGGCTGCTGTCTATGGGGTCACACAGAGTCGGACACAACTGATGTGACTTAGCAGCAGCAGCAGCAGCAGCCTAGAAACAATACAAAATACAAGACAATACAAAATTGTACAAAATAATGGTACAAAGCCATCAGGAATAAGCAACATGGGAGATATTGAAAACATTAGTGCACATCGGAGACCAAAGACACAGAAAGCAGGAGATCACTAATACACATGGTTTCTAAATGAATAGGAAATGATACTCAATACAAACTCCTGCATGAAAGATAAGACGACGGTCCTTTGTTTACCCCTCCACCTGTTCTATCTTCACTCCTTCAAGGTCTTTTTATTACTGGTCCTCCTTCTCTCCTTCATCCCTTTCTTTTTCCTCTTTCCCTTCTCCCCGCTCCTTCTTCTCCTGCCTCTCCCCCTGCTCCTTCACCACCTCCTCCTGGAACTCCATCTGCTTCCCTGGTACTGCATTCAGAGCGCCCTCACACCCCTTTAAAAAAAGTCCCCATCTATTCTCTCTCTGTTGCCTTCTCTCTCACACAGAAGTTTCCCTAAGTCCTCTCTGACTCTGTCTTACTTAGAGCCCAGAGACCTCAGGAAGATGGGGTGCAGGGAGGGGAGAAAGGGGAGAATTCTGAGAATGGAAAGCTCAGAGCAGAGTCCAGGGCTCTCCACTCAGACTACGAGCTCCTTGGGGCACAGCCTCTGCCTGGACTTGGCACCATGGCCTTGCTCAAAACACCATAAACATCCGCTTGTGTGGATAACTACGCTTGTTAATCAGCAGGGTGTTCTTACAGATGAAAAGTCATAAAATGAAATAATTTTCAACAGTACCCTGTGAAGGATTATTTCATTACTTAACCAAATGACAACACCCATGAATACTGTTGCTGACACGCTTTGTGCATCTCTCCCACCTCAACTCTTAAAAACATGAAGGTCAAGGGTAAAGCAGATCCACAGATCCCAGGCTCCCTTGTGGACTTTCTTGGAGGCCCAGGCTAATCCTTCCATAGGCACTACCACCTTCTTCTCTTCTAGTGTTGATAAATTATCTCCTGTGGTTGAAGGGGCAGAGGGTGGTCTGCATGTGACCTGTGCCTGTGACCTTGGCCTGGCCCCTCCAGATTCCCTCTGCACACTTCTCTCTGCTCTCCAGCCAGGAGGCTCCATCACGAGGATGCCCCAGTGCTCTGTGTTCTGGTGGGGGAAGCCGGTGGGGAGTGCTGGTATCAGAGGGAGGTTGTGTCCTTTCACTCTCTCCCTGCAAGGTTACCTGCAGATGACTGTGTGTCCAGAAGGAAGGTTACTCCTGACCAAGGATAGCACAGTCCGCAGACCTCCCACCTGCCCTCAATACCTGGAGTCAACACAGAACTGCCGCTAACAGATCGGTGCAAGTGGGATCCTTGACCAACCTTTATCAAACTCCTACTTATAGAACATTCTAGGAACTCAGACTGGGAATTCTCCACTTGAATAGAACCACGCAAGCCTCCAAGGTGTGTGCAGGTCTCAGCTCCAGTTCCGTCTCAGGGTGGCTGGGGGACTGTGACCCTGTTACGCCCACCCTCAGACCCCAGATGGCCAAAGGACAGCACAATTGTGAACAGAGCTTGGACAAATGGAGAGGGTGTCCGTCCATGAGCTGACAAAGATGTCTGCTGTGAGCACAAGCCAGGGGAAGGGAGGGGGCGGGGACATGAGCTGTCTGTCTCTCCCCACCATGTTCTGGCACCAGGGTCTGTAACTCAGAGGGACATAATAATTCTCTATGCAGACCTGGCCCTCCAGGTCTTCCCACAAGTACCACATTAGTGAAGCAGGAGGGTAGAACAAATTTTACTCAGTGGTGTGTTAGCTTGAGTTGTAACCTTGGAATATTCTGATTTGTGACCCCTGGACCTCTGTCTGTACTCTGCCCAAGACACTACAGGTGCCAGGAGAGAACTGATTGTTGTTCCAGCTACTGGGCTGGCCTCTGCGGGCCCCTGGCACTCACAGCTCTGGAAACAGCCACTGGTATGCAAACTCTCCTTGAATTGATCTCTCTGATGGAGTGTTTCCTGTTTTCCATTGGTGTCTTGACTGACATGGTGCAAAAAACGAATTGTACCTGGCAAATAGACTCTCAGCTTTAAAGAAAATGTTGACTTGAATTGAATGGGTTGAAAAGATAAGGAAACAAATCCTCATACAAAACTAAGATAATCAAAACTCATCAAGGGGCAACTCAAATCAGCAAAACCAGGGTTGGTCAAGGTGATGCTCTTAGAGATACATGTTCTGGAAGACATAGGTATGCCAAGGGCATGAAGGAATATGTCCAGCTCCTCAGACGGGCACCTGAACAGTCCTGCTGGTCCCCTACACTTGAGGAGTCTTGGGCCACAGAGGCTTCATCTGGTTCCTCTTCTCCAAAGGCTATTAAAGTTCAATTTCAAAATGTTTGTGTAGTAACATCCCCCAAATGCTGTGACAGTTGTGATGCTGTCACCTTTCAAGTGTGATGACCTTGCATGGATTCCTTTGAGCTGTTCTGGTTCCTGGACCTTTCTAGAAGCTTCTATTGATATTCCCTGGTTTCAATGACTATGTTTCCCTCAACAACATTCTATGTATTTTATCTCCTGGTTTTGTTCATGTATTATTTTCTAAATATTTTTTAAGAAGTGGTAGATGCCAAAAGTATTGTAGGAGCCAAGGGAACAATATTGAGATGGCCATGTTCCTGCTTTCATGGAAATTAAGCTCTAGATAATTGCGATAACATTCAGATAAATATCATTCAGTTAACATTTACTGAGTACCTTCAATGAGCCAGACACTGTTCTAGGCTCTAAGAATATAATCCTAAATGAAACACACACACACATGTGCTCTAAGGAGCTTACATACTAGGAAGGGAGACAGACAATAAACAAAGCTATGTAGCCCACCACGCTCCTCTGTCCTTGGGATTTTCCAGGCAAGAGTACTGGAGTGGGTTGCCATTTCCTTCTCCAGAGGACCTTCCCGACCCAGGAATTGAACCCAGGTCTCCTGCATTGTAAGCAAGACACTTTACTGTCTGAGCCACCAGGGAAGTCCCTATGTAAAGTACACAGTATCTGATTTGCACTGGGTTCTCTAGAACACAGAACAGAACCGAGGCAAAAGCTATGGCTAACAGTTTCCTTGAGAGTAAAATCCAGATAAGCAGGAATGAGAGAACAGAGGATGATGCAAGGAAAGAAGAGGAACAAATACAGGGGATGGGTTACCAACCTGGCTTCTAGCTTCATAAAAAAACCCAGCCAATTACTCAGTCTATACAAAAGCCCTGTGAATTACTGAGTCTCAGAACAGTTCATCTTAAAGAAGACGTATGGCAGGTTAAAAATAGCCACAGCTTGAGTGTAAGTTGGTACAGCCACTATGCGAAACAGTATGCAGGCCCCTCAGAACACCAGGAACAGGATCACCATGCACGTGTTTAGTTGCTTCAGTCATTGTCCCACTCTTTGCAACTCTATGGACTGCAGCCTGCCAGGCTCCTCTGCCCACTGGGATTCTCCAGGCAAGAATTCTAGAGTGGGTTGCCATGTCCACCTCCAGGGGATCTTCCCTATGAACTACTATATGATCCAGCAATTCCACTCCTGAGTAAATATCCAAAAGAAGTGAAACCATTAATTCAAAAAGATACATGCAACTCAGTGTTCACAGCAGCATTATTTACAATAGATAAGACATGGAAGCAATGTAAATGTTCATCAACAAATTAACAGATAAAGAAAATGTGGTATAAAATGTGGAATATTACTCAGCCATAAAAAGAATGAAATTCTGCAATTTGCAACAACATGGACATACCCAGAGAGTATTAGGCTTAGTGAAATAAATCAGACAGAAAGACAAATACTGTGTGTTATCACTTGTCCATAGTATCTAAAAAATAAAACAAATGAATGTATATAACAAAACAGAAATAGACTCACAGATACAGAAAGCAAACTAGTTGTTACCAGTGGAGAGAGGAAAGGGAGAGAGGAAGATAGGGGCATGGGATTAAGAGGTACAAATTGCTATGTATAAAATAAATAAGCAACAATGATATATTGCACAGCATGGAGAAACACAGCCATTGTTTTATAATAACTTTAAGTGGAGTGGAATCTATAAAAATGCTGAGCTGCTATGTTGTATATCTGAAATTAATATATTATTATAAATCAATTATACTTCAATTAAAAAACAAAACAAAACAGTCACAACTTCCCTGACATTCCTTCCCCTGAGAGCCAGAGTCTATATTCCTTCCCTGGATCTGGATGGGCTGTTGATATAGAATGTAGAGGAAGTGAGCCTGTACAAGCTTCCAAGCCTTAGGCCTTTAGTGATTGGTTGCTGAGATGCTTGAGCTTTAACCCAGAAGCCCTGCTGTGGGAAACAAGAAGTCCTGGGGAGAGTCCCCATGTGGAGAAGAACTGAGCCTCCCAGCCAACAGCCAGCACCACCCTGTCTACTACGTGAGCACGCAGCCTTGATTCAGGATCCTCCAGCTCCAATGGAGCAGAGATAAGTCATTCCCAATATCCCCTGGCCAAACTACAGATTCAAGAGAAAAATAAACTATTGTTGTATTTTCCACCCTTAAGGTAGTTTGTTATTCCAAGATGTAAACAGAACAGAAAGAGAGAAATATTTAACTACAGGCTCTTGTGATGCATTAGAGACAGTTTGCCCCAAGAACTGCCAACCCCACTGTCTTACAGTTTGTGCCCTCCAAACTCTCTAGGCATCTATGAGAGAGGCAAGATCTCAAGACAGGAAGAGCAGCCTCTGAGCCCAGCATTGGGTGAGCACAGGGATCCGCACCTGCCCTGTTGCAGCCTGAGCCTCCAGGCGAGCTCATGACTGCATGTGTGCTGCACAGAATTCCCGTGAAGTGTCTGTCCTCAGCAGCCCCAGAAACAGCAGCAGTGCAACAGTAGGAGACTTGGGGCAAGACCCTCTCTGGGGCCTAAGCTGGGCACGAGGGTCTAGGAGCAGCCGTCTCAGAGAGCCCAGCTGCCCAGGGCAGTGACCCCACCTGCCACCTTGCCAGGTGGTGGCAGAGCACAGTGAGTCTGTTTTCAGGCAAGATCAAAGCCTCCCCTCTATGGCCCTCAGAATGTGGTAGTGCCAGGTGATCTTCCTGGACAGTTATCAGCATTGAGCAGAAAGGCAGGGGTGAATGAATCCAGGAAGGTACAAAAACTGGGTCCAGAAGAGTAGCTGGAAAGTGTTAAGTGTCATAAAAACCCATGAATTATGAATATGTTTAGATAAACAGCAAGGGACCTAGGAAATGCAATGTGAGCATGATAGAGGTTTTCAACTTTCATAGGGCAGTCAGGCAAGACCCTCTAAGAAGGGTTTGAACATTTGCACAAGTGTTTGAAAACATTAGGGAGCCCCAATGACCTGCTCCAGACTTGAAAGGGCAGAAGTGATGACAGGGGTCAGTCCTCAGACTTTGAAGGCAAAGCTAGTAGAATTAGCTTGGGCACCATGGTGGAGTATGGGGGAAGGAGAGGAACCAAGGACTCCAAAGATTCTGGCCTCAAACACTGGAAGGACGGAGCTGTCATGAAACACGACAGGGGAAAATGTAGGCAAGGCAAGGTAGGGGGTGGATCAGAAGTTCAAGTTTTGGACATCCAAACAGAGCTTCCTTCCTTCCTTCCTCCCTCCGTGCCTCCCTTCCTTCCTTCCTTCCCAGGTTGTCACCTGCAAATATGATCTGTTCTGGGAAGAGGTCTTTGCTGGAGGTGTAATTCTTGGAACTGTCAGGAAATAAATGGTCAGGTAGCTCAGTGGTAAAGAATCCACATGCCAGTGCAGGAGATGCAGGTTTGATTCCTGAATTGGGAAGATCCCCTGGAAGAGGAAATGGCAACCCAGCATTCTTGCCTGGAAAATCCCATGGACAGAGAAGCCTGGCAGGTTAGAGCTTACAGGGTCACAAAGAGACACGACTGAGTGCATGCACACAGAGCCACAAAAAAATAATATCATTGTCTGTAGTGAAAAGTTCTACCAGGGACAGTCAACAGGGTCAGATAATAGGAGGCACTGGAGAGGACGGGGTGCTGAGGAAGAAGGATCAGAAAGTCTCTCAGAAGAGGTGGGAAAAAAAAAAAGCTGAATCATGAACAGTAATCCTGTTCACGATCCCTTACCAAATTCTTGGGGAAAAATAAGTTTCAGGATTAGAATATTGGGGATTTCAAAATAGCAGACAGTGCATTCAACATGCTTGGCAGGGTCTGGGCAGCATCCTATAATCTTACCACTGTTTGCAGAAAACATTTATTTATCACACTGAACAGGATAAGTAAACATGAATGGCCATATATCAGTTTGGATTACATTTTACTGCCAAATGAATCTGCATGAAACCTACATTTTTTTTTAACCTCTCAATATTAAGGCACTGTTTTAAGTGCTCACATGCATTAATTCATTTAATCTTCATATCGACACTCTGAGGTGGTTGTGTTATTATTACCACTTTACAATGAGGAGACAGAGGCACACACAGAGAGTTTATGATCTTAATACCTGATCCAACTCTCAGGTTGGTGCTAGCCAGGGCCAAGGTCCTGAAGTGGGAATAAGTGCAGGTATTTGAGAAACCTGCTGGCTGGAGGTGGTGAACATGTGGGAAGTGGTAGAGGACACAGCAGTGGGACCTGGCTTGGCCCCATTCTCTGGGTTCTCTTCAGATTCCACTGTAGAGTCCAGAATCCTGAGTACAGCATCTGTTTATTTGGACCATTTCTGCTTGTTTTCTTTGAAACAAATTCATCAGTCTGCTGCACAAGGAAGAGACTGGAGAGGAGGATCATGGAAGTGGATGGATAGATCACACCATCCCAAACCCCACATTCTAATCTCTGTGGTTCCAGCAAACCTGAATAACATACTGAAGACTTAACATTGAGGAAACACTAAGAAGGGAAGTGTGAATGTCTTGTTAGCTGTAAACTCACCATATTTAATTAAAAAGCAAAATCAACACAAAACTTCACTTGCCATCTACAATTTTGTTCCACATACATTTGTGAGATGTTTCCTCACATAAATACTTTAGTATTTCTTTTTTAACTTTACCCCACTACTGCCTTTATGCTGCTTTTCCTTTTAGATTTCTTGAGCTGGTTTTTGATAACAAATCGCATGATTCCCTCACAGTCCTTGACATTCTTTCTCACTTTGTGATGATAACCAGGGTGAACAACATGCATGAGCCCTAGCCCACCAAGCCAGACTGAGAGTTTGGTTTCCCTCTGTCAATCCACAGACCTCAACAGAACTTGAGAACGCAACTACTTGGAAATTTTATTTCTGCCTTCCTAGAAAGTAATTTTGATTGATGCATCATTTGCTGTGTAGTTTTGATACTATTAAATATCTAGCATGCAGGAAAGATTAAGGCACTTTTATAAGCTAGCACCAAATAATATTTTTTGTTGTGTCATAAATACTTCTCCCCAAACTGACATCAACCACATGTTCACCAATGACTCTCTTCCTTCCCTTAGATCAATGTTGTCCAATGTGGTGGCCATAAGCCACACATGGCCATTGGGCACTTGAAACATGGTGAATATGAATGGAGATGTGCTGTGAGTACAAAATACACACCAGTTTCCAAACTTTGTACCAAATCCCCAAAGAATGCAAAATACCTCATTAATAGTTTTCATGCTGATTACTTGCAAACATGACAATATTTGTTATGGGCTGTTTTAAATAAATCTGTTATTAAAATTGGTGTATCTTTTTACTTTTAAAATGTGGCTACAAACCAATAGAGGAGAGAGAGGAGAGGAAGGAAAATGAGTCAGGAGGGCTAAGAGGAGAGGAGGGGAGGAGATAAGAAGGGGAAAACAGAAAGAAAAACTAAAATGGCCCTTTTAAAAAACTAACTTTTTATAAAAACAGGAACTGTTGGGATTAATCTTCTGAATGAGGACTTTGTTTCTGAAAATTTTGAGAGACTATTCAAATCTGTTTTAGCCTTACTGACTTTAGTCTTATTGACTTTTATGCTGTTGTTAATGAAAATGCCAGGATACTCTAACTCTAATGTACTTTAATAGTTTGAGTAGTCAAAAAAATAAATAAAAAGAAACAAAGAAATGGAATCCTAAGAAAAATGTGCAAGTGTGCACATTTTTACTTAGATACTAAAAAATCTTTGTTTCATTAAAAGAAAACTAATTTTTTGTAATACCATTATCTATTTTCTCTTGCCTGTTCTGATTCTAGGTTTCCAGGGCTCAATGGTATTTCTAGTTCCAAGAGGTCTCGTCTTCATCATTTTACCTTTGAGAGAAAGCAGCAGCTGTGTGCATCCTTTGAGCTCTCCTCCCCACTCCCTGTAGAATCTTCCCCTCCACATTTCATTCAGTAGGAGCCATGCCTCTTCCCTGACATTATAGGGATGGCTAGGAGGCCTGCTCAGCTACACTCAGGGCTTTTCCAACTTTTATCTTAAATGGATCAGGTTAAGATGCCCCGCCCCCGCTTAGCTGGGGCATGGCTCACTTAAAAATAAGAAGCAGGGAGAATTAATTATTTTCTTCTTGCAATGACTTGTAAATACATTTAAAAATGAAGAATGCACTAGGTTTTTCTCCCTGCAATGTCTGTTTCTGAATTATCATGAAAGACAATACTTATTTTCATAACATGCTAAATGTTCTAATATGTCTAGAGTTATATAATACCTGGAGTAACTGGCAAGTCTGGTCTTGGAGTACAAAATGAAGCAGGGCAAAGGCTATCAGAGTTTTGTCAAGAGAACACACTTGTCACTGCCAACATCCTTTTCCAACAACACAAGAGACAATTCTACACATGGACATCACCAAATGGTAAATACCAAAATCAAATTGATTGCACTCTTTGCAGCTGAAGATGGAGAAGCTCTATACAGTCAGCAAAAGCAAGACCTGGAGCTGGCTGTGGCTCAGATCATTAGCTGCTTATTGCAAAATTCAAGCTCAAATTGAAGAAAGTAGGGTAAACCACTAGCCATTCAGGTATGTCTTAAATCAAATCCCTTATGATTATACAGTGGAGGCGCCAAATAGATTTAAGGGATTATATCTTATAGACAGAGTGCCTGAAGAACTATGAAGAGAGATTTATGATATTGTGCAAGAGGCAGTGACCAAAACCATCCCAATGAAAAATAAATGCAAGTAGGCAAAATGATTGAGAAGGACTTATGAATAGCTGGAAAAAAAGGAAAAAAGACATGAAAAGCAAGAGAGAAAGGGAAAGATATTCCCAACTGAATGCAGAGTTCCAGAGAATAACAAGGAGAGATAAGAAGGCCTTCTTAAATGAACAATGAAAAGAAATAGAGGAAAACAGTAGAATGGGAAAGACTAGAGATCTCTTCAAAAAAATTGAAGATACCAAGGGAATATTTCATGCAAGGATGGGCACAATAAAGGACAGAAAGAGTAATTACCTAACAGAAGAAGAAGAGATTTAAAAGAGGTGGCAAGAATACATAGAACTATACAAAAAAGGTATTAATGATACAGATAATCATGATGGTGTGGTCACCCACCTAGAGCCTGACATCCTAGAGTCTGAAGTCAAGTGAACCTTAGGAAGCATTACTACAAGCAAGGATAGCGGAGGTGATGGAATTCCAGCTTAGCTATTTCAAATCCTAAAAGATGATGCTGTTAAAGGGCTGCACTCAATACACTAGCAAATTTGGAAAACTCAGCAGTGGCCATAGGACTACAAAAGTCAGTTTCATTCCAATTCCAAAGAAGGACAGTGCCAAAGAGTGTACAAACTACCATATAATTGTGCTCATTTCTCATGCTAGTAAGGTTATGCTCAAAATCCTTCAAGCTAGGCTTCAGCAATATGTGAACTGAGGACTTCCAGCTGTACAAGCTTGATTTAGAAAAGGTAGAGGAATCAGAGATCAAATTGCTAACATCTGCTGGATCATAGAAAAAGCAAGGGAATTTCATAAAAACATCTACTTCTGCTTCATTGACGGTGCTAAAGCCTTTGACTGTGTGGATCAAAACAAACTGGAAAATTCTGAAAAAGATGGGAATACCAGACCACCTTACCTTACCTGCCTCCTGAGAAATCTGTATGCGGGTCAAGAAACAACAGTTAGAATTGGACATGAAATGATGGACTGGTTCAAAATTGTGAAAGGAGTATGTCAAGGCTATATATTGTTACCTGTTTATTTAACTTCCATGCAGAGTACATCATGAGGAATGCCAGGCTGGATGAAGCACAAGCTGGTATCAAGATTGCCAGGAGAAAAATCAATAACCTCATATATGAAGATGACACCTCCCTCATGGCAGAAAGTGAAGAGGAACCAAAAAGCCTATTGATAAACATGAAAAGAGTGAAAAAATTGGCTTAAATCTCAGCCTTCAAAAAATGAAGATCATGGCATCCAGTCCCATCACTTCACGGCAAATAGATGGGGAAAAAGTGGAAGCAGTGAGATTTTCTTTTCTTGGGCTCCAAAATCACTGTAAATGGATATTGCAGCCATGAAATTAAAAGACACTTGCTCCTTGGAAGGAAAGCTATTACAAATCTAGACAGTGGATTAAAAAGCAAAGACATCACTTTGCCAACAAAGGTTCATATAGCCAAAGCTATGGTTTTTCCAGTAGTCACATATGGATGTGAGAGTTGGGTCACAAAGAAGTTTGAGTGCCGAGGAACTGATGCCTTCGAATTGTGGTGCTGGAGAATAGTCTTGAGAGTCCCTTAGACTCCAGGGAGATCAATCCAGTCCATCCTAATGGAAATCATCCCTGAATATTCATTGGAAAGACTGATGCTGAAGCTGCAGCTCCAATACTTTGGCTGCCTAATGGGAAGAACTCATCCATTTGAAAAGACCATGATGCTGGGAAAGGAGAAGGGGCAGCAGAGGATGAGGTGGTTAGATAGCATTATCAACTCAATGAACACAAATCTGAGCAAACTCTGGGAGATAGTGAAGGACAGAGAAGCCTGGTGTGCTACAGTCCATGGGGCCACAAAGAGTCAGACATGACTTAGCAACTGAAGAACAACAACAGCAACAAATGTTTTAAATGACTTTCTTATAAGTTGTGCAAACTGTCCTAAAGTTTATTGCTTTTACTTTCCAACTCAGGAGAGTACTTGAAAAGTCAAGGCTTAGGATTTTAAATGATCATCAAGTGCTAGTAACACTAAGCCACAAATATGACTTAATAGTCTCTGCTCTTCTGTTTCATACACTGATTGTCCAGAATACAAACCACAAAGTTGGCCCAGCCTTAGTCTTCCAAAGCATATGATGAGTGCCATGCATTTTCTGAGTAAGAAACCCCTTGGTGAGTCCTCAGAGCATGAGCATTAAATATCCCATCAATCTTTTACTAAGTCCAAGGACACGGCCAAGCGTCATATAATAAATTGCTGGTACTTGGCATCAAAATAGACAAGTGGAGATTATTTTAGGAATATGAGAAGACATTTCTTTCATTCTCATGGAGCCCAGAGCAGCAGAGCTCAGCATGACTGCTGCCTTCCCTGCCAGGTGGATTTCTGTGCCCCAAGGCCTGCCCTCCCACCCACATGGGGAGATGAACCACTGCCTGCTGAAGCTGAGATGCTGATGCAGTGCGTGTCCATAGGGAGAAAGGAAAGGGGGGAGGGAAAGTTTGAGAGAAAACAGAGCTATCTCCTCTAAGTAGTTAAAACTGTGGTATCTAGCTTCCACAGATGTTCTCTGGAGCCTGGTCCAACATAGAAAACACATCACTACAGACAATGTCTGTGTCCCACTAAGATTCATATGTTGAAACCCAATCCCCAATATGGTGGTATTTGGAAGGGGGGCCTTTGGGAGGTAATGAGGTCATGAGGGTGGAGCCCTTGGGGTGGGATGTGTGCCCTTATAAAAGAGACCCCAGAGAGACCCCTCAAGCCCACCAGCATGTGAGGACACACTACAGAGACACTGCTATGAACAAGGCTCACCAGAATCGACCATGTCCGTACCTTGATCTTGGACTTCCCAGACTCTAGAAGTGTGTGAAATAGACCTCTGTGGCCTATAAGCCACCTAGTCTATGGTATTCTGTGATAGCAGCCCAATGAACGAAGACATATTATGTCTCATACATAGATGTGCATGTATGAGACAAATTATGTCTCATACATAGATGTGCACTATTGCTTGGACGTGTCTTGGGTAAAGAAGTGAATGCTGAGAAGGGAAGGCCTGACAGCCAGGTCACTTTCTATTCACAGCAAAGACTGTTGGCACCTCCCCACCTTTTTTCTTCACAGAGCCCACTAGTGCCTGGAAGATAACGTCCCACTACCTCCTCCGCTGATACAGTTACGTACAGCCATCTACTGTGGAAGCAGGTGTGGAAGTGCCATACATGAGTCCAAGTGCAGACAGAGAGTTTCTGAGACAGCTTTTCAGATTATGTTTTCTGATTTTCAAAACCCTGATTAAAAAAAAAAAAACATGCATTAATCAGGGCTACGTGCATAAGTATATATATGTATATATATATATATAGAGAGAGAGAGAGAGAGAGAGAGGGAGAGATTTATTTTATTTAAGAATTAGCTCATGATTGTGGAGGCAAGTTAGGTCCACAATCTGCAAGGTAGGCCAGTAGGCTGGAAACCCAGGAAAGAGGTGATGTTGGAGGTCAAGTCCAAAAGCCTTGGCATAATTTCCTCTTCCTGGGGAAGGTCTGTTTTGCTGTCCTGTGGTTTTCAACTGACTGGATGAAGCCCACCCACATTATAGAGGGTACTTTATTCAAAGTCTACTGGTTTAAATGTTAATCTCATCTAAAAATACTTTCACAGGAACATCCAGAAAAATGTTTGACCAAACATCTAAGTACCATGGCCTAGCCAAGTTGACACATAAAATTAGCCATTACAAATAACCAAATGGAAACACTAATGAGTGAGAAAATGTAAGAAAGCAGAAGCCCCACCTCCCACCCCCCCACTGACATACATGGTCCATCAGTACTGGGAGCTGTGTGGGACTGGTCAGGGGTTCATTTTTCTCCTCACCACCCGAGGGGTGCAAGGAGCACCCCTCTTCTATGATTGCCAAGACAGCTCTCTGGTTTTGTGTGTCTGAGACTCTGCCCAGGCTGGGTCTCTGGGTAGGAAAAAAATCGAACCTCCACCCTCAACTCACATAAGAGCTAAAACAGTTAACTGAATATATATTGATAATTACTGTCCATCCCATTCAAGGGAGAAATCTGGAAGGGAAACAGACCTATACAGCTTCAGAAGAAACCCTTGCCAATTGTCTTTACAAACCAACACAGATTGGTGGTGTGTGTGCACATGTGCAAGTCTGCACCTAATATATTTCTGCCATATTATGAATTTAATATATATATATAGCCATTTGCTTCATTACTTCATTACATATTACATACCAGGCCTTTAAAGAAAATCAATAATTGTGAAAGTGTAAATCATATTATTGTTTGCAATTATTTACTCCCCATTCTTGTAACTGGATTATGTTTCACTATTCATTGAGAGAAAGAAAGAGACTTAGTAATATTATGTATCTAGTTCTGGCTGCTATAACAAAATGCCACAGACAGGTGGCTTTAAAACAACAATGTATTTCCCACAGTTCTGGAGTCTGGAAGTCTGAGGTCAGGCGCCAGTGTGGTCAGGGTCTGGGGAGGGCCCTTTTCCAGGTACAGACTGCTCCCTTCCTCCTGTGTCCTTACATGGCAGAAAGAGAGCTCTCTGGTCCTTTCACTGTCTCCTAAGACCACAAATCCCATGCATGAGGGCTCCACCCTCATGACCCAATTACCTCCCAAAGGCCTCATCCCTTATTACTATCACAGTAGAGATGAGATTTCAACATATGGATTGGGGGATGAGGAAACAATGTTCATTCTTTACATACATTCTGTGGGAAAAGCATACTTCCCATTCTATTGACATTGCATTTATCCTTGCGAGTTGCTTTGGCAATGACACATAAGCAAATAAGATGGACCCCATATCCAAGCAAAACTTTTAAGGGCCCTTACACGTTTCTATCAGCCCTCTTGCTCTTTTCATTCTCCCTCAGGAAAGGCATGGCCCATATTACGTGACTTCTTGCAGCCTCTTGGAATAGAAAGACATGTGGAGTAGGAGTGGAAATAGCCTTGACCTTCATCCAATGTAACAGATAATCAAGAAATAAACTTTTGTTTTTATAAGTCACTGAGATTTGTGGGATTATTTACTACCACAGACAACTAACAAATAAAAGGAACATAATTAACAAACCAAATAAGGAGACCTGGAGGGAATATTAGTAACCTCAGTATATTCTGATATGATATTGCATTTACAATCAAGATTGGACTATGATAAAAAATAAGTAATCAAAGCTTTTAAAACAAGTAAATAAAATTAAAATTTTATCTGAAATAAATGTAACTGGTGGGCTATATAATAACATTGGTGTAGTGATGACTGACTAGGTGATTTAGAACAGGGCTTAACAACTTCATTGTGCTTACTGGTCACCTGCTGCTGCTGCTGCTAAGTCGCTTCAGTCGTGTCTGATTCAGTGCGACCCCATAGAAGGCAGCTCACCAGGCTCCCCTGTCCCTGGGATTCTCCAGGCAAGAACACTGGAGTGGGTTGCTATTTCCTTCACCAATGCATGAAAGTGGAAAGTGAAAGTGAAGTCACTCAGTCGTGTTCGACTCTTAGAGACACCATGGACTGCAGCCTACCAGGCTCCTCCGTCCATGGGATTTTCCAGGCAAGAGTACTGGAGTGGGACTTGTCACCTAGGGATTTTGTTAAAAGGCAGATTCTAATTTAATAGTTTTCAGATGTAGCCTGAGAAATTGCATTTCTAATGAATCCTCAGGTGATTTTAACGCTGTTGGTCCAGGACTTAGAAATGAAGAATTACTGTTTTAAATCCTTGCTACTCAAAGTACAGCCCAGAGACCAGAAGCTTCATCAACAAGCAGCTTTTTAGAAATACCATGCTGATCTTCAGATACCCTTTGAGTTGCAAGGATACAGAAGAGTATTTTTTAAATTGTGGTTCCCATATCAGTAGCTCAGAGTCATCTGGGGATTTGTGAGAAACACAATTTCTTATCCCCCCATCCCATTCCAGTTCTACAACTACTAAATCAGAAAATCTGGGGATGGAGTCCATCAACTTATTTTTAATAAGCCCCCCAGCTCATTCTGATACACAGAGAAGTTTGTGTGTGCTCAGTCGTATCTGACTCTTTTTGACCCCATAGATTGTAGCCCACCAGACTCCTCTCTTCATAGGATTTTCTGGGCAAGAAAAAATCTTCCTGTCCTAGGCCTCAAACCCACATCTCCTGCATTGGCAGGCAGACTCTTTATCACTGAGGCACCTGGGAAGTTAAAAATTTGAGAACCATTAATTTAGAAAGAGTGACAATGTCTCTATAGTACTTATAACAAAAGAGATACAAATAAGAAATGGAAAAGAAATTGTGCAGGAAAAGGTAAAATAATAGATGTTAGACTGTAAAATCATAGAAGATAAGAACAAATACAGTGAAGGTAAGAAGAGAGTATTTTTCAGATCAAAAGACACATTAAATGCTGAGCAGAATAAATAAAGATGACCTACATCTAGACACCAGCCTGTAAATGTGTAAATACTAAAATCATCCATGTAGAAAACATTTTTGCCCAATGAATCCCAGGAAATTCACTTATTCTTTTAATTTACAAAGTCTACAATTGGTGCTGGTACTTCTCATCTTCTGCTCAAGGTGAGCAATATGGAATCACAGTAAGCAGAGATTAAATTCTCTCCCATTCCCTTCCACCTACACTTCAAATTACTTTTAAACCTATTTTGGCAAATTACTTGGTATTTTCTTATTTATTGAGTAACACTGGAATGAAATAGCCATGATTTCAAATAAAAGTTATAGCTGACATTTTTTTCTCGATGAATCAAAAGTACTTAAATGATATTTGGGATTTGTTACATTTTAAATATATCAGCCACATTTTTTTAAATGGAAGTGATTTTAATCACCAGTTGTTAGAAAGCAGCCAATTTAGCTGTACGCTGTTTAGCAGTTCTGACTGTAGTAACATAAATATTAAACTACAATTTAGTTCATATTAAGCATATGTCCAAGAAAAGAAATGTTACAACATTTTAGACAATAATTTAGTCTCTGAAGGATTTTGATTTGACAAATCAAAGAAGGTGAACATATGGTTCATTTGTAGAGGGAAGAATTTACAAATATCAGAGCAACATTCTTGACTTTTTTGCAATCTAGCTATTAACTCTCTGTTGAGTCCTTCTGAGGAGCCTACCAGACTCTGCAGAGGCGAGAGTGAAGGAAGCCCCTGGTTTTGTCTTCACAGAGTTGACTTTCTACTGAAAGCGGGTAGGAAACAAGCAGAGATGAAATCGTTACGGATGATGACACATGCTTCAAAGGAAAGAGCAAGGTGCTGGGGGAGAGAGAAAAAAGGGAGACACACTTACAACCCTTATGAAGGTCAAGAGCTCCAAAATAATAAACAACTATCCACGCAGAACGGAGGTGTAGGCAGTCCTGGCAGAGGGAAGGACAATAAAAAATTCCCAAGAGAGGGAAGAGTTTTGTGTCCTAGAAAGGCAAGGGGAAGGCACAGAATGAGGTTAGAAAAATATGCAGAGATCAGATATGTTCAGGCCCATTGAATATGGTAGGGAGAAACTGAAAATCATGGAGATTTTAAGCAGAAAGAAACACCAAAAAAATAAATAAATAAAAAATAACACATTAACAAGGATATGGAGAAACCAGAACTCATATGCATTGGTGCAGCTGTTGTGAAAAACAGTATGGTAGTATCTCAAAAAATTAAGATCAGAATTATCCTATGACCCAGAAAAACCACTACTGGACATATACTCAAAATAATTCAAAGCAGGGTCTCCGTTATTTTCACACCAATGTTCACAGCAGTATTATTCATAATAGCCAAACGGTGGAAACCTAAATGTCCATTAACCAATGAATGGATAAATAAAACGTGGCATATATTAAATACATACAATGGAATATTGTTTGGCCTTAAAAAGGGAGGAAATTGCACATAATACAATGTGGATGAAACTTGGAGTCATTTATGCTGTGTGCATGAGTGCCAGGACTGCAGGCCGTCAGTCTTCTCTGTCCATGGGATTCTCCAGGCAAGAGTACAGGATGGATTGTCATGCCCTCCTCCAGTGGATCTTCCCTACCAGGGACTGAACCTGTATCTCCTGCACTGGCAGGCAGATTCTTTACCACTGAGCCACTTGTGAAGCTGCAGTCATTATGCTAAAGGAAATTAAATGCACACAAAATGACAGGTGTTGTATAGTTCCACTTAAGAGAGAGACCTAGAATAGTCAGATTCATAGAAGTAGAAAGTAGAATCATGGTTACCAGAGGATGGAGGCAGGAGGGGGAGTTAGTGCTTAATGGGAGTAGAGTTGCCATTTGGGAAGATGAAACATTTCTGGAGATGGATGGTGGTGATGACTGCAGAACAACTGGAATGTAACTAATGCCACTGAATTGTATACTTGAAAAGAGTTAAAATGATAAAGTTTATGTTATCTGTGTGTATGTATGTGCTTAGTCACATACATATCAGACATATCCAACTCTTTGTGACCCCATGGACTGTAGCCTACCAGGCTCCTCTGTCCATGGGGATTCTCCAGGCAAGAATACTGGAGTGGGTTGCCATTCCTTTCTCCAGGGGATCCTCCCAAGCTAGGAATCAAACTGGGATCTCCTGAATTGCAGGCATATTCTTTACCATCTGAGCCACTAGGGAAGCCCTTATGTTATCTATATTTCACCACAAGTTTTTAAAATGCTGGAGACCTTAAAATATCTATCACTCTGGCTGAGGTATGAAAAATAGATTGGAGGAGAACAATGGAAATGGAAAGACCAATTGGAAGACTGTAGTAGCAGCTGTTGGCATGAAAGAAAATGGTGGCTTGAAACAGCGAGGGCATGTGCTCCCTTCCAATTGGTAAGGCCATTTAATAACTGATTTTGTAATAGTAACATGGGCTTCCCACATGGCTCAGATGGTAAAGAATGTGCTTGCAATGCAGGAGATCCAGGTTCAATGCCTGGGTTGGAAAGATCTCCTGGAGAAGGAAATGGCAACCCACTCCAGTATTCTTGCCTAGAGAATTCCATGGAGAGAGGAGCCTGGTGGGCTACAGTCCGTGGGGTCAAAAAGAGTAAGACATGACTGAACAACTAACACTCACTCATTTGTAACAGTAATTTGAAACAAACATCTTCTATTTCCACTACCACCAGTAGATTGAGCAAGGGACTTAGGTCCCTGTACCAGCTGGTTCCACTTGGAGTAAATTGAACTTTTTTTAAAAGCGCTAATGCTCCTCAGTGTTGTGGATGTGGGATGGATAGGGGTACATGCATCTTTGCAGAGAAGAGGCAGGGGCATGAGTTCATGCATGCAAAGTCAGTTCAGTCATGTCAAGTCAATTCATTCTTTGTGACCCCATGGACCATAGCCGACCAGGCTCTTCTGTCCATGGAACCATACTCCAAACAGTAGGAAAATCCTCATGTAAGTCCATGTGACTATTTGCTCAGATTTCTACCTATATTTTGATACAAATAATACTTTAACATCACAAACATACTGGGTAAAAACAGAGGAACTATCAATTTTAAACTTTATATGACAGACATTAGAATATTCCTAAAGACCTGTGTTTTTTTTCTTTTACTTCAATAAATAATAATACTAACAGATCTGTGTGAATTTTATCCAATGAATGGATAGACCTGTTATTCAACCTGCATGTCATATACATACAGGAAAAAAAAATAAGTTGTGACCATCTTAAATATCATTTGTGCAAGATGTCCTTTCTCTGTGTTGAACATTTGGAAATATGCTAATCTCTTTCCAGATATATTTCTTGTTTAATGTCAGGTTAAGTTCCTTTGATTTCTGCAGTAGGAACTGTTCCTGGACATCTTATAAAGATGTGAAAGCAGCTTGCATACCAACCTTACGGTCTATATTTCACAGTGACACATGACAAATAACCTAAAAACATTATGCTTGGCAGACTGAGGCCAAAGTATGAAATGACTATTTTTTCTGATAGTAAGTGCATTATTTGAATATCCTTATGATCTGAATAGGAGTGATTTCTTTGTTCTGAAAGAATACTTGACTTAGAAATACTTTTTAGTCTTTACTCTGGCTTTTCTCTCTTCTCTTTACAACTTGTGAAAACTTGTAACTGCATTTTACATGGTGAAAAATTTCAGAATGTATTATTTAATTCTGTTCTGAAAGGAACATTATAAAACAATTCCCACTGGTGCAGAAACAAATAGCTTCCATTTGTGAAACAATGCCCTTCTGGTTTTTAGCTCTCTGACTTCCTGAAAATTATTCCCAAGGAAACATCATCGTAGCTGCGGCATTCTGTTTGTTCGGATTGAATTGCTACTTCCTAATGAATGAATGTTCAGAAATTTTTACATCTTGCTCAGCAGCCAAAGTTCTGCAAATGGTCTATGGAACTGCAGCAGAAAATGAGAAGACAGAGGGAAAAGGCTCTACAAATCCCTGAAGGACCACTGTGTAACCTTGGACCAAGCATGGGGAAAATCTTGCTTGTAATTGGAAGCATACACACACTTAATGCTTTTGCCAGCTGGGAAACTGAAGCTTTTCAACTATGAATAGAAAAATGTGCTAGATAGCTTTTCATTGGAGGTGTTTTAAAAACCAAGATTTTCACATGGCTACTCCAGCACAGCAAGTAGCTTACTCATTCAATTAATGTTTTCTAAAAGCTCTAAAATGAAATAAATCATATGTTGTTGTGAAGTATGCTTATTTGTTTGCAAGGGAATAGCAGTATACTTCATTGTAATCTGCAACATGAAAACCAAGAGTGATTTTTTTTTAACTTGGGTTTTCGAATTAGACCATTTCACAATTTTCAACTGCATTGACCTGACCCAATAAGTATATTCCACCCTTACTATGAGTTATGGTAGTCCCTCTTTAAAGAGTTCATACTCAAGTAACTATGTTCTCAATGAATCAAAGCAAAAGGTACTTAAGTCTAAAATATGAGTATTTTAAAACTGATTTAAAAACTGCCTGTATAGAATTTTACATTTGGAAGGTTAGAGATAATTTTCTATTAATTTAAAAACCACTAAGTTGCTGTTTTAATTTTCTGTAAAAATGTAATGTGAAAATCACAGACTCTACAATTCCCTTTAGAGAGTTAAAGGAAAGCTGTTGAAGACATTGCATTCTAAGAAATTGCAAAGACATTGAATTTTGGCAACAATGTCATATTTAATAAGTAAAGCTAGCTGTGTCAAAGCACAAATTAAACAGCCATCTGAATGTCCAGACTTGTCTTTTAGACAAGTTTTCCAGTTTTCCAAGTTTTCTTCATAGATTTTCAAATGAAGAAAAAAATAAGAATTGCTTTTTGCTCTTATTAAAGTCATATAAATATTGTTCTACAGTGTGTCTCCAACTTTTATGTGCCCGTGAATAGGCACATAATAGGGATCAAAATATAGTTATGAGTGGATTCGGTTTGGCATAGAGACTGAGAATATCCATTGGTAACAACCTCCCAGGGTTTATCTTCAACCATGGCTGCTTTACTCAATGCAAAAGATATTCACATCAATCATTAAGTACACAAGGCAGGTTTCTAACCAGTATATAAATACTGTATGATCCCATATAGGGTGGGATAAGGGGCAGGGAGGCATTTCTGCATGCCAAGAAGGGGGCAAGGGGAATCCTTGCTAGTGAGAACTAGTTCTGCCTACCCATGGTCTCTCACCAGCCTAAAATACCCATTGTTTGGAAAAGATGTCTGAATAGGCTTGAGGGTAGAAGAATGAGACCTTTCATAAGCGGGTCTGGAAAGAACCATCAAAACATACAGAGCACTGATTTGCTCCCTATAAGGAAAGCCCTGGATGTGGGGCAGCTGGAAGACTGTGTGCAGAGGGGCACGGGTTGAGAGAGAGACTGAACCGGTCGGCAGTGCGGCCTGCACTTACCCACTCAGGTAGGGGAGCACTTTCAGGCTGAAGTAGCAAAAGAATTTTTGAAAATGGAGATGTGTTAAGCATGTGCTCTTCTGTAAGGCTTTCTAGTTCTCCCCAGAGCCCCCCAGGAAGGAGAACCCTAGAATCAAGCATAAGAGGCTATGTTTCATATTTGAGTCTACACAAGAGACTAGACACCAGGGAGATGAAGACAACAGCAGAAGCTGGAAATCGAAACAAGATGTAAGCAGGAGGAACTTTTCCCAACCCATGAATCCCTGGAGAGATTGAGAAGGATAATAGGTTTTGCAAAGTGAAAGAGTAGTCCTAGTGTGAATTACATGTGAAATTCATGGGACAGAATGGCTTTCACCAATTACAGGACTTGGCACCATCTTGAGCTTTCCTGGTGGCTCAGACAGTAAAGAATCTGCCTGCAATGCAGGAGACCTGAGTGCGATCCTGGGTCAGGAAGATCCTCTGGAGGAGGGCATGGCAACCCACTCCAGTATTCTTGCCTGGAGAATCCCCACAGACAGAGGAGCCTGGTGGGTGACAGTTCATGGGGTTGCAAAGAGTCGGACACAACTGAGCAACTAACCAAAGCACACACAAGTAACTTATATGCTATGTAGACAAAGGTCTGGAAAAGTACACACCAAAATGTTAACTATATTTATCTTTGAGCAGTGGGATTGTCAGGTTTTTGTTTTTGTTTTGCTTACCTACATTTTATAAATTAAAAAATTAAAATATATCACTTCAGAATTTAAAAAAGTAATTTTTAAATTCCACCTACACACACAGGCATGCAAATTGATGCCACATTCCATAGAAGTGATACTTAGATGAGATCTACAGAACAAGTGAGTGTTGGGCAGTGGGATTGGGGTGGAGTAGGGGTGCTCTCCAGGTGCCAAGGATGTGGGACAGGGCAGAGCCTGCTGCAGTGGCTGAGCCCAGAAACAGTGTGGCCAGAGCAGATGATCTAGGCTGAGACCAGACCAATAGTCGTGAGACAGAGCACACTGAGTCTTGGAGGTGGGAGAAACCAGCATTGCTTTATTCCAAGTACAGTGATAAGTCATAAAAGGTTTTAAGCAGGCAATGACATGATCTGACTTATAGTTTTAAAATATCTGAGTTGGAGAATGGATGAGGTTGAGAGAGGTGAGAAGAGTGAAGCCAGAGCAAGTTCTGAGCCCTTTGCAGCTCCCTGGTAAAAGAAGTAGTGGCTTTGACTACAGAAATGAGGTGAGAATTGACAAGTCTCAGAGAGAGATGGGGTGAGGAATAAAGAACAACAACAAGGTCTCTAGAGTTTGGAGCTTGGGCAATTAAATGGCAGTGCCAATTTCTGAGACAGAGACTGGGGAGAAATGAGTTTTGAATGGAAAAGCAAGAGTCTAGTTTTAGAAATGTTAACTTTAAAGTGCCTATCAAATATCCCAGGAAAGATGGTAGCAGAAGATTCAATGGAGCATGGGTAAAATGGGAGTCACTGGAATTGAGGTAGGGAGAACATGTATTCTGTCATTCAAACTGGGATACTTTTGAGAGTTAAAGGGGATACTATTATAAATTTTGCTAGGCATAAATAGCCACCCCCCCTCCCCGCCCCCACCATGGGAGAGTACAGAGTGAGGAGAGGAAGAGACAGAGAACTAACCTCTGATGAATTACAATATTTATCCTGAGTAGTAAATGGAGAAGAAAGAACCAAATACCAAACGACAGCTAGAAAGAAGAAATCCAGGGAAATGTGACATGGAAGCTAAAAGAAGAAAGTATCTTAAGGACAGAATGTTCAAAATCAAATATGCTAACAGCTCTAATAAGACTCTGGGGAAATACTCATTGGATTTCGCAATGTGAAAGTCATTGATAACCTTTAGCAAAAGCAGTTTGGGTGGAGTAGTGGGTACAGAAGAGATTGTGCTGAAGAGTGAATAAACATTGAGGAAGTAGAAAGAATGTGTATACAACTTTTATAAGAGTCTTGACTGGAAAGGCAAACACAGAGATATAACAGCAATTGCAAGAAAATGTGGAAGAAGGGTAGGGACAGATGAATTTAGCATCAAAGACACTGAAGCCTGTTTGATTGATTATGAAAGCATTGCAGGAGAAATTCTTTTGGCAGAGTAAATCTACTAGAATGTTCATTATAATATTCCACACCAACAAAAATCTGGAAATAACCCAAATATCCATCAATAGGAGAAAGGGTGACTACAACATGGTATAGTCACACAATGGAATATTATACAGTGAAGTGAAGTGAAAGTTGCTCAGTCATGTCCAACTCTTTGTGACCCCATGGACTATACAATCCATGGAATTCTCCAGCCAGAATACTGGAGTGGGTAACCTATCCCTTTCTCCAGGGGCTTTTCTTGACCCAGGAATCGAACCAGGGTCTCCTGCATTGCAGGAGGATAGCAGTAGCAAAAACAAATGAACTTTGATAACTCACAAAGATATGGATCATCTCAGAAATAGAAGTGAAAAAAATAAATCCCCCAAAATTAACATGTACTATGATACTCTTTATAATGTTAAAAATATATAACTCTTTCAAATTCTAAATAGCTGTAATAAAACTATGTAAAATATGTGGAAAAAGGGAAAAATAATGAATGTGGTATTTTAGATGATGGTCGTCTCAGGTCAAGGAGGCAGAGTGATAAGAAGATGAAGTGGAACCTGGGGTTAAAATGGAGATTATTGCAATTTCCTGGCTTGTGTTTCAAGTGGTGGGTTTACAAATGTTTATTACCCTGTAAAAATATAAAATAACTAAATACTAAAAAAAAGCTGTAATCGATCTATGTTGGGAATATGTTATGAATCACATGTATGATTAATTCTAAATCTGTGTACCTGACATCCAAAGTCCAGGGTGAGAGTAGAGGGGAGAATTCACTTGATCAGTTCAACAATAGTCTTAAGATAGTCACAGAATTCTTCTCTTGGTTACATAGCTGTCTACAGCACAGGAGTTGAGTCAGAGGAAAGGAGATTGTGGCAGAGATAGAAGCCAAATCCAAACAGAAAAGTATTTCTGTCTTTACAAATAAGGCAGTTCAGGCATTTTCTGTACATGGTAGAGATGCTGTGTCATTCATACTATTGCTATTTCCTCTTACTTCTTTCTCTGGACATCAGGGAATATTCAGTCCACAAACAGGAGTTGTGTGGGGCCTCTTTTATTTTCTAAATCTACTATTCTTGCTTCAGTGACAACAGCTACTTAATTGTCTCATGTATGGTGAAATGGTGTTTCTAAAGTAATTTTGCTATATTCCAGTTGATGTAAAACAATACATTTACTGTCATTTTAACACACTCACATGATTTATAATCATTTCATTAATAGACAAATTACCAAAAGCCTATTTGGCAGTATTACTGAGGCTAGATTTTGCCCAGTTGAATCCTCTATTTTCATTTCTCCCTATGTGAGTTACTTTATTAAGTTTTCTTTTACAGATTTCAGTCCATGTCTTTCATTTATCAAGATAAAATTGCATTTTAAGAATACCTCCTAAACTATTTATAATTTCTCCCAAGTTTTTATCACCCGTAGACTCATCCCATTGGAGTGCTTTCCCCTTTCACTTCTGAATGCTTCAGAATCATACCGGGGAAAACTGAAACAGAGATTCCAGGGTAAATAAGTCAGAACTTCGTTAAAGACAAAGCAAGTGAGGCTGCTGCTGCTGCTGCTGCTAAGTCGCTTCAGTCGTGTCCAACTCTGTGCGACCCCAGAGACGGCAGCCCACCAGGCTCCCCCGTCCCTGGGATTCTCCAGGCAAGAACACTGGAGTGGGTTGCCATTTCCTCTCCAATGCAGGAAAGTGAAAAGTGAAAGTGAAGTCGCTCAGTCATGTCCGCCTCTTCCCAACCCCATGGACTGCAGCCCACCAGGCTCCTCCATCCATGGGATTTTCCAGGCAAGAGTGCTGGAGTGGGGTGCCATTACCTTCTCCGGCAAGTGAGGCTGGGCAGCCTCAAATCACACGTCTCTCCCTGTTTGGTCGGCAGCTGTGATGCACACTTGTAAGAAAAGCCACAGTATCTTGGTTTTCAATATGTCTTCATAGCAATTCACAAAACACTCCTCAGGCTCAGAGGTGGGAGTGGCTGATTTCCTAGGGGTTATAGTAATCAATTCACATGAGTTTGAGCAAACTCAGGGAGATAGTGAAAGATGGGGAAGCCTGGCGTGCTGCAGTCCACAGGGTCGCAAAGAGTCGGACAAACGGGGTGGCAAAGAGTGCCACTGAACAACAACATAGTAACCAAACGATTTCCCTTGAAACAGATTTGGCCCTGTGTTCTGCCCTAGGAATGCCCTCCTAGACCCCCGGGCTGTGTAACCTGGTGCTCTAACCAAGGTCAGCAGCGCCATCACCACTCCCACCATTTCATCAGAGGACACTGGACAGCTGTTGGGCAGATTTTCAACTCTGCTTTTGGATTATGATTAACTCATTGGTTTGTTGAAGTATGAATCTTTTCATTTGTTTCAGTGATTACAGGATATAGAATGAAGTTAGTCTATTATGCTCTAGTTCTAGAAGTCCCAATTACTTGGCTAAACTGCAGATCTCATGGTGGTTCCTCACCTCCCATACTTCACTGTAGTCTTCCTGCCTTTGAACAGAGGGGCAATGTTCTTGCAGGCTAAAACTTGTGATTTATAAAGACCCCGTGTTTTAGAATTTAAGGCTGAGCCATAGAGGAAGTTAGGCCCAGAGTTCCTGCCATAACATTAGACTGGAAGGGGACAAGAGAAAAGGCAAGCCACCCCACCTGCAGAGAAGAGTCTGTTCACACACCCAGCAGGGCTTTCAGAGGGAAGAAAAGCTTAGATCCTATGTCCTGCCTCACTCCGGCTGAGTCCTCCACTGCTAACTATCTATCATCTTAGAGCATCTCTTTGCCCATGTCACTATTGCCATCTGTCAGAAAGGAGTGATGGTGATTAACACCAGTTGTAAAGTTCTATTACAAAGTTAGTTACAAAACCAGCAGATAGCGAGACCCTTCAACTCTCTCTTTAGAAGCAACATAATCAGTCATTCAAACAATATTTATTCAAGCAGCTACTTTGCGCTACAGTTATATACTGTCTCGGCACTAGGTCCTGGGAACAAAGACAGGAAAAATGAACAAAACTACTTTCCTCATTGCTGAGACCACTGTGTCTAAGACAATAAGTCTAAGAATGAAAAGTCTGATGGGCTGGAGCTGACAGAGGGAAAGAATGGAAAAAGCCCAGGCCATATGGCTACCACTGAGCAGATGAAACTTTTCCTCTGAGCTGCCTGCTTCCAGGCTTCTGGTTTAGTGAAATAATTAAATGTTTCCTTGCTGAAGCCACTCCTGGTGGATTTCTGGTTTTGTAGCAGAAGTCATCCTAAGTGCTATATACTTACTGTCAGCTGCCCCGGGATCTGTTCTTACTCTTGGCTTTTCAGGTATAAACTATTGATATAATCCAATGATATTCATAGAACTATTACTAGCCCTTCACAGTTTCTTAGGACTCCAGGAGCACTAACCCCTTTCCACTTAATTCTACCAAAAGTCTGCTGTCCATGGGCTCTGGAAACTAACTCAAAATTCTCCACTACAGGTGAAGTTTGTCCTTCCTTTTGCCATCCCCAAGCCACCTGATGAAATCTTCTTCTTTCAAGAACTCTTATTTAATCATCTGATTTCCTGAATGTATTGGAAATTTTTTCTTCACAGTGTTTTAAACCATCATATAGAATATGACATAGACAAAGTAAAAAGGTTTTCACACAAAAATATTTTGTGAGTCAATAAAATTATAGTCTAGGGAAGGCTCCAACACTAATATTATCAAAATAAGAACACAGAATCAAAAACATCAGTTGACATACAGCTATATCTTGTCCTTATCTCATCTTTAAAGCCAAGTGTATAGTAATAAAATTTTAAATATCAATAGATTCCCAGAATGTGATTATTGCTTAGCGTTTTTTATCTCATCTTGTCCTCCAGAACCCGCACTGTAGTCAGAATTATCTTTCAAAAATGTATCAGATCAGATCATTCGCTCAGTCGTTTTCGACTCTTTGTGACCCCATGAATCGCAGCACGCCAGGCCTCCCTGTCCATCACCAACTCCCAGAGTTCACTCAGACTCACGTCCATCGAGTCAGTGATGCCATCCAGCCATCTCATCCTCTGTCGTCCCCTTCTCCTCCTGCCCCCAATCCCTCCCAGCATCAGAGTCTTTTCCAATGAGTCAACTCTTCGCATGAGGTGGCCAAAGTACTGGAGTTTCAGCTTTAGCATCATTCCTTCCGAAGAAATCCCAGGGCTGATCTCCTTCAGAATGGACTGGTTGGGTC
>NW_011495032.1:20930956-20985537 GCF_000754665.1 Bison bison bison | reverse complement strand
GAGAAACTCCCCAGGTCAGTAGGTGCCCAGTATGCTACTGGAGATCAGTGGAGAAATAACTCCAGAAAGAATGAAGGGATGGAGCCAAAGCAAAAACAATACCCAGCTGTGGATGTGACTGGTGATAGAAGCAAGGTCCGATGCTGTAAAGAGCAATATTGCATAGGAACCTGGAATGTCAGGTCCATGAATCAAGGCAAATTGGAAGTGGTCAAACAAGAGATGGCAAGAGGGAATGGCGACATTCTAGGAATCAGCGAACTGAAATGGACTGGAATGGGTGAATTTAACTCAGATGACCATTATATCTACTACTGCAGGCAGGAATCCCTCAGAAGAAATGGAGTGGCCATCACGGTCAACACTAGAGTCCGAAATGCAGTACTTGGATGCAATCTCAAAAACGACAGAATGATCTCTGTTCGTTTCCAAGGCAAACCATTCAATATCACAGTAATCCAAGTCTATGCCCCAACCAGTAATGCTGAAGAAGCTGAAGTTGAACGGTTCTATGAAGACCTACAAGACCTTTTAGAACTAACACCCAAAAAAGATGTCCTTTTCATTATAGGGGACTGGAATGCAAAAGTAGGAAGTCAAAAATGTATATCTGACTGTTAATCATGTGATTTTATAATCATAATCTCAGATTTACTGGTAATATCATAGTTCTTTAAGTCACATGTTTACATATAATTCTAAGCCTGTAGTCAGATATTTTGAAGAAATCCTGTCAGACATGAATGTGGATCCTCCTTCCTTTAGTTCAGACAAATGTCCTGCAGGATGGAAGCTTCTCTGATCTTCAGCCAACAAAGCTCGTTGCTGACATGGTGAGGGTCCAAGCTGTCTTGCCACTCAGAGTCTGACGAACTGCTGTTCCTGGGCCTTGGGACCAGACTGGGAACCCCTGTGCTTAGCCAGCCTCACTGGGCACCTCTCTCATCCACTCACCACCAAGGCAGGTCCACATATCATCTCTCAGCAGGTTTAGGAACACAGGTAGAGTCCTGCTGCTTCCAGAACCGTCTAACTGCAGGACCTTTTCAAACTTGATGATATCAATTTCTCCCTACCCTTAAAGATTCCCTCTCCCTTCTCACCACTCAAAACAGGTATTGTTTCTTCTGTGAACTTAGCTTCTAAAAACCTAGAAAGGCATCTCCTAATTAAGCAGGTGCTCCTGTGTTCACCTTCCATCCCCTAAAAATCCTAAACCAATAAAATAGAGAGGATCTGGAGACATCCCTAGTGATCCAGTGGCTAGGACTGCATGCTCCCAATGCAGGGGCCCTGGGTTCAATCCCTGCTTGGGGAACTGGATCACACATGCCAAATAAATAAATATTTTTTTTAAAAATCTAAGACCCAGCATAGCCAAATAAATAAATAAATAAAATATTTTTAGAGAAGAGGACTTGGATATCAGAATTGAATAAAGAAAGGAAGAAATAAAGGGAGTGGGGGGAAAAAGTCTTAAAAGATTATCCTACCACAAGATTAAATCACTCCCCTCCCCTGTTTAAAATCCTTTAATGATTTTTTATTGTTCTTAAAAAGTTCTAACCCATTAATATGACTGCAGGGCCCACCCTCACTTTCACCCAACTTGGCTGAACTGGAGACCCAAAGGACTCTGACTCCACACCATCTCTCTAGCCTATAATAAGGATTGTGTCAAATGCTCGGTGAGATTTTTATTTCCCCAATTTTCATGGAATTATAAGACCCCAAAGGACTAATTATCCTACATTCTATGTTTAGAGACTCAGAGAACTGCCAGCTGTTAACACCTTTCAGTTCCCCCTGGGGCTGCCAGAAATTGCCATTTCTACCCATAGCCCTAACACCACTATCACCACAGCCGCATATTAAGATTACTGAGGGAAAAAGAAATGTGGCAGACGGGGGAGCCTGGTGGGCTGCCGTCTATGGGGTTGCACAGAGTCGGACACAACTGTAGTGACTTAGCAGCAGCAATGTCTGTAAAAAGACTATTCTTTCCCTGAGCTCACTCTGAGGAGAGCAAGGGGAGTTATTACCCTCTGCAAAGTCAAGGGAGGCTCGAGAGAATAACTCTCAAAGAATGAGGGTTTCTTCACCCCGTAAGTCAAGTCCTAATGACAACCTCCTCTTTTCTTGTCTGAAAGATTTCCAGTTTCTCAACCCTGGCACCACTGATGCAGCTAAAATGCCAGCGGGGCACATTTCCACATGTGGGGGGCAAGAGTCTACTTGTTTCTTAGTGGTAAGTGGACCAGAAGGAAGGTGGTTGGAGGTAGTTGGAGCAGTCTTGCTAGTATTTAACTAAGGTGTCTCACTGCTGGTTAAGGAAGACTTAATAGCAAGAGGTAATGGAGTGTACCACATAATGGGGAGACTGGAGAGGATGGAAGAAGAGTCCAGAGCCCAAGCGACACCTCCCATTGGCCCAGGAACCACATGCAGACACATTTTTGGACACTGTTTGTCCCACAGACCATAGAGTTTGTAGTCAGTATTAGAGGAGAGGCCAAAGAACCATCAGGACTTCCCTGATAGCTCAGTTGGTAGAGGATCCACCTGCAATGCAGGAGATCGTGGTTCAATTCCTGGGTCAGGGAAGATCCCCTGGAGAAGGGAAAGGCTACCTACTCCAGTATTCTTGGGCTTCCCTTGTGGCTCAGCTGGTAAAGAACCTGCCTGCAATACAGGAGACCTGGGTTTGATCCCTGAGTTGGGAAGATCCCCTGGAGAAAGGTAAGGCTACCCACTCCAGTATTCTGGCCTAGAGAATTCCATGGACTATATAATTCACGTGGTCGCAAAGAGTCAGACATGACTGAGCAACTTTCATAAGGCACCATCAAGAAAGGAAATCTCAACCTCTGCGCTTTACTTCTCTACCCCAACATAGGAGGGGAAGTGCAGGGAAGAGGAGAAGAAAGGGTGGCAGAGTTGACTGTCTGCCCTGCATTCCTTGTGATTAAAGTCACTGCTTGGCTTGCTTCTCAAGTCACATCTCCCTCTGACTCTGAATTCTCCTGTGTCCCTCTTCTACTTTTAAGGACCCTTGTGATTATATTGGACCCATCCTGATAATCCAAGTTAAGCTCTTCCAATTCTGACACCAGTTCCAAAGTGTGTGTTTTTTTCCACACCACCAAGCAATTCTCCAATCCCAGCTGGCTGACCTACAATCCAGCTCAACTCTGACACTATCTACCTGGAATAGCATCAGTCCTGCTTTTCTCCTCTCTTCAGATGTCAATTGCATTCCAGGCTACTTCTGTGTTTCTGATTGACAGGCTATGGATTGGAGATGTCAATTAATTGGCTCGAGTGGCTCAGAGAACTCAGAGAAACATCTCACTTATAGAGCACCAGTTTGTTACAAAAGGATATACTTAGGAAAGTCAGATAGAAGATATGTATGTGGGAAGGGGCTCAGAGCTTCCACATTCTCAGGGTGTCATTCCCCCTAAATTTTTCCATGCTCATCAACCTGGAATCTTTCCAAATCCCTTCCTTTTGAGTTTTTTTAGAGATTTGACTGTTTTTGTTGTGTTTAGTCACTGAGTCGGGTCCGACTCTTTTACGATCTCATGGACTATATAGCCCATCAGGCTTCTCTGTCCATTTTGAATTTTGTTAATTTTCCATTAACAAAATTCAAGCAAGAATACTGGAGTGGGTTGCCATTTTCTTCTCCAGGGATCTTCCAGACCCAGGGATCGAACTTGCATTTCCTGCATTGGCAGGTGGCTTCTTTACCACTGTGCCACCAGGGAAGCCCCAGAGACTTTATTACATTGGAATAGTTGATTAAATCATTGGCCACTGTCAATTGATTCAACTTCCAACCCCTCTCTCTTACTGAGAGGTGGGAATGGAAGAAGCTGGGAATGAAAGTAGCAATCTTCTAACCACATAATTGGTTTCCCTGGCATCCTTAGGTGTTTCCAAAAGTCACTTCATTAACAAACCCAGGTGTGGTTGAAATGGGTTTGTTATACATACCAAGACACTTTTATCACACTTTCATTTAGGAAATTCCAACAGTTTCAGGAGCTCTGTGCCAGAAGTGGGGATGAAGGGCAAATATATATTTCTTATTTAAAATTACAATATCACAGCTCCCTATCCTAAGGTCAACTGATTAGCAACCTTAATTCCATCCACAATCTCAAATTTTCTCTGCCATGTAATATAGCATGTTCCAGAGATTGGAATGTGGACAACTTGTGGGGAGCATCATTCTGCCAACCAAAGTATCTTAAGAGTCTTCAGGAAAACAGAACCAAGAGGATGTGTGTATTTGTATATATATGTGTGTTTGTGTGCGTGTGTGTGTGTGTGTGTATGTGTATAAAGGGATTTATTTTGAGGAATCAGATCATGTGATTGAGGAAGCTTGACAAATCCAATATCTAGTAAGGGAGTCTGACAGGCTGAATAATCGAGAAAGAGCTGCAGTTTGAGTCCAAAGGCTAGAACCACGAAGAGTTAGTTGCTGGTGAAGTTGAAGGCAGACTGCTAGAGAATTCTCTTTTGCTTGAAGGAAGTGAGCCTTTTTTTCTATGTAGGCCTTTAATTGACTGAATGAGGCCAACCCACATTATAGAAGGCAGTTGCTTTATTCAAAGTTCACTTAAATATCATCTACAACCACTATCATAGAAACATCTAGAATATTTGATCACATATCTAGACATCACAGTCAAGCCAAGCTGACCCATAAAATTAAGCATCACAGCATTACTCCACCAAAGAGTAGAAACGTCTCTCAGTGATCCATTTATACTTATGTCTAGCTATTCTCATCAAATTTACCCTTTCTAGAATAGCTAGAAAGCAGGTACTCCCCAGCTACCAGTATTCCATCCACAGTGTTTTTAACTTACCCTTTAAAGCTTTCTTAGTGAAAGTGAAGTGGCTCAGTCACGTCCGACTCTTTGCGATCCCGTGGACAGTAGTCTACCAAGCTTCTCTGTCCATGGGATTTTCCAGGCAAGAGTACTGGAATGGGTTGCCATTTCCTTCTCCAGGGGATCTTCCTGACCCAGGGATCAAACCCAGGTCTCCTGCATTACAGGCAGACACTTTACCCTCTGAGCCATCAGGGAAGCCAGTCCTTTTCCACGTGCTCCCATAATAAGAGATAATATTCATTAAGCGTGTTTTATGTACCAGGCATATTCTATTTTATAGGCATTCATTACATGCAGAACCCAATTAACTGCAAGGCCACTAAATCTATTATTTTTATCATTTTGAAGAGAAGAAAGCTGAGACACATGGAGATTAAGTAACTTGCCAAAAGTCATCAATTGAGTAGGTGATCATGGCTGGACAAATGGAAGAGTTGGAATCTAAACAGAGTGGTTTCCATAGCCTTGCTCTTAACCTCTAGGTTAAGCAGAGGAGTTACCTGTGAGTATGTCGACACTGCCTATATTTCACCACACTTAATCTGCAGCTGTAAAGTAGACTGCTAAGGAATCTTTCTACAGCAGGGGTAACATGAGGACATCAAATATTTCAATTTTTTAAATCTAAGTACCTTTTGGTGACCTGAAGCCTCAAATTCAGCAGAAACCCCCATTTCTCCTTGATTGCTTCACTTTCCTCCTCTTCAGGCATTTGTGACCTGTGAAAGCAATGGAATCCGCAACCTCAGTTTCAACTTTTATGAAGGCCACAATTACCTTTATCTTGTTCACAGTCATCTCCCAAAGCTTAAGACAGTTTCTGGCACAGTACCATTTGGAAAACTCAGCAGTGGCCACAGGACTGGAAAAGATCTGTTTTCACTCCAATCCCAAAGAAAAGCAATGCCAAAGAATGTTCAAACTACCACAGAATTGCACTCATCTCACACGCTAGCAAAGTAATGCTCAAAATTCTCCAAGCTAGGCTTCAACAATACGTAAACCAAACGCTTCCAGATGTTCAAGCTGGATTTAGAAAAGGCAGAAGAACCAGAGATCAAATTGCCAACATCCACTGGATCATAAAAACGCAAGAGAATTCCAGAAAAACATCTACTTCTGCTTCATTGACTATGCTAAAGCCTTTGACTGTGTGAATCACAACAAACTGTGGGAAATTCTTCAAGAGATGGGAATACCAAACCACCTTACCTGCCTCCTGAGGAATCTGTATGCACGTCAGGAAGCAATGGTTAGAACCTATCATGGAACAAAGGACTGGTTCAAAATTGAGAAAGGCTGTATATTGTCACCCTGCTTATTTAATGTATATGCAAGTACATCATGTGAAATGCTAGGCTGGATGAAGCACAAGTTAGAATCAAGATTGCTGGGGAGAAATATCAATAACCTCAGATATGCAGATGACACCACCCTTATGGCAGAAAGTGAAGAACTAAAGAGCCTTTTGATGAAAGTGAAAGAGGAGAGTGAAAAGCTGGCTTAAAACTCAACACTCAAAAAATGAAGATCATGGATCTGGTCACATCACTTCATAGCAAATAGATGGGGAAACAATGAAAACAGTGACAGACTTTATTTTCTTTGGCTCCAAAATCACTGCAGATGGTGACTGCAGCCATGAAATTAAAAGATGCTTGCTCCTTGGAAGAAAGCTATGACCAATCTAGAAAATGTATTAAAAAACAGAGAGCTTACTTTGCTGACAAAGGTCTATCTAGTCAAAGCTACGGTTTTTCCAGTAGTCGTGTGTGGATGTGAGAGTTGGACCACAAAGAGGGCTAAGCACCAAAGAATTGATGCTTTTGAACTATGATGTTGGAGAAGAGTCTTGAGAGTCCCTTGGACTGCAAGGAGATCTAACCAGTCCATCCTAAAAGAAATCAGTCCTGAATATTCATTGGAAGGACTGATGCTAAAGCTGAGACTTCAATACTTTGGCCACCTAATACAAAGAACTGACTCTTTGGAAAAGACTCTGATGCTAGGAAAGATTAAAGGCAGGAGGAGAAGGGGAAAACAGAGGATGAGATGGTTGGATGGCATCGCCGACTTGATGGACATGAGTTTGAGCAAGCTCCAAGAGTTGGGGATGGACAGAGAAACCTGGCATGCTGCAGTCCATGGGGTTGCAAAGAGTAGGACGTGACTGAATGACGGAACTGAACTGAATTGACCATCTGGCATTCAAAATAGGATAGAGTTAGGAGTAACAGGGAGAAAACTGAGACTCAGAGAAATAATAGTTGTCAAGAATCACAAGTCAGAGGAAGATAGACGTATTCTCTCTAGTCCTCACACTTCAAAGTCCACATTGTACTTATTACAGCATAGTGGGTAGATGGTGCTTCATTCCATGTGTTTATAAAGTCCACTGCGCGCATGCTTAGTTGCTAAGTCATGTCTGACTCTTTGAAACCCCATGGACTTTAGCCCACCAGGCTCCTCTGTCCATAGAATTTTCCAGGCAAGAATACTGAAGTGGATCACCATGTTTTTCTCCAGGGGATCTTCCTGACCCACGAATCAAACCCACATCTCCTGCTTGACAGGCAGATTCTTTACCACTGCACCACCTGGGAAACCCATAAAGTCTTTTAGTTCTTTCAAATAAAGCCATGACATACGAATACAAGAGAGGGACTGACATAGAAGAAAAACTTAGCTTTTGACAGAAACCAAACTTTACAAAGTGTATTGCCGTGATATGGAGCTTTGGGGAGCAGGAAAGCTCTGCATAACTCTGTTCCCTAGGAATGTGTTCTTACAGAAACTCTATTGGATAATTTAAAATCCTGAGCTATCTCAATCATGAATGGAGGTTTGAAGAATACAGTAAGGGATGCCTGTATTTCTGAGATTTCAAAGACTGAAGTCTATATAGATTTCCTCTTGTGCATGCACTTTCTGCAGAGAATTGACCTATGACAGAAATCGATGCAAAATAAGTCAAGCTGCACACGGCGCCACTGCTAGGTTGCCAAGTCAATTATGATTGCTTAGATAAGAAAGTATGACAGAGCTTCTCAACTATGAAACAACCTCTGATCTGCAAATATCATTGTTCTAGCCATGGCAAATAGATGGGGAAACAATGGCAACAGTGACAGACTTTATTTTCTTTGGCTCCAAAAATCACTGCAGATGGTGACTGCAGCTATGAAATTAAAAGACACTTGCTCCTTGGAAGAAAAGCTGTGACCAACCTAGATAGCATATTTAAAAGCAGAGTTATTACTTTGCCAACAAAGGTCTGTCTAGTCAAAGCTATGGTTTTTCCAGTAGTCATGTATGGATGTGACAGTTATACCATTAAAAAAGCTGAGCACCAAAGAATCCATGCTTTTGAACTGTATTGTTGGAGGAGACTCTTGAGAATCCCTTGGACTGCAAAGAGATCAAACCAGTCAATCCTAAAAGAAATCAGTCCTGAATATTCAATGGAAGGAGTGATGTTGAAGCTGAAATTCCAATACTTTGGCCACCTGATGCAAACAACTGACTTTCTGGGAAGGTTGAAGGCAGAAGGAGAAGGAGACGACAGAGGATGAGATGGTTGGATGCCATTACTGACCTGATGGACATGAATTTGAGCAAGTTCCAGCAGTTGGTGATGGACAGGGAAGCCTGGCATGCTGTAGTCCATGGGGTTGCAAAGAGTCAGATTCAACTGAGGGACTGGACTGAACTGAACTGAACAGGACTTACATGGATGCACGATGTGAAAGAAAAAATGGTGAAGTTGTCAAGCAATGGGGACTTGATGCATTTTTCAGTAAATCACACAAAAGTATGTAGCAGAATCAGATCAGATCAGATCAGATCAGTCGCTCAGTCGTATCCGACTCTTTGCAACCCCATGAATCGCAGCATGCCATGTCTCCCTGTCCATCACCAACTCCCGGAGTTTACTCAGACTCACGTCTGTCGAGTCAGTGATGCCATTCAGCCATCTCATCCTCTGTCATCCCCTTCTCCTCCTGCCCCCAATCCCTCCCAGCATCAGAGTCTTTTCCAATGAGTCAACTCTTCACATGAGGTGGCCAAAGTAGTGCAGTTTCAGCTTTAGCATCATTCCCTCCATAGAAATCCCAGGGCTGATCTCCTTCAGAATGGACTGGTTGGATCTCCTTGCAGTCCAAGGGACTCTCAAGAGTCTTCTCCAACACCACAGTTCAAAAGCATCAATTCTTCGGCACTCAGCCTGCTTCACAGTCCAACTCTCACATCCATACATGACCACAGGGAAAACCATAGCCTTGACTAGATGAACCTTTGTTGGCAAAGTAATGTCTCTGCTTTTGAATATGCTATCTAGGTTGGTCATAACTTTCCTTCCAAGGAGTAGGCATCTTTTAATTTCATGGCTGCAGTCACCATCTGTAGTGATTTTGGAGCCCAGAAAAATAAAGTCTGACACTGTTTCCGCATCTATTTCCCATGAAGTGATGGGACCAGATGCCATGATCTTCGTTTTCTGAATGTTGAGCTTTAAGCCAACTTTTTCACTCTCCTCTTTCACTTTCATCAAGAGGGTTTTTAGTTCCTCTTCCTTTCTGCCATAAAGGTGGTGTCATCTGCATATCTGAGGTTATTGATATTTCTCCCGGCAAACTTGATTCCAGCTTGTGTTTCTTCCAGGCCAGCGTTTCTCATGACGTACTCTGCATATAAGTTAAATAAACAGGGTGACAATATTCAGCCTTGATGTACTCCTTTTCCTATTTGGAACCAGTCTGTTGTTCCATGTCCAGTTCTAACTGTTGCTTCCTGACCTCCATACAAACTTCTCAAGAGGCAGGTCAGGTGGTCTGGTATTCCCATCTCTTTCAGAATTGTCCACAGTTGATTGTGAGCCACACAGTCAAAGGCTTTGGCATAGTCAATAAAGCAGAAATAGATGTTTTTCTGGAACTCTCTTGCTTTTTCCATGATCCAGCGGATGTTGGCAATTTGATCTCTGGTTCCTCTGCCTTTCCTAAAACCAGCTTGAACATCAGGAAGTTCACAGTTCACATATTGCTGAAGCCTGGCTTGGAGAATTTTGAGCATTACTTTACTAGCGTGTGAGATGAGTGCAATTGTGCAATAGTTTGAGCATTATCTGTCATTGCCTTTCTTTGGGATTGGAATGAAAACTGACCTTTTCCAGTCCTGTGGCCACTGCTGAGTTTTCCAAATAACGGACCATGAAGTCATCAAAAGGGATGTAACGCATGTATAAAATTAGAGACACTAACCAGGGCCAATGGTCTTTCCCCAAAAGTGTTTAAAATAGTAGGTGTAACAGATTTACACTCTTTTAATCACATAATCTGGCCTACTGTTAAAAATAACACAGAATATGTTACAAAATTAGGTCTTCCATAGAATGTTCTACTTTATACCATTCTGTAGAAATGAAATTCTTTGAATGGTGATTTTAATTTTCTCTCAAGTCAGTTGTCCTCATTGACAGAGATGTCCCAATCCAGGTGGCCCTTTCTTCTTAGCATCAAAACTCTAGTTTTATTTAGTTCAGCAACACATTAAACTGAAAGACTGCAGTTCCAGCCCTCCTTGAATCTAGGTATGGCCATGTCAGTGCAACATGAACAGAATTCCCACATGAAATTGCTAGGAAAGCTGATTTCAGGGAATTGACACAACCTGGAGGAGGAGCATTTTGTCCTTTCTCCCTCCTTTCCAGCTGGGCTGGATCATGCATGGAATAGATACACAGTTAGGATGATGAAGTGTTGGAGGAGATCATCACAAGCACATGACCACTGTTTGACCCATGAGCTGGACCTGGGCAATCAAGGCTCTGTATGTACCCCAACCCCTGTCCTTGGAATGTATGGTCTGCCCACCTTTCCACTCTAGGAGCCATTTCAAGGGCACAGCCCTAAGAGAGCAATGTATTGTTGAGCACACCTAGACTATGTATGTGGCTGAATTCTGTTAATAAGGTCTCTGAATGTTCTTTCAAAGATAAGGCCTTTGAAAGATTCTGACAGGCAGGAGCAGAGATTTACTCATCTTGCAGCTGCCCAAGACAAGCCTCATATGGAAATCCACTTGCTTATTAAACCTATCACCTGCCAAGCCAGATTGTTCTGTCTCTCCTTGTCTTCTTTCTATAGGACCAGTTTCAAATTTCACCCGGGTAACCCACAAGGTCGCAAACTAACACAGGACACACAGGAAAAAGACCAGGACAGTGATGAGTAGGGAGCTGCTATAACAGACCTGAGTTGCCTAACTCCAGATTCCTTATTTCTGAAAGAAATAGACCTTACTTTGTCTAAGCTACCTGGCTGTCCCTGGTGGCTCAGATGGTAAAGAATCCGCTTGCAATGCAGAAGACCCAGGTTTGATCCCTGGATCGAGAAGATCCCCTGGAGAGGACAATGGCTACCCACTCCAGTATTCTTGCCTGGAGAATTCCATGGAGAGAGGAGCCTGGTGGGCCACAGTCCCTGGGGTCACAAAGAGTTGGACACAACTGAGTGACTAACACTGTCTAAGCTACTGTTACTTCTCCATCACTGTAGCTGAAACATATCCTAATTGATGAACCCCGTTCAATCATTGCTCTAGTATCAAGATCAACTGCTAAGTTTGAATACTTGTTTAATCTTATTTTGGAGGGTGAAGGGGGTGTCACTTTTAATAGTTCATCTCTTTATTTTACTTGCTGAAATTTCTCCAGAAATATTAGTTTAGAAAATTAACAGGAAGCTAACCTGCCCAACTGGATAGGATAACCAATTCATTCTTCAAGATATGCATCACATTTCTCCCCTGTCCCTACAATGATTTATGACCAGAAACCAGGAATCTAAAAAGTCAGTTTATGGGCAGAATCTCTGAGGGGTCCTCCATCAGTTGATGAATCTGCCTACAAATCTCCTAGACTCTGTAATTTACTGCATTTTACTTTGTAAAATTTGTAATTTACCACAATGTATCACCACAACTGACAGATTTTCTAAAGTCAAGTTATTCAAAATGTTTCTTACTTTGGGAAAAGTCTATTTGAACTCAAAATTGTATCAGTTATTACAGAAAATATATCATATCTTTGATGACCTTCATCAGATGTTCCTAAATTGGTCCCATCCCTGGGGTTTTCTATGAGTTGAAAGTGAGATGCCTAATTCAGTAATCTAATTACTGTTAGCCTCAGGTTTGACTTTTGACACACATACCTCATAAGCGGTGCCATGTTTTACATCTTGCATCATATCAGGGGCACCCCTGGATGGCTTTCTCGCTTTTAGTGAGGCTAGATTGATCAGAGAGTTCAGTTCCCCATCAACACTTTATTTTGTTTTACTATCTGCTGGTGACCATTGTCTGAATCAGTTATTTCATTGGAACTTGAAAAATGAATTGGAAAAGCTGTTTCCAATCCTATCATTCCTTCTGCATTTATTTGCTGAAATTCTTCTGAGCAGAAAACAGTTTCCTCATCCATTTGATTACCCTGAAAAATAGTTTGAGACAGTAATCCAAGATATATACTTCTTTCCTTTAATGATCAATTTTTAGAATAATGAGCTATGCCCTGGCTCCACTTTTTCTTAGTCAACCTAAAAGACCCCAAGTACAGCATATTCATCATTGCACTGGCCATGCATAGTGATGAGTGTTCAGCCACTGCACTCACTGCTTTCTATATAAAACCTGTTACCAGGTTTTAAGCTTTTCTTGATGCTTGAGGAGCAAGTGGGAAGAAAATAGAACAGAAGGACCAAGCCAGGGCCAATCTTAATTAATGCTATGAAACAGATAGATACCTCCCTACTTCTGTTCAACATCCTGCCCTAAATTTAACTCTCTTAAAACATTATTTGATGAACAATGTCAAGAAAAAAACCCTAATATAAATGAGGACTTTGAGTAATCATGGTGTTAGGCTCATCAATTGTAACAAGTGTACCACTCTGGTGAGAGATATTACGAATGAGGGAAGCTGTACATGTAGGGAGTCAGGGAGTATATGAGAAATCTCTGTACCTTCTGCTCAATATCACTGTGAACCTAAAACTGCTCTAAAAAATAAATCATATTAAAATAAAAACACTCCATGGTTGCCCAGAGCTGTCTACATTATGACCCCTTCTAAACTCACTCCATTATATAATACCTGATGCCCTCAAATTAGTCCTCTTCCAAACTGGGTACAAACTCCTATAATGACCTCTTTCTTCTTCCATTTATTAACTTGTACAAATTAAATCACAATGGGGTTGTAGAATGGAATAGTGAAGAAACTAGAGCTGAGCACCAAAGAATTGATGCTTTCGAATTATGGTGCTAGAGAAGACTCTTGAGAGTCCCTTGGACAGCAAGATCAAACCAGTCAATTCTAAAGGAAATCAACCTGACTATTCACTGGAAGGACTGATGCTGAAGCTCTCGTACTTTGGCCACTTGATGTGAAGAGCCAACTCATTAAAAAAAAAAAAAAAGCCTGATGCCAGGAAAGATTGAGAGCAGGAGGTGAGGGGGCAAGGGCAGGATGAGATGGTTGGATGGCATCACTGACTCAATGAGCATAAGTTGGAGCAAATTCCAGGAGATAGAGAAGGACAGGGAGGTCTGGTGTGCTGCAGTCCATGGGGTTGCAGAGTTGGACACGACTTAATGATTGAACAAAAACAACAACAAAGTGAAGAAACCTGATGCTATCACCTTAAAGCATGCCAGTAAGAATAGCAGTTGGTGCTGACTGGTATGATATGTTTCCAAAGTCCTTTGCTGTTACACTTTTCACAAACCATTGTAATTATGACACATCTATGTTTTACCTTCAACTAGGCAGTAGCTTCTCAAGTGTAGGATTTCTTCATCTTCTTCCTCTTTGTATCCTCCAGCACCTAGCATGGTTCCTGACCCATAGTAGATACTCCACAAATATTCTGAATGAGAAGAATAAATGAAAATTCTTCATTTAATAAAAGCAAGTGTGGTATATTATATATACACCAATCTATACCAGAGCTTAAGATGGAAAATTAAAAAGGGGCATCTACCCTGTGATGGGGCTTCCCTAGTAGCTCAGCTGGTAAAGAATCTGCCTGCAATGCAGGAGATCCCAGTTTGATTTCTGGGTCCAGAAGATCCCCTGGAGAATGGATAGGCTACCAGTCCAGTATTCTTGGGCTTCTCTGGTGGCTCAGATGGTAAAGAATCCACCTGCAAGGCGGGAGACCTGAGTTCGATCCCTGGGTTGGGATGATCCCTTGGAGGAGGGCATGGCAACCTACTCCAGTATTCTTGCTTGGAGAATCCCCACGGACAGAGGAGCCTGGTGGGCCACAGGCCATGGGGTCACAAAGAGTCAGACACAGCTGAGCAACTTAGCGCGCGCGCGCACACACACACACACACACACACACACCCTGTGATCACTAAATCCTCAAGCATTGCAAATCTAGGTCTTGAGAAGAAAGGGGCAGAAATGGAAGGATGCCTCGGAATGTCTATACCTGTTTATGAACCAAGCAGTTGAAACATCACTATAAAAATGTTGTTCTAGTACCATATGGGTATTTATTTAAAGAAAAATGCCATTCACATCAGCTAGTACTCTAATCATTGAATAGTGGGAAAACACAAAGTCATGGTGTACAATTTTTTACCTTTGTTATTTCTTACAGATTTATAATTCCTCTAAATCTCCCAGAATATGTAACCGTATAAGACAACAACAAAAATAAGTGTAAAAAAATTAATCATGTCTAGGCTCAGTATTTATTTTTCTTTCATCCCATAATACCTTTAATAAGTACCTTGAAACTTGTCCACTTGCACATTCTCCCTGAACAGGCAGATAGCTTTGGGAGGGTTTTGGTTAATTTAGGAAGCGCCTAATACTTTTTTTGCCAAGACTCCTTTCAGGAATGTAGAAGTACATTGTTCATGTTCACATTCAATGACACTTGGAAATACAGTCACCACTGCTAAGTCTACTGCAATTTCTAGATGTTTAAATCCATATCTAGCTCAATATTTCAGTTTTATTTCAGGTTGGCTATAGAATTCATGCAAATCTTTGTTGAGAACTCTAATTTGTACCAACCTAGACATTCAAAGCCACCAAAACAAGCAAGACAAGGATAGTATTATCACAGCAGAGAGCTTGTTATTTTTCCTCTTAACTGTGTAGGGAGGCTGCTTCTCCTTGTGTGTATAGATTTAAATCCTTAAAAATAATCTTCAATGATACTTAAGAGTTGAAAACAACTATTTTTATCTGACCATGCTCTGATAATACAACTACATAATATTCTAAATATTATCTAACTTCCTACAGCTCAGACAGACTTATAAGATAAAGTTTTCTAGATCTTAACTTTCAAATCTGTGTACTTTATTTCTCCCCCTTACACTTTCAATTCCTCAGTGAATTATCCTACAGTAGCCCCGATTGCATGTTATGGGAACAACGTATGGTCTGTTCTCATTTACAGTTTTGCTCTATGCTCCATGGCGAGGTACCTGGGCTCCTTTCTCCAGACCAGACCTTTCCTGATTAATTTTCATTTATTTAATCAAAGTGAAGCAAAAATGGCAAGTTATCAAAAGTTATCAGTCAAAATATTGCACTTTCCCTTTAATCCCTATCAAATCCAATGCCAGGTAACATTTGCTTATTCTTTTAATGTGGTTATTAGAAAACTTAAAATCACCTACTTGGCTGAATCACTATTTGTGGCTTGCATCGCATCCCCATTGGATAGTGCTGATCTAGACACCGCTCCTCCTGCCTCTGCCCTTTTCCCCAAAGGTGGGATCTTTAGACCATCCAAAGAGCCCTAAGCTTTAGAACTTGTCTTATCACTCAGTTATTGGGATCATAGAGCAGAGGAGTTTCCCATGACTTCTAGCTGAATTTATATGAACACAAACCTACCTAGACATGTTTCAGGTGAGAAGGTGGGAGTTGCTGTGACCTCTTTTATTACTTCCCATGAGACAGAAACTATGGTCCTGTGATACCATCCCATCACTCTGTTACCTCAGCTGGGTCATGGAGAGGAAGGGTAAGCTTCTTTTAGAAACATAAAAAGCAAAGGAGCATGATTCCTAAACAAAGAGGGAGGTTTAGGTAGGAAGTTTGCCAAACCCTCATGTGTTCCTCCTTGCCATGGGTCTAATCTGAGTCTTGGAACAGGACACAGATGTGGCTAGAGAGGAGAGGCCAGCTGTACAGTCAGTTAATGGTTTTCATTCCCATTGGAAGCAGATATAGTCACATGGTGATGCTAGAAAATGCAAGCAAAGAGAATTTTCCTAAGTGTTTTCCATAGAAAGCTCATTGACTTCCCATGAAGAGGAGCCCAGCACTACATCATTTGTGCACAGGGCTGTAAATACATTGGTGAGGAGAACAGAGACCATCCTTTTTCAGAGGTTTCCAAAAACAGCTAATTATCAAGATTACCTTTTCAAAAACCACAAATCCACTCAGTAAGGGTCTCTGAGGATTAATTAACATTAACCAATGGCCAGAGACTACATGATATTTACCCTTCCTTCCAGGCAGAGAAATTCTTAAGAGTGAATGAACTGAAATGAGAGGCCAGTTCCTGTTTCTTGATTCTCTGATGATTTCTTTATTTATATGCTGCAGGGGGAAAAAGGATGGGGTGGAACACTGTGCTAAGAACTAAAATTTGGACGTATGTTAAGGACTACGTGTACCATAAGATGATTCACGAACTATGCTCAGTAAGCTTGTAGTATACAATATATCCAAACAGTGGTAATTGTTAGAAATGTTTAGACATAAATTCCATGCATTGCTCGCATAATGTTTTAAAAATACACAGGGACAGGGGAGCCTGGTGGGCTGCCGTCTATGGGGTCACACAGAGTCGGACACGACTGCAGCGACTTAGCAGCAGCAGCAGCAGTACATATTATAATTCTGCCCTTAATATCAATGCCTGGGGATGTGGTATCACCTCTGGGAGAGGTCAGCTCCCTGTTGAAGAGCAGAAAACATGAAAATAAGGTAGAGTGAACATTGGTTATTTTTACTCATGGCCTACCCTCCTTCCATTGTGCAAATGATCTCCCTGATTCATGTGATATGGAAGGAAGTGTTAACTACGGGACCTTTCCTGACATTTGGCTACATAAGTGAGCATGTGATCCAAACCTTGCCAGCAGTGGTTTTCTCAATTGTGGTTGGTCCAAAGCCAAATAAGGTTAGACAATAACAAATCACCAAGTAGAGTCAAGGCATATGGATGCTAGAGGACTGTTTCTCTTCTCTCTGGGTGGTGATGTGGGAGAACCTGGAGGCTCAGAGCTCCACTGCCTCTTTTCACTCTTTCCCGATTATGCAGCAACCGTAGTTTGGTGTGACTGGTCCAGGCTGCAGTTCCAGAGATGGGCCACAAGTGTGATGAGCATAATCGGGTCCTCCTGGCCACAGTGACCAGTCTCACGAGTGATTGTACAGGACTCCTTTGTGAAGGCTGAGGTAAAAGTCTTCCTTGACCTGGATAGTACAGTATACCAATGTGATCCCTGAAACAGCTCCAGCCATTTGAGTACCTCAGAGAAGTCCACACAAGAAAGCAGTCAACACGTGAAGGACAGAGTCAAACAAAACATACAGCCCTGATCAAACCCTGCCTGAGCACTTTCAACCTCTGCAATGCAATATATAGTTTTCAAACCATGTAACTACTTTCTCATTTAAGCCAGTTTAACTTTGTTTTCTGTTACTTGCAACTCAAACTAATACATTATTTGGTACTGAGGAAATAAACCGCTAAACAGGAGGGCCAGCAGAGGGCAGTGTGGAGCCCAGTATTCCAGAGTGGAGGCCAGTCATCCCTGCTGCTGCTGCAAGGTCACTTCAGTCGCGTCTGACTCTGTGTGACCCCATAGACGGCAGCCCACCAGGCTCCCCCGTCCCTGGGATTCTCCAGGCAAGAACACTGGAGTGGGTTGCCATTTCCTTCTCCAATGCATGAAAGTGAAAAGTGAAAGGGAAGTCTCTCAGTCGTGTCCGACTCTTAGCGACCTCATGGACTGCAGCCTACCAGGCTCCTCTGTCCATGGGATTTTCCAGGCAAGAGTACTGGAGTGGGGTGCCGTTGCCTTCTCCGAGTCATCCCTATCTGAGCAAAATGTCTATTGCCATTTATCGCCTTCATCACACTGAGATTTTCTTCACATTGTCCTGTATCCATGTCTCTATCAAAGGAAGAAAAACAAAACATAGAATTGAGTTCTACTGGTTCAGAGGAGAATGGGATCTCAGGCCTGCTTTACTCATTTATGTCACACTCATTATATCATGGTCTGATGTCTACAGACATTTACGTTCACAAACGCTAGAGTAATTGTCACCTGATTGTCAGGGTGGGGTGGGGAAATGGAACAGTGACCAGGGAGAGGGAAGGAGCTAAAATACATTATCCCCGAGGTTCTAGAAATCTATAACATAAAAGTAGAGTGTATCTTAATAGCTACTATTAATTTCTTTAGACTATAGTTAGTCATTTTAGGCAACTAAGACATGCATAAAATTAGGAGACTATCATGATCAAGAGGGTATCATCATATAACCAATAGCTTTGGAATTTTTACTATTATTCACATAGTAACAAAATAATTATTCTAAATATTACCATATCAAACTCATATGGGTTCTATCAAAATAGTTCATCTCAGTAGTTTAAACTTTTTTTCACTTTATTGCAAAAATTTGAACATTACTATGTCCAAGCCACCAAGAGTTTTCAGGATCTCTATGAAAATATTTTCAGATGAAACACCAGAAAGAATATTGTGTAAAACTCAGTTCAGACATATTTGTTACTATAGAACTTTTATCAGATGAGTGAACTATGCAAGTGAAACAAAAAAAAATGCAGACTTATTTGTGTTTTTATTTTGCAGCATAAATTCTAGGAATAGAGCCCTAGGAAAAAATAACTTCATTGTGTTATTCCCCCCAAAAGTTATTTTAAAGAGTGATATAGTTAACTATATCAGGAAGGTGACTTCCCTGGTGGCTCAGACGATAAAGCGTCTGTCTACAATGCAGGAGACCCGGGTTCAATCCCTGGGTTGGGAAGAGCCCCTGGAGAAGGAAATGGCAATCCACTCCAGGACTATTGCCTGGAAGATCCCGTGGACAGAGGAGCCTGGTAGGCTACAGTCCATGGGGTCGCAAAGAGTCGGACACGACTGAGCGACTTCACTATATATAGTTAACTCTAAGACAACACCCAAGAGGTGGAAAAGTTGGAGTTCTGGGTTAGAGCTGTGAGCCCCATAGACATCCTGAGAGTCAGAATTTCCAACAGCCTGCGTTTCCAGTACTTCTCACCTCCTGAACTAGGACCAGCCTGCACCACAGTGTCTGCTTGTTTGTAATGATCACCAACAAAATCAGGTGTTAATAAAAACAGGCAAAATACATGTGATTTTACATGAAAGTCAGTGAAATATGAATCTGATGAAATCAATGTTTTCTCTTTAGCTGGAAAAAATAAAGGATGAATAAAGGTATGACTATAAGAGAAGAGAGGGCCTTTCCAAAGCTGAGCATGGATCTGGATAACTGTAAAGAGCATGGCCTTGGAGTGAGACTCCTTGGTTTGAATCCATCTCTGTCACTTATTACCTATTAAACAATGGACAAATTACTCACCCTCATTGTATCTCCATGATTTCTGATGTAAAATAGAGCTGATAATAATGTGTCACAAAGGTGTGAGTATTACGTGGGCTACTCATGTTAAAATAGAGCAGCATCTGTGCAAAATAGGTTCTCAGTGAAAATAACTATGTCCCCAGAAACTAATGTTGACATTTCTCAAGCAGTCTAGTAATGGTGAGATATATTCTGGGTTTCCACAACCTGTTATTTCTAGAATATTACTGATCACTTTCTTAGAATTGGTTAACTTCTCCAGCTGACCTGGACCTTTGTTGGAAGATGTGTATCATTAATTCTCTAGGCTATTTCTTTGCAACATTTCCTAAAGATCAGTTTCTGAGAATGCTCAAACAATGCCTGAATTTAACAGTTCCATGAATTCAGTTAATTACTGCTGTTAAATGATTTCATTATTGGATATTTAATGGCACATGACGTGATGCAATGGCTGATGGCTACTTTGCCCTTTTGCTTTGTAACAAAACTCTCTTTAAGATATTATCAGAAGATGCTTCTTCAGGATTAAGGATTTTTCTTGTACAAACAGGATGTATGTCAAGGCTAAAAATTGGGTTACTGTGCAAATAGGGGAAAAGCAATGAGCACATTACTTTAATCCTATTTTTAGTTCCACTGCCTTCCACACTGCTGCCAGAGTTATATCAGAAACACAGATGGGATTGTGTTATTCTACTGCTTAATAGTTTTCAAATGGCTCCTTACTGCCTAAAAAATGTCCAAACTCCTTAACAAGCCCAAGGTTTTAAACAATCTGGTTCCAATCTGCCCCTGTAAGCTCATCTCTACTCATTCCCTCCTCTACATCAGTGTTCTGACTTCTGAATACATCACATACTTAATTACTTCTATTCCCTTTCTTTTGTGGTTCCCACAATTGGAATACCTTGCTTATCTGACATACTATATTTCTCCAGACTAAGCTGATATGTTATCTAAATTATCCTTCATGCCTATTTAATCTTTTGTTGGCTTCCAGGCAGAATTAACCATTTCCTTTTCTGAGTGTAGAGAACTCCGTTCAAGTATCATACTGAGGATACAATGTGAGGTCAAAACAGATATCATTCTTGCCCTTGTGGAGCAAACAGTCTGGTGGAAAGTCAGACATTAATCAATTAATATCACAAATATAAATTAAACTATGATAAGGAGCAGAGCATGGTACTATAAGGTCATTTAGGCATTTAAAAAGGCTTTCCTAAAAGGTGTGAAGAGTAGCAGTAAACTAAGTAAAGGGAGCAGAGAGAGTATTCTGATAAAATCATGTGCAAAGTCCCTGTGGCAGGAAAGAGCATCACAGCGTTAAGAGCTGAAGACCAGGGTGACTGTAATGGAAAAGTCAGAGACACTTACAGCTGGTTGACCCTGGAAAATAGCACAACAGCTGTTCTTCTCAAACCTTTGCATCACTTACTCTAACCCTTCTGCTTCTGGAGGATGATAATATGAGATTCCAAGAGAAGCCAACATGAAATTTGTCAGATTATCAATACTCTAGTACTGATAGTTCTTTTCTTTTGGCTGCACTGGATCTTCATTGTTGCATGACAGCTTTTTCTAGTTGCAGAGGGTGAGGGCTACTGTCTAGTTGCAGTATTTATTCTGGCTTCTCAATGAGGTAGCTTCTGTTGTTGCGGAGCATGGGCCCTAGAACAGAGGCTCAATAGTTGTGGTGCACGGGCTTTGTTGCTCTGTGGTACCTGGGATCTTCCTGGGCCAGGGATCTAACCCATGTGTCCTGCATTGGCAGGTGGATTCTTAACCACTGTACCACCAGGGAATCCCATTCTGTATTCTTAATGATAACAAAGTGAACTATTACCTAAAGACTACTTTTGACATTCATAAATAAAATTTATCTATTTTATTCTCTTCGGTTCTTTGTATACTATTCCTGACAAACTGTTCGAGTTACAATAGCTGTGCCCAACACCAGGACTTGTTATTGCTCAGAAAATGAGATAATAGCTTGTTTCCACTGTCAGGAGTAAGTCAACACCCCTCTGCCAACAACTACATCAGTAAGTCCCACTCATGACCCCCCCTCCACACCCTACATGTCCCGTAGAGGTTAAATAAACCAATTGTAGGGGAAATTAGCCCCAAGTTTATCCCATGCTGCAGTCATCACAAAATTTCTAGTGTTACTGATCTTAGAAAATTGACTATATTGCTCTGAAAGTAAACTCAAATTTCTCAAGAGATTCATTTCTCCACAGACTATTCATAGTAGAAACAAGGGAGACAGTTGCTCTCTCAGAGTTCACTACAAAAACAAGCGTTTTTCTTGGTGATGTACTCAGGGTTAATTTGTGATTTTTTTTTTTAAGAAAGACAATTTTATATCTGAGTTCTAAGTGCATTTCAATTACAGTTAGACAATGCAATAATTTGACATTTATTTCACCTACTCATTCAAGAGATATTTATTAAGCATTTACCATGGCCTCGTCACTATGACAACTATGATCAGAAATGTAACATTTTGTGATTTACATATTTTATTTTCTTAAGCCAGACAAGTGAAGTGTAACAGAAAACAAAGCAACCCTTAATGAGACTCGCATGTCTGTTTTATTCACTTGCTCTTCAAATGCATACATATAAGATATTAATTTCCACTTTGTGGTGGAAGACATTAGTAAGCCATAACTAATTATAGTGCTGGTTACAGAAATGATAGATGAGGAAGCAGGAATTGTGAAGATGAGTCCAGAATCAAAGTGCTTCATCACTTTTGATAGAACAAGAACAAAACTTTCCATTCTGTTCATGTGAAATAGATTACAGAGTAAGGCAAAAATGTAACCGGTCTCTCTCAATTCTAAAATTAGGTTTTTTGTGTTTTTACTAAATGCCTCTGTTGGAGCTTCTCTCTAATCATTCCGGACAAGATGTCCCAAAGCTTAAGCCATCAGGGCAGAGAGAAGATCTCCGGAGTTATGACAAACTCCAGAGAGGGCTGTACTCAATTTTTGCTGTTAACTCTGTTTTTTAGTATAAAAGGAACCATTACCTGTTTGCTCATAAACTATTGGTCCTCAGCTAAATATCTAAGTGTGCTGTTACCATACCCCCTGCTAAGTTCAACTTCAAGTGCTCTCTGTTTTTTGTAAAGGGAACTTTATATGACTGTTGCCTAGATACCAAAGACTCCAACATGTATTACAGTAGTTCATACTTCTGTCGCCATCTGTCAGGTCTTTAAGATCTTATAAAATCAAGCACTCAACCTAGAATTTGCAATTGTAGGGAAATTGAATTCACTCCAAATAGGAATAGGAGGGATGGTACTGTCTTTTCCCCCCAGTTAAGTCACTGTTTCACAAACAGTTGTCTTTGTGATTTTGGAGAACAAAGACTCCTCCGTATTTCATTTTCAACCAAGGGTCACCCTATTTCTTGTGTCTGTGTGTGTTTAAATGTTTTTAAACAGTGTCTTTGTAACAGGACGACCTCTTTAAAAGCAGATCCTTAAGAATTTTTAAATTCTTATGAGCAGAAGCTTTAAAAATAACTGAAAATTGACATCTGAAATCTGCAAAAATATTCCATCTTGCAAGATAGAGTAACTTGAATTCTCTTCTGAGACTTGCTACTTTATTGTTCTTATGACTGAATGGGCACCCTTAGAGATAAAAATTAAAAACAAAGAATCCGCCTGCAATGAAGGAGACCCCAATTTGATTCCTGGGTTGGGAAGATCCACTGGAGAAGGGATAGGCTACCCACTCCAGTATTCTTGGGCTTCCCTTGTGGCTCAGCTGATAAAGAATCCGCCTGCAATGCAGCAGACCTGGGTTCAGTCCTTGGGTTGGGAAGATCACATGGAGAAGGGAAAGGCTATCCATTCCAGTATTCTGGTCTGGAGAACTCCATGGACTTCATATTCCATGGGGTCGCAAAGAGTTGGACACAACTGAGTGACTTTCACTTTATGACTCCATTCTCTTGGGGATAAATCTGAAGCCCCATAAACCCTTCTGTTGGCATTATGAATGAGCAACTAGCAGTTTCATTGCTAATGTAAAATAAATGGAGTCTCTGCAGACATTGTATTGTTGAGCAGAGAAAAAGTGCTTATTTTTCCTTTGGAATTCATTGTGCACTCTGCCTAAAACTTTCCCCTGGTTTGTGTGAAAAAAAGTTGAATTCCTGTTTGAGCATCAAACCTTAGACAAGATGAGGAGTTGGAATCAAGAAACCTGGGGAAAGGATTTATATAGGCTTCTTCGAGTTAAAATGGGAAAAGGAGCCAAAAGAAATTAGACAGAATCTAATGACTTTTGAGCAGGAACAGTCTGTTAATGTTCTCCTTGTGCTATTTCACATAAGAGAACCTAGACTTTGAGGAATGTGCTGCTTTGTACCATTACATTTTCAGGCGATTAACTTACTAAGGCTAGTGTGCAAGGTCATTATTACACTCTGTGTGGAGGATTATGCGATTCTCCTTGAAGGCAGTGAATTTACTACTGCCAATCACCTGAGAAGAGGAAGTCCCAGCAACAGGAGAGGAATCCATTGGACTTTGGTGAGAGTAAAAACTTATTACCTATTGCTTGCTTCATGGTAATGTCTAATAAGCCCACAGTAAGAGATAAATCCTATTGCTTTCCTGGTAATTAGGATCAAGTCATTGCCAGACACATGAAAATAGTCTTGGGAGTGCCCTATCTTTATTGTAACTGAGCATGAACGATCTGGTAAGACTTCCCAGTACAAGTCTGGGTCTCTGGATTATGAAAGTCATCCCATCCAGTGGCAGTTGATGTTTTTCTTTGCTAAACTTCCCTTTGTTTATGTCGAAACTTACCATGAAATCTAGTTTAGAGGTTGCAGCCTGATGGATGACTTCTAGAATGGTAGGTAAGGACCTCTGAAAATCTGCTAATCCTTAAAAGTAACGATAACACCGGGAAAAACTATCAAAATCAACCCATTCAGAACTCTAGAGATTAAAGATTTACATCAGTACAAGTTTTATTCATGAAAAATAGGTGAATGTCATTAAGAACAGCGAGTTCGTAGCATTTTAACTTGTCCTAATCTTATTCTCCTCTCCCCAGCCCCATGATATCCTTGGAAAACAACAGACTTGTAACTATGGCAGCTGTAAATGCCAGCAGCCTAGCAGCCACTGGAGGAAACAAAATGGGCTTGGAATGTCTCAAAAGCCCCATTTCCAGAGAACTGTCACTATTTGACTTGCCTGATAGCTTACTGAAAAGCTCCAATCTCAGGGCTGGTGTTTATGTGATCCAACTCAGAGATCACTCTCTGTGAGAACTCTATCTCTAAGGTATTTGATGAAAATAATCAGCAGTAATTGTATAACATCACAGCTTCTTCTGAGGGTAACAAGAGGCTGACTATAGAAACTGAAAGGACAAACTGGGGAATGAGAAGTCCACAGAGCTTTGAAAAACTTTTAGATGTTCCTGGGATTCTAGGTCATGTCCATATTCAGACCTTAGGTGTATGCCCAGGAAAAACTTGAGAAGATTTCTCAAATTTTTCATATCTGACAGACCTTCAGGCTACACACAAGCAGGAAATGAAGGCTAATGCAGAGCTGTAAACTGACTACTAAAGATTGAAGTCATGACCCAACACACGGGCCAAGCTCCTCAGCAAAGGCTGAGACTTACTGGTTCAGAGCACTTAAGGAAATCTCTGCTCAGTCCTTGGCTTACCCCTAAGAAAACAACCAGGGACTTCAGTGGCTGCACCTAACAAAGAAGAGAGACTTTACAAAATTAGCCTAAGAAAATCACTAAACAAGCAAACAGCAGGAACCTTGGGTGAGGTAACAGTCTGATTTCCAGAGTTGTGACATTATATTATTTATAATGCTCCACTTTTGACAAAAAAAAATTTATAAGGCACACACACAGAAAACAAACCAACAAAAGAAATCCAGAAAATTATAGCCCTTACATAGGGGAAATAAAGAAGTCAATAGAAACCTACCTTGATGAAACCTAGGCATCAGACTTTCATTTAAACAGCTGGACAATGGCAACCCACTCCAGTGTTCTTGCCTGGAGAATCCCAGGGACGGAGGAGCCTGGTGGGCTGCTGTCTATGGGGTTGCACAGAGTCGGACACGACTGAAGCGATTTAGCAGCAGCAGCAACTTAATTAGCATACATTATATACTTTTGTGTAGTGCAATTTAGCAAATACAGCAAATACAAATTTGCTTTATTAATTATATGTGATATTGTTTCATAAGTTAATTGCCTTTCCTGAATGTCATTGGTATTTTACAAAATCATTATTATTACCTGATACATATTTGTGGAGTTATTTCTATCTTTCTACAAAAAATAAAACCTTTTTTTTTTTTTGTAATACTGAAACAAAATCTTATCAGTCAACTTTGTTATATAACAAAGAACCACTAAGTCTTCATGGTATACAGCAATAAATGTTGCTTTCTCAGAAAAAATAAATAAATAAATAAACAGCTGGACAAACAGTTTAAATCAGCTATTATAGATATGTTCAAAAAACTAAAGGGAACAAGGTTAAAAGTATTAAAAAACAGGAGACAAACATCTCACCAAAAAGAGAATAAAGAAAAAAATAAAATATAAATGGTGGATTTTAAAGGTACAATAACTGAAATTAAAAAATCATTAAAAGAGCTCCACAGTACATTTGAACTGGCAAAAGAAAGAATCAGCAAACTTTAAGATAGGTTAATTAAGACTATCCAGTCCGAGGAACAAACAAGAAAAAGGTTAAAGAAGAATGAATAGAGCTTCAGATATCTATGGAGCACCTTGAAACATATTAACATTTGCATAACGAAAGGCCCAGAATGAGAGAAAGAAAGAGGCAGAAAGAATATTTAGAGAAATAGTCATCAAAAACTTCCCAAATTTGATGAAAACTATTAATCTGTACATCCAAGATGCTCAATAAAAACCAAGTAGAATAGAGTGAATGAGATCCACACCTATACATATAGTACTCAAACTGTCAAAAGACAAAAAGAAAATCTTGAAGGTGAAAAGTGTCTTATTATACACAAGGGATTCTCAGTGAAATTAACATCTAGGTTCTGATCAAAAACTTCTGAGACCAGAAGATAGTAGAATGACATATGCAAAGTACTGAAAGGTAAAATCCTGTCCACTAAAAATTTATATGGCACAAAACTATTCTCCAAAATGGAGAAGGAAATGGCAACCCATTCCAATATTCTTGTCTGGAGAATACCATGGACAGAGGAGCCTGGCTGGCTACAGCCCATGGGGTCGCAAAGAGTTGTACACTACTGAGGAACTGACACACACACATTCTCCAAAATTGAAGGAAAAATTATTACAGTCTTAGATAAATAAAACTGGAAAGAATAATTGGCAGTTCACTCACAGTCAGCACCAAGCCCTCTTAGATTCAGTTCAGTTCAGTTCAGTCACTCAGTCATGTCGGACTCTGCAACCCCATGAATCGCAGCACGCCAGGCCTCCCTGTCCATCACCAACTCCTGGAGTTCACTCAGACTCACATCCATCAAGTCAGTGATGCCATCCAGCCATCTCATCCTCTATCGTCCCCTTCTCCTCCTGCCCCCAATCCCTCCCAGCATCAGGGTCTTTTCCAATGAGTCAACTCTTCGCATGAGGTGGCCAAAGTACTGGAGTTTCAGCTTCAGCATCATTCCCTCCAAAGAAATCCCAGGGCTGATCTCCTTTAGAATGGACTGGTTGGAACTCCTTGCAGTCCAAGGGGCTCTCAAGAGTCTTCTCCAACACCACAGTTCAAAAGCATCAATTCTTCGGCGCTCAGCTTTCTTCACAGTCCAACTCTCACATCCATACATGACCACTGCAAAACCATAGCCTTGACTAGATTACTTATACCTCAGTGGCCTAATAATTGTCTTTACATTCCCAGTGTTGCTGTTCTTACATTAGACTTGAAACACTTGGCCCTAATTTTTTATTCCAAACTAAAACTGGGTCTGTATCTCTGAATTTATTTAGAATATACTTACACATCAATGGTAATTAATGAACTCTTATGAAGCTTTAATGCAACCAAGCAGCAGATTTAAAAGTGCACCTTCTATTTTCAATGGAAATGTGAATGTAATTCTGCCTCTCTAAGGTTAGGAGCATATCCATAATATAATTCATGTTCTTTCTAAATATGTATTTATGTATTCAGAAGCTGAGAATCAAGGGTTCTCACTAGAAAGGTAGAAGGGGGAGTTAATTATGATCATTTCCCAAAATTCACATCAAACTTTTAACTCCAAATAGTTAATTAGGCTCATGCACTTCCAAAAGATCGTTATTTGAAGATACTGAATATAGACTTTGTCCAACTTTAACAAAGATGCTAAAAAAAATAATCAAGTATTATATTCTACCTGCCTGCCTGGAAAGGCTCAGCCTCAGTTCCATTATCTTTGACAAAGTGTTTTCAGGCCATCCTCACCTCTACCTGAGTCCCATGCCACAGGATTCTGGATATGTCGTTTTCTTCCTAACTCAGTGATTCCATTAACCTAGTCAGATTACTCTGCTTTTTAAGACCAGAATACCCTCTCCTCTATAAATCTTTTTCTGATATCCTGGATAATTGGTCATTTTTCCCTCTGCAGTTCCACTTCTGCTTTTATTTCTTGGAAGTACTTATCACATTATACAGTAATTATCTGCCCACATGGCTGCTGCTACTACTAGACTCTGATCTTTTCCAGAAATGGCAACGTTCATGTATCTCTGTATTCCTGATCCCCAACCACAGCAACCAAAAGGAGCTCAGTGAGATATGATCCAATGAAATATGTGTCATAGATAACTAAATTTCACTAATGAATTATAGTATAAAATCCTTTAAAGGAAGATGGGGGTCCTTAACAGTTTCTAAAACTAACTATCTGCTAATAACATACTCTCTGATAATCCACTAATGTAAAGAACAGTTGCAGCTTCTTCAAGACTCCTGTTGATATAGAAGGAATGTGAGCAGTCAATGGTCACATCTAGGGTACTTTATGTATGTTTCATTTATTTGAATAAATGATGTAGCAGTACTCATAAGCAATCAAAACTAGCATCAGTAATTTGATCACTCATGCAAATGTATGTCTGATCAGGTCTCCTCACAAGTATTGCAAATATACCTAGATATGTCTGACTTAAGGATGAACTCAAGTTCTGCCAGGGAATGCAATATACATACTCAAATGACTGAGCACCTTAATTACTCATCTAATAATTCCAAGCACAGATCTCCTAGTACCTAACACAGTGCTTGGCATATGATAGATGATCAATGTTTGTTGTCAATTAATAAATTATCATGGTCTTTATTTAAATAGTATAATTATCTCCTGAATCTTTCCCTATCTTTACCCTTATTTCTATCCTTAGTCAAAGGCAGTCTTCTCTTTTAGCACACCTTTTCAGAAGAAAGGAATACTTTTTCAGAATGATTTTCTGTAGTTATTCTTTTTGAGACTGGTTCAGCTTCCACAGCTAGCACTTGATGTCTCTAATATAAATGCTAATATAAATATAAATGCTAAATATAAAAACGAGAAGAATCCCATTTCAGAATTTTCACTGAAATAGCGATAAGTTTAATTTGATCACACAGAAATGGTCTCTTTTCATTGGGCTCATAGCTTTTGTGAGCTTTCTTAAATTCAATCTCAAGACTTTTCTAAATGATTTTTGCAAGATAATCACAAAATTTCTTGTCTCCTTATTTTTCTCCAACTTTCTTTTCTAAAACCTTTAGTATTTGTTTTTATGCATCCAACTCTCACTTACTTTTCTTTCACTAGGATCAACTCCTTGGTTTAAAGATCAGTCTTAGTAATACTATATTCTTTTGGTCCACTTCTAAATACTATGAAATCATCTTTTTGTTTGTAGCCAAATAGACTTTAGTGTAGTCAAGAAACTGGAAAGTGATGTGTTTCTTTACTTATCTTAATAATGGAATTATAAAGTTGGTTTATGCTGGTCATTATGGTAAAGAGTTCAAGTCTTTGGTATATCCATTATTTTAGTAATGTCTTTGTTTAGAAACAAATACTGTTATACAAAGCCACCAGTTGTAGTAAGTGTGTCACAATAATTTTATAAGAATAAGACCTAATTCTTAAAAATTAAAGCAAGAAACACACACACACACACATACTAAGAAGCTGTCACTTATATACTACAGATGTATCATAACACAAGCAGATACTCAGCTAACATTCAAAAGTAGGATGTTGATTTTCCTTTTCAGATTCTTTTTTCATACAGGTTATTACAAGATACTGAATACAGTTCCCTGTACTATGTGGTAGGGCCTTGTTGTTTATCTATTTTATATGTAGTAGTATGTATCTGTTAACTCCAAATTCCTAATTTATCCCTCCTTCCCTCCTCCCTTTGGTAACTGTCAGTTTGTGTTCCATATCTGTTCTCATTTCAAGATTCTTAATCACAAAAGCAAAGTCTCATTTTCCATCTCCAAGGTTTGGAATATGTGCATCTTTGACAGGAAGCACTATATTTTTTCCCACATACTATGACTCTGAAGTGGGAACAGTCAAAAAAGTTGTACTTTTCTACGGCTTCTAGGGGAAAAAAGGCATGGCAGAGGTAGAGAGCTTGACTTTACCAAGACTGTAACCCTGGAGAGAGAATGGGAGAAAAGGTAATTCTGGTGATGGATCTGGGACTCTCAGTTGGACAAGAAAGTAAAAGAAGACACAGTAGGGTGGAAGGGAAGATTGATAATTAGACTGTGGTAAGGTGGGTGGGCTAAAGGTCTCAATGAGGTCAAAGAATCGCCGAGTGGATGCCTAAAATAGACGAGTGGATGCGAGGAATCAGGAGTTTATGCTGTGGTTGAGGTCAGAGGTGTGACCACAGTAAAGGACAGCTCTGGTGGGATGAAACAATTATTGGATGCAAGGGAGTCACAATTGTTATGTTTAAGAAATTGGAAAAAGGAAATGCCTGAATAAAGGGAATGAGGTGGAAGCTTGTCAACAGATGCAACCATGGATCCAGAGTAAAAACAAAGTATAGATATGTATGTGTATATATATATATAAACTTTTCTAATCTGCAGCATTTGCTTATTAACAAAATAAAAAAAAAATACTGGATAGAAAATTAAAATCATCCCTGTGCTCCATCTCTTCAAGGAATGCTAGTAATCTGGGTTACTTAGTGTTACGGGCTGAATTATGTCCCAAAATTCATACAGTGAAGTCCCAACCCCCATACCTCAAAAGGTGATTAGATTTGGAGATTGGACCTTTAAGGGAGTAATTAAGTTAAAAAGAGGCAAAATAGGCTACAATTTAATCTGTCATCCTTATAAGAAGAGGAAATTGGACACCCCTAAAGAAAGATGTGTGTACACAGAGGAAAGATCATGTGAGGACACAAACAGATGGCCGTATATCTGCAAGCCAAGGAGAGAAGCCTTAGAGAAACCAAACCTGACCCCTTGAGCTTGGACTTCTCACCCTCCAGACCTGTGAGAAAATTCCTGTTGTTTAAGCCATCCAGTCTGTGGTATTCTGTTATGGCAACACTAGCAAACTAATGTACCTAGTTTGTTTTACAGATTATTATTTAGAAATTATTCCTAATTTTAACAGTCCTTTAGAAAGCTCTTTCTATCTGGAAAGTTCTTTTCAGTAAGGATCTTATAATTTACTCTACCTTCCTTCATCTTGAATTCTCTGAATCTTAGTGGAGAGGGCAATGAGAAGTATTCATGTGAGTAGGTGAGAGGTGATGGCCTGTTTCCCACTGGTGCCCAGACTTTGCTTTGGTGTGCATAAATTCAGCCTTGATGCAAGGGGATTATGTTGTGAAATCTCAGCAAGGACACACACTGAGTCTTTTCCACAGCCTGTGCCTGGAAAAGTCTGAGTGCAAGCTGGCAGTAATGTAAGAGCAACCCAGGAGTCCAAGTCCTGTCTGGCCTGCCTCTAACACGTGTCTTCCTTGTGGCAAATGATTTTCCACTGGCAGGCAGGCAAAGAGGTTTTTGTCATTTTTAAATTAAGGTGTTTGGGTGAAAACACCCAGGAAACCAGCAAAAGCAGAAGGAGAGATTGTACAGCCTTACGCAAATAAGAAGTGAAACATGAAAATGAAGTACTCCATGAAGGATGGCTTGGCAGGATGACCCACATTCTATTACAAAAGTCATTACAGAAAAAATTTCATCTATTTGGAAATGTTACAACAGGAATAGAATGTCGTGTCCTTGTGCAGTCCAATTCTTGCTTCTGAGTTACCACATTAATTTGTAGGTACCTTTCTACTCTGATCTTAAAATGTTTATAGAAACTAACAAACATTTGGCCTCCAAGCAATTTTTGAAGTTCTTATAAGGAAATAAAAAAGAATAAAAATGGATCTCTAAATGCAAGCTGAGGGAGAGTCTTGGTGGTATGTATGCCCCATGTCGCCAACAGGACTCATCATTGGCAGCAGAAGCCAGTGGTCAGATTCTAGACCTGGTGCACTCAGTTGAAGCAAGCCACCTGCCTGGTCCACAGTGACTGCCTTGAGAGCAACCGCTGCAGCACCCATCAAGTAATTCACTCCATCCTTGACTTGCCCTGTGAAGCCTCCCCACTAGTGCAGCAGGTGCAGTGTGGCTGCACTCATCTAGAGCATGTCTGGATTTAATGATGCTCCATTTGATGCCAAAGAGGCTGTGTATAAACAGTAGTCCTGCCATGAATGCCTGCCATTGCCAAAAACACATGGCAAGAGAAGAGCATGTTTTAGAATGCTTACGGTGCAAAGGGATGCTTACATATATTTTTAAACAAACAACAGAATTAAAGGCAGAATGATTGCTCTTGCTTCCTTCACACTGGAGCCTCCTGTACTGTGAGAAAACAACCAATCTTAATGTGTTACATAAAATTATAGCACTCAAGCCCCTCCTTTTACAAACAAGGCCTAAAGACTTGGTTCAATGTCAACTGATTTCTTAATATTTGATCAAACATACTTGCTGGAAGTTCACAAGCCCTATGCTCACAATTTCTGATCCAGTGAGCCTGGCTCAGGCTGAGAAATCTGCATTTTAACAAGTCACCCCCGGTGACTCATGCAGGAGAGACATACTGAGATACTTAAGGGCAAGTCTCAAGCATTCTTTCATTTTAGCTGAAAAGACTCATTTCTGCATTTTTTGTACAGCAGGGTATGTGGTAAGGAACTCCCTTAGCTTTTGTTCGTTGGAAAATTTTTCTCTCCTTCATTTCTGAAAGACAAAAATTGCCAGATAGAGTATTCTTGTTGCTTTCAAGATTCTGTGTCTTGATTTTTGATAGCTTATTTTATTTTTTAAATTATTTTGATAGTTTTGTTTCTTCATGGAGAAGACTTCTTTGAGTTTTGGGGGGCACCTATGAGTTTCCTCAACTTGGATATCCAAACCTATCCCCAGATTTGGGAAGTTCTTGGCCATTATTTCTTTAAATAAGCTTTCTTTCCCTTTACTCTGACTTCTTCTGGAATTCCTGATTGTTTCTTTTGATCCACAGATTTAAACTTGTAGGATGTTTCTTTTGATGATTTCCCATAGTTCACATGCTTCCTTCTTCATTCTTTTTCTTCCTCTTTCCTTTGTTCCCTTCTGATTGGATAATTTCAAAGATCCTGTCTTGTAATTCACAGACTCTATTTTTCCTGACCTGTTCTATTGATGGCCTCTACTTCATTTTTCATTTTCTTTTTTCTATACTTTAACTCCAGATTTTCTGCTTTCTATTTTATGATCATCTCTTTGCTAAACTTATCGTTTTATTTGTGTATTGTTTTCCTAATTTTGTTGAAGTGTCTCTCTGTGTTTTCTTGTGGCTCAGTGTTCTTCCTTAAAACAGGTGTGAATTTTTATCAGGTAAATCGCAGATCTCCATGTCTTTGAAATCAGTTGTCGTTGTTTACTCACTAAGTTATGTCTACCTCTTTTGTCTCCCCAGGGACTGTAGCCCACTAGCTCCTCTGTCCATAGGATTTCCCAGGCAAGAATCCTGGACTGGGTTGCCCTTTTCTCCTTCAGGGAATCTTCCTGATGCAGAGACTGAACCCACATATCCTACATTAGCATGTGTATTCTTTTTTTTTCACTTTACAATATTGTATGGGCTTTGCCATACATTGACTTGAATCTGCCATGAGTGTACATGTGTTCCCCATCCTGAAGCCCCCTCCCACCTCCCTCCCCATCCCATCCCTCTGGTTCATCCCAGTGTACCAGCCCGGAGCACCCTGTATCATGCATTGAATCTGGACTGGCGATTCGTTTCACATGCGATAATTTACATGTTTCAATGCCATTCTCCCATATCATCCCACCCTTGCCCTCTCCCACAGAGTCCAAAAGACTATTCTATACATTTGTGTCTCTTTTGCTGTCTCGCATACAGGGTTATTGTTACTATCTTTCTAAATTCCATATATATGCATTAGTATACTGTATCGGTGTTTTTCTTTCTGGCTTACTTTACTCTGTATAATAGGCTCCAGTTTCATCCACCTCATTAAAACTGATTCAAATGCATTCTTTTTAATGGCTGAGTAATTAATATTCCATTGTACCACGGCTTTCTTATCCATTCATCTGCTGATGGACATCTAGGTTGCTTCCATGTCCTGGCTATTATAAACAGTGCTGCGAGCAGATATATTCTTTACCACTGAGCCACTTGGCAAGAAAGCTCTTGGAATCAGTTCAGTTCAGTCACTCAGTCATGTCTGACTCTTTGCCATCCCATGGACTGCAGCACACCAGGCTTCCCTGTCCATCGCCAACCCCCAAAGCTGGCTCAAACTCATGTCCATTGAATTGGTGATGCCATCCAACCATCTCATCCTCTGTCATCTCCTTCTCTTTCTGCCTTCAATCTTTCCCAGCATCAGGGTTTTTTCCAGTGAGTCGGTTCTTCACATCAGGTGGCCAGGAATCAGTTACTGAAATATTATTGTGACCCTTTGGTGATGTCTTATGCTCTTAATTTTTCATTTCCTTGAAGTCTTGTCTTGCTGTCTTTGCATTTGAAGTAGCAGTCCCTACTCCAGTCTTTACTAACTGCCTTCAGAAGAGAAATACCTACTGCCAAGTCCTGCGAGGGTTTCTGAGGCCTTCTCAGACCTAGAGATATTCCTGCTCCACACTTCTCCTTCTCATGGCAGAATGTTTAAAATTGTATGCCTTCTCTTGACCCTGAAGTGTGCCAGGGTGGGTACTGAAAGCCTCGTTTTTTCTTTCCCAAGGATGGAGTTAAACCTCAAGTTTGTGGTCCTTCCCTGGCCCACAGATTCAGGCTGACTTTCTGTGTTTATTCACTATCTGTCTGCCAGAGTTCATTCTTGCTACAACCAGGATCCAGCACAAGTTCAATAAGTGTATGGATGAAGCTGCAGAATGCTCAGGGTAGTTGGGCATTCAGGAAGATCTGCAGGCAAGGCATTTCTGGCAGCTAGTGGGTGGGCTTTTTGACAGAGTCCCTAAATCACTAGTAGCATTCACATCCTTTCAGTGTCCTCTGATAGTCCTCTCTGCCCCTCTTGCAGTTTCTTCTCAATTTCCCTCTAAGTCATGCAACTCACAACCCAGTACTCTGGATGGAATGAGAGAGAATTGGGCTTCAGCAGCACCACACACAGCCGGGAAAGCCAGACATGCACTCAAGTTCTCTGACTTTCGCCTGCAGGAAAAACAACAAATCAAGGTCTCTTTTGGCATTGAGCTGTGCCACTTTGGAGAAGATACGATTTAGGGAAAGTCAAACTATTCTTACCCTCTCCATTGTGTCCAATGGAATCTTTTCTTTCCTCCCATGGTATGCTGGAAACCTAGACTTCCACAAAGGTTTCCTTGCCCGTGGATTGATTGTCTACAACAGTGTTCTCTAGGGGCTCCTGAACTGCAACTAAGAGGGGCTGGAGTGGGTTCATGGGTCACTGCAGGGTCCACAGCCAGAACCGAGGTCTATATGTCTATTGTCCAAGGCACAAGTGAGTGAGTCTTTTCCCAGGCCCCTAGGTAAATGGTGCTGCATCCCACAGTTCCCACAATGGCATTTTTCATGGATGGATGCCAAGTTGTTACTGTTAAGGGGGAGATACAACTGAGGGATGCTTTATTAGGCCATGTTGCTGATGTTACTTCCTCATTATGTTGATTCTTAAAGCATGATCCCAGTAGAGGTTCTTTTGAACACAGTTTAAGATGTAAAAAAATCTGTTGGGATTTTCTGCCCTCAATTCCCTTCCAAATTTACTTAACTTGTTTCTAATGAAGAATGAATCTGAAATGAATTCAGTCATTTTCCTCAATTTTTTGGAGGAAAATTAAATTCAGTTATTACAATTTTCATTAATGAGAAAGCATCTGATACCTAGGCTTACAAATGATAATGGTCATAGTAACACACATAACAAATTAGAAGATAAGGGTCAGTTTACAGAACCCCTGAGACATACAGACAAGTATTCTAAGTACCAGAATTACCAGAGCTGTTCTGTAAATACTCATTCAGTAAGTACCATCTGCAAGTCTCTGTGCTACAGATGCCACAGGAGGGTCAACCTCCTACAATCTTCGATCTCTGACTGGGGAGAAATGGATGCAAATAAGCCACCAGTAGCATCCAGTTAATTCACCCAAGTTGCTGATGACACTTTAGGACTAATTTAATACTACATATATAGCTTAAACAGTTGGGTGCTGGAGATGAGTCATATTGGCTTGCAAGATCCAATTAAATTTTCAGGAATTTTGCAACCTGGGTGTTAAATACAACCATAATTAAAAATTGCATAAACTTATATTTAAGTTATATTACAAATAATGGATATATATGATCAAAGCTCATCACTCCGTAATGATTCTACTACATTTTACTATAGTCTTGAGGTTGGGCTTCCCTGGTGGCTCGATAGTAAAGAATCTACCTGCCAGTACAGGAGACATAAGAAATATGGGTTCAATTCCTGGGTTGGGAAGATCCCCTGGAGAAGGGATTGGCTACCCACTCCAGTATTCTTGCCTGGAGAATTCCATGGATAGAGGAACCTGGCGGGCTACAGTCCATGGGGTCTCAAAGAGTCAGACACAACCGAAGTGACTTTGCACACATGCACACACACATATTCTTCATATTCCTGAGGTTATGTCTAGGATATCTGTATGGTGAAAATACCACAAAATAGTGCACATCTCTTTCCAACTTCTCATTCAGTAACATCACATTGGTAACTTGAAATCAGCCATGATGGGAATATTTACACCACTGCTGCTGCTAAGTCGCTTCAGTCGTGTCCGACTCTGTGTGACCCCATAGACGGCAGCCCACCAGGCTCCCGCGTCCCTGAGATTCTCCAGGCAAGAACACTGGAGTGGGTTGCCATTTCCTTCTCAAGTGCATGAAAGTGAAAAGTGAAAGTGAAGTTTGCTCAGTCGTGTCCAACCCTCAGCGACCCCATGGACTGCAGCCTTCCAGGCTCCTCCGTCCGTGGGACTTTTCAGGCAGGACTACTGGAGTGGGCTGCTATTGCCTTCTCTGATTTACACCACAGGAACCAGAAAAATGATACAAAATAGAGCTTGATTTACTGTTCTGTTGATCATTCAGACTGAGATTCACCAAACACTTTCTATAAAAGGTCAGACAGTTCTTTTAGGCTTTGCAGGCCATACCCTCTCTGTCACAACTACTCAATGCTATTGTGGTAGAGACAAAGCACCCATAGACAAAATGTGAGTGAATAATACACCTATGTTTCAATACGCATGAAGCTCAGTCGCTAAGTCATGTCTGACTCTTTGCAACCCCATAGACTGTAGCCCACCAGGCTCCTCTGTCTATGGGATTTTCCCGGCAAGAATACTAGAGTGGGCTGCCATTTCCTCCTCCAGATGTTTCAATATAACTATTTACAAAACAGGGGCAGCCAGATTGTGCCCACAGGCTGTAGCTTGTCAACCCATGGTCTAGACTTAACAAAATGATAGATAAAATAACATATATCAAATTTAAAAGAATGTCATAACATAATGTCATTAAATTGTACAGAACACAAAAAAAATTGAGGAACTATTCTTCTAGTATTCTTAAACTATTAAATATCATTCAATTCAACAAAAAGTTTCTCATCTCTTTGATGAGCCAATGAACTTCTAACATACATTACAGCTATTTCACTTTTGTCTTACTTGCCAACATAAATAAAATTATCAACAGATATTTACGTTGAAGTCACATTTTTAAAAAAAAATATGTATTTATTCTGAAATAATATAGGTGTCTCAATTTTTTGGTCAGATGTAGAAATGACATTTTTGTATTGGTTGACACATAGTCCCTTAGATTTTTTATCTTCTTCTTTACCTCTTCTTCTTTTCTCACTTTTAAATATTAGGGCTTGGAACAGTTACTTCTAGTAATTATTTTACTAATTTGTTGTACAAACTAGGATGCTTTGAGCCAGAGGTAACAGAAACCTTAATTCAACCTGTCTTCAAATATAAGAAAGTTTCTTGGCTTACATAAGACATACATCTAGAAAATTGAGCAGATTTCAGGGTTGATATCATCTCTGGCTCTGGCTGCTTGCTGTTCTGCCCTCTGGTGTTTGTGGCTTCCTACTTAGGCTGGCTGTGAAATGACTGCAGGATTTCTGGGCTGCATGACAACATGCAAACGAACAGGAGAAAACTCCCAGAAGGGGGAGGAGATACTTTTCCCATAATCCATAGCAAGCTGCTCCTTCATGCTTATTGGCACAGTCAGGGTCATATGACAGTTTCTGAAACGATCCTAGGCAAGGAAGATAGGCTTAACCATAGGCACACACTGGAACGTGGGCAGGATAAGGTTCTCCTGAGACACAAGGACTGAACTGTGCAAGGATGGACACCTAAACAGAAGGGAGGAAGGGGAAAATGAATAAGAAAAAGATCTCTGGAGATATCCCACTTATTGTTTATTTTTTATTTAATTCTTCTGTCAGCTCTTTCTCTGCAGCTTGCATCTCAACTGAAACCTTTAGTGAAGAGTTTCTCAAAAAGTTTGCAATTTGAAGAAAATAATTAAAAACAGATTCAGATATTTAACTATTAGGGTGTTAATCAAAGCAAGCAAAAAACTTAGAAACAAATTAAATGTTTAACAATTATTGTGGAAATTATGTTACTGAAATGTTATAAATACATTTGACACAGTAAGATTTTCATGAAATAGTATATAGAGGGAAAAGCATGTTGTAAAATAGTATTTTAAACTCTAATAATAAAACAAACACCCCCAGAAGAAAGTCCAAGTGTGTCCACTCTCTTGGCAGGCAGGGGAACCCAAGTCAGTGAAGAAGTCACTGAGTAGTTTGCTCAGGAGGGATTGGAGGTATTAGTGGTAATTATACATATCAAGGGAGAAGGCAATGGCACCCCACTCCAGTACTCTTGCCTGGAAAATCCCATGGGTGGAGGAGCCTGGTAGGCTACAGTCCATGGGGTCGAGAAGAGTCGAGCAGGACTGAGCGACTTCACTTTCACTTTCATGCATTGGAGAAGGAAATGGCAACCCACTCCAGTGTTCTTGCCTGGAGAATCCCAGGGACAGCAGAGCCTGGTGGGCTGCCATCTGTGGGGTCGCACAGAGTTGGACACGACTGAAGCAACTTAGCAGCAGCATACATATCAAGCATTGAAAATTAACCTCTGGGAAATGATGGAACAACTTCATCATTCTGTAAACAGTTGGTAACAACAAGCCCCACCGCTTATTGATAGGTGTCTACAATGAGTTCCAGTAAGGGTAAAAGTTCATAGCCTTTAATCAATTTAATTATTTAAAACAAGTTGTGATAAAATTCAGCATTTAATTTTGGTATCTCCCAGATAAGAGCAAAAAATATTTTTATATCACTATCCACCTGTATCAATCAGCATCCAGCCAGGTAGACAAGAACCACACTACTATTTAAAATAGAGGAGATTTATAGAAATTCCCTGGCTGTCCAGTGGTTAGGTCTCCACACTTTCACTGCTGGGGTCCCCAGGTTCAATCCATCCCTGGTCAGGGAACTAAGATCCTGTATGCTGCATGCTGCAGCCAATAAATAAATAAGTAAAACAGAAGTAAGTGAAATCAGAGAGTTGGATACACAGGAGATCAAAGAGTTGAGAAATCAGAAGATGAGATGACAGATGAGTAAGAACAGGAAGCCACTACCTAGTTCCTAGACTGGCAGGACAAAGGGAAAGGTGGTGGAAGTAGAGCCCCAAAGCTATGCTAACTGACGGCAACTAGAACCTCGCTCACCCTGTCTCACAGAAGCTCGAGGAGATGTTCCTTAAGGCAGAGAGAGGGAAATGAAAATACCCTGGCTTCCCCCTTCCTCCTGCCCTCTAATCTCTCATCAGGGCCTTCCATTGGCCAAACCTTAAGGAATCCCAGTTGATGAGGTAAAAAGAGAAAACAGGAAATGCTGTCTGCCATAGTCATCCCACCCTTTATAGAGGGAGTATAGGAAAGGATATATCTGATTACAAATAGTATAAAGCCTGGTACAGAGAACCTGTCAGTGAATGTGTTAATATATATAAAGGTACATTTACAAGGATGATTCTGAAAATCCATCTATATGGAAGAATGTAAGTTTTTTCTAGGTTATAATAGCTTTTTTTTTTTTCTATTGCTCATATTTTCTGATTTTTATTCAATGACTATATATTCCTAAAGTTATTTTCTTAATTACAAATTGCCTTCAGAAATTAAGTACTAAAACAGCAAGCTGCTATTGCAAACATTTAGTCAACAAATCACTGGTGCTTTAAAAAAATCTATATTATTATTCATGCCCACATTGTCTACAGGGCCTTTAGGTATAATCCATCATGAGGAATAGTCACAATCCTCAGAGTGGAATATTTACAAAAACAAATAAGTCTTCTTTTTGCTGCTATTAGCTACCTCTCATAATAAAACATGAATATATTACTGTCCTAACAGATGGACTCCTTACTCTTAGCAAAGTTCCTGTCTCCTCCAGATATAAGGAGTGGAAGTAAAGAAATAGTTAAAGGGAAGATAATCTCATTCTGCCACAGTTTTAATGGTTCAAATATTTTCTTTTCCTGTAAGAGTATAGTATTAATTTCAGGATTATCACAGGGCTGGCAGTAAGCAATCATAAGATGCCAATGGACGAAGTTTTAAGTTTAATGTGCTTAAAGGTGACAGCTCAGTACACAGGAAGACAGAGAGAGTTACATAGCAGCATGCCTGAGCTTTCAAATCCCAGTAACACCCCAGATACTGAGGGCACGAGGGGACATGAGGTGGAAGCCAGTGTGTTTTCCTGTGTCATTCTCATGGAGTTTTTATAATCCTCTGACCCTGCCTACTGTTTGCAGAGTCTAGCCACCTGTTCACGTGTCCAGTATACATAAGTAACTAAGAACAAGCCTAATACATTCCCAAATGCCCCCAGGTAGGTTAAGAAACTGAGTGAACTAAATATTGATATTTGCCTGGCGTATTATACCCTCCTTGCTGCCCCCAGTATAACACACATCAATCTTGGCTGCCCGTTAAAATCACCAGGGAAGCTTTTTTAAATGCCAACACCATGTCTAGAAATTGTGAGTGAATGAGTCTTGTATGGACCTGGAGCATCCACAGTTCTAAATACTTGTCAGGTACAGCCAGGGTTGAGGGTCATGACTCAGAATCAAGTGTGGATCTACCAAGAGTTACTTCAGGAAGTGCTTCTTAATAAGAAACATGAATCTCCCACTGGAACAACATTGCAGGGTCTCTGTCCCTCTTCCTCGAGGAAAAGGCTAAATGGAATTTTCCAGTCGTTAACTTTAGACACTTTAAAAATGCCATTTGCCCACTGTCAGCCTCACTCAAAAGAACTGAAGAAACCAGGTCCACTTAGCCTGCTGCCTGGGACCAAAGATCCCAGAGTAGAGTGAAGTTTCAAGAAGGGTAAACCATTTACCCCGCTCTCCACAGGTGGTTTGGCATGTCATAGATTTATTCATTTCTAGTTCTCAGATAAGACATGTCCATATGAAAATTTATATGCATGCACACCCACACCCACGGATAGACCCTCTGGGCTTAGCTCATGTCCTGCTTTGAATAATGGACCCTTAACTGTATCACTTCCCTTGCTTTACTAATGGGGGAATTGGGAAAGGTGTCCCTTTGGTTTTCAACTTAAATGTCTCTTCTCGCAAGAAAGAGTCCCAGTTTCCCCCTAAGTTACAAGAAAGCCCTTGTTCTGTAGTCCCGTCACCCCCTCTGCTTCCCTATTAGAACACACTGCAAACATCTTAAATGGTCTGGATCACCCCTCACATTCAAGTCCCTGAAAAAAGCGACTGCCGTCTTGTTCATCAGTGTCCTGATGTACAAGGGATAGTACCCTAGCGCCAGGTACATCATCACATTTCAGGGGAGACAAGAGCTCTTCTTTCATTTTCATCAAGTGAATGCCATTTGGGGTATGCATGGAGTCAAATATCTTAATTTCTCTTTTACAAGAACATATTCCATCTTAAGGAAGACGACAGGAACATGCATTCCTTCAAAGCCATGTCACCGTCATTATACACAACACCACCTTCAGAACTGAGTTGGAGCTTTGGGCCAGGTCAAATAATTTTTAAAAAATTCTGACAGATAACAGAGTAAAATTTAAGAATGTAGCTTAAATTGTGTCAGGAAGAATTATGAAGGTTTTTATTTCTAGAAAGAAAATATGGCATGTGAGAAGTGAGTTGAGAAGTGAACACAGGCATCAGAGATGAAGGGGCGCCCGCTGGCCAGGACACAGGAGAATTTTTAGATGATGACATGCAGTTTTGGCTGGGATTTGCACACTTACTGGTTTGAGAGTGCTTGGAAGGAAATCAAGAGCTTGATCTTCTAAAAAAGTAAAGCTACAAAATGTAAGCCAACAGGACAAGGCACCAATCTCAAATATCTAGAAATCTGCCTAATTTTTTGGTTGAGAGAATATAGTGGCAGAAGATGTCTAATAAAATATATATTTTCAGAATCTCAAACTTTTTAAAATGCTGTCACTTTTCCTTCCACTTCAGAAAAAAAAGCATTTCCTTATTAAAATAATATATTCTTTCCCAGCTTCCACATCAACTCTCTATACCCTTGAATGCTTGAATATTTGGCTTTTATTTTCTCATCTTTCTTTTAGAAAGACTGCTATACTGATTTGCTTTAAACACAGGGTCTCTGCTAGGTGATCAGATCAGATCAGTCGCTCAGTCATGTCCAACTCTTTGCAACTCCATGAATCTCAACACGCCAGGCCTCCCTGTCCATCACCAACTCCCAGAATTCACTCAGACTCACGTCCATCAAGTCAGTGATGCCATCCAGCCATCTCATCCTCTATCGTCCCCTTCTCCTTCTGCCCCCAATCCCTCCCAGCATCAGAGTCTTTTCCAATGAGTCAACTCTTCGCACGAGGTGGCCAAAGTACTGGAGTTTCAGCTTTAGCATCATTCCCTCCAAAGAAGTCCCAGGGCTGATCTCCTTCAGAATGGACTGGTTGGATCTCCTTGCAGTCCAAGGGACTCTCAAGAGTCTTCTCCAACACCACAGTTCAAAAGCACCAATTCTTTGGCGCTCAGCCTTCTTCACAGTCCAACTCTCACATCCATACATGACCATAGGAAAAACCCAAAAACTTCTTTTTGTACATGAAAATATAAAAGAAAAAGACCCTACCAAGTGTGTCTTTTCAAACAATTCTGTAGAATATTTTTTCCTTCCTTGCTTTCCTCATCTTGTCAAACTTTTTTGGGAAGATCCCCTGGAGGAGGGCATGGCAACCCACTCCAGTATTCTTGCCTGGAGAATCCCATGGACAGAGGAGCCTGGTGAGCTACAGTGCTTACGGTCACAAAGAGTCGGACACAACTGAAGCCACTGAGCACAAGCATGCTTTCCTCATCTTGTAAACCTATGTGTTACTACCAGTGCCTCCATCTGCCTTGCAAAAATGAAGATCAAGTACATTCACTCTTCTCCTAAGCATCTGGCCAAACTCAGAGAGGCGGCTGTGATTGTCTTTTTCACAAGGCATCTTGCATGCTCTCTGCATTCTCCCACAGGCAGGATGGAAGAGTATTTTGTATTTCCCACTGCCCTGCTCTGCATCTCACCAGCTCATCTTCCTGTTTGGCCTTTCTGGTGATGGGAGAGGGTAAGAAGACTAGTTTCTAGAAGTACAATGTGTGGTTAGGGGGAAAAAAGGCAGTTTTCACAGAGTAGCATCGTCTTGGTGATAGGAAAGAAAAAAGAAAGTCACTCAGCTGTGTTTGACTGTTTGCAAGGTTATGATCAGCTCTGACACCAGAGGTGAAAGTCACACAGTAGTGTCTGACTTTTTGTGATCCCATGGACTATGAAGTCCATGGAATTCTCCAGGCAAGAATACTGGAGTGGATAGCCTTTCCCTTCTGCAAGGACACCAGAAGTCCTTGTTTAAAGTGAAAGACCAAGATTTTCTGCCTGACCTGGAAACAGTGTTCTCATGAGCCCTAGATCTGTTCTTAGCTGCCTGATTCTCAGCATAGCAGGATAATATTTTTAGGAAGTAACTGAAATCTATCCCTCAATTTAAAATAACAAAAAATTTTAAACTCATTAGTGAGAAGAATATATAAAAATTTTACTAAGTCTTGTTTCAAGGGAAAAAGCCTATAGCAGATCGATTCAAAGATTCAATAGAGAATTTACAGAAGAGAGAATAGCTAGATCAGTGTTTCTCATGCTCAGTACTATGGACACTTTGTACCTGATAATTCTTTATTTGGGGGGTTGGGGGTTGTCCTGTGCATTATAGGATGTTTAGCAGCATTGCTGGCCTCTACACACTCAACACCAGTAGAAACTCCCACTCATTTCACCAGGGTAAGACAAACAAAAACATCCCCAGACATTGCCAAATGTTCCCTAGGGAAAAAATTACCTGTGGTAGAGATGCAAGAGGTTGCTCTGCTATGCTAAGTTGCTCAGCTGCATCTGACTCTTTGTGACCCCACGGACTGTAGCCCACCAGGCTCCTCTCACCATGGGGATTCTCTAGGCAAGAACACTGGAGTGGGATGCCATGCCCTCCTCCAGGGGATCTTCCTGGCCCGGGATCAAACCCAGGTCTCCTGCATTGCAGGCAGATTATTTATCATCTGAATCACCAGGGAAACCCAAGAATATTGGAGTGGGTAGCCTATCCCTTCTTCAGGGGATCTTCCCAACCCAGGAATCAAACCAGGGTCTCCTGTGTTACAGGTGGACTCTTTACCAGCTGAGCTACCAGGAAAGCCCCGTGGAAGGGGTTGGATTACCACTAAACTTAAATCTACAAGAATGGTTTTTTAAAAGTTACTAAATTTACCAAACCCTTGACAGCTATCATTTGGGTACATAGGTGACTGGCCTCTTAGATTTTTAATCCCATTAAAGTTCCTCGGGAAATAAATGGCTTCAACATTTTTATCAGTGATGTTTTCCCCCCCTGGAGATTGTGAATTACATCACAAAAACATTCTGTCCCAGATCAGATCCGATTTGGGATGATTTTCTGTTACAACCTCTAGGACACACTTAACATTCATCACCCTCTTCCCAAGCATTTAAGCAAAAACGACAGATTTTTATACATGCTGCTCTTGAAAGAAGTGAGATACAGCAAGAACAAATCAGGTAGACACATTTCTAAATATTACTATTAAATGCCTAGTAAGAGCAATCACAGGAAACTTAAGGAACAAAAGCCAGATTTTCCATTGCAAAAACGAGGATTTTTGAAAGATCAAACATGTGTTGAGCTCAAGGTTTGAGAATTTGGAGCATTCAGAATAGGGGAAAAAAAAAAAAAGAAGGATAAACGCACACACAAAAAATAGTATTCACACACAGAGAAAATAAATGTCAGAAAAGAGAGGACAGGGAATCGTCTTACAGGGCTCTATTGCTGACCCCAATCAGAGTGAAAACACAGATGTTGAAGAATGAGTGGTGCATCAAGAGAAACACTTATAGCCTGAGAGTGACGAGGACAGGTATAAACAAATACCAAAGGTCTAAGGAAATTGCCTTGCACCACTTCCACCCCAATCTGCCTCCCTCAGCTCCCCAGTAGCATGGGGCAGGTAGGCACTAAAGAAAGCTGAGAACGCCAGTGGCCAAATTGTAGAGAGGGGAGGTGTCACTGGACAGAGACAAAATGACCTAACAGAGAACTAGAGAACTGACCACCAAAAATGAAGTTTCAGTGAGTTGTTGTTCAGTTGTCCTGTTGTGTCTGACTCTGTGTGACCCATGGATTACAGCATGCCAGGCCTCCCTGTCCCTCACCATCTCCTGAAGTTTGCCCAAGTTCATGTCAATTGCATCAGTGATGTCATCCAGCCATCTCATCCTCTGACACCCTCTTCTCCTTCTGCCCTCAATCTTTCCCAGAACCAGGGATTTTTCTATGAGTCAGTTGTTTGCATCAGATGACCAAAATCCTGGAGTTTCACCTTCAGCATCAGTCCTTCCAGTGAGTATTCAGGGTTGATTTCCCTTAAGATTGACTGGTTTGAAATCCTTGCAGTCCAAGGGACTCTCAGGAGTCTTCTCCAGCACCATACTTCAAAGGCATCAATTTTTCAGTGCTCCACCTTCTTTACAAGCTCTCACAAACATACGTGACCACTGGGAAGACCATAGCCTTGACTGTACAGACCTTTGTTGGCAGAGTAATGTCTCTGCTTTTCAACATTCCTGCCAAGAAGCAAACATCTGATTTCATGGCTGCAGTCACCAACCGCAGTGATTTTAGAGCACAAGAAGAGGAAATCTTTCACTATTTCCACATTTTCTCCCTCTATTTGCTGTGAAGTAATGGGGCTGGATGCCATGATCTTAATTTTAGTTTTAAGCTAGCTCTTCCACTCTCTTCCTTCACCCTCATCAAGAGGCTCTTTAGTTCCTCTTCACTTTCTGCCATTAGAGTGGCATCATCTGCATATCTGAGGTTGTTGATGTTTCTCCCACTTATCTTGATTCCAGTTTGTAGCTCATATAAACTGACATTTCTCATGTGCTCAGCGTATAGACTGAACAAACAGCGTGACAGCAAACATCCCTGTCATACTCCTTTCTCAATTTGAACCAATCAGTTGTTCCATACGGAGTTCTAACTGTTGCTTCTTGACCCTCATACAGGTTTCTCAGAAGACAGGTAAGATGGTCTGGTATTCCCAACTCTTTAACTGCTTTCCACAGTTTATTATGATCCACACAGTCAAAGGCTTTGGTGTAACTGATGAAACAGAGGTAGATTTTTTTTTTTTTGGAATTTCCTCACTTTCTCTGTGATCCATCAAATGTTGTCAATCTGATCTCAGTTCCTCTTCCTTTTCTAAATCCAGCTTGGTTATCTGAAAGTTCTTGATTTGCATAATGCTGAGTCCTAGTATGCAAAAATTTAAGCATGACCTTACTAGCATGCGAGATGAATGCAATTGTTTGATGGTTAGCACATTCTTTAGTACTACCCTTCCTGTGAATTGGGATGAGGACTGACCTTTTCTAGTCCTATGGCCACTGCTGGGTCTTCCAGATTTGCTGACATATTAAATGCAACACCTTGATGGTATTGTCCTTTAGGGTTTTGAATAGTTCTACTGGAATGAGACCTAGTAGATGTTGAAGAGATCAAGAAGAGATGGAAAGAATACATGGAAGAACTGGATAAAAAATATCCAGATGACTACAATGGTGTGGTCAGCCACCCAGAACCAGACATTCTGGAGAACAAAGTCAAGTGTGCTTTAGGAAGCACTGCTATTAATAAAGATAGTAGATGCAATGTAATTTCAGAGGTTTCAGTGAGAGTCACACCTAAATCTTGGAGAAAGCTGCAGCTCCACCTTAGTCTGGGATGTAAGAGTCAGCAGGGTGAGACCTCAGCTATGGGCTATGCTAAAAGAAGAAGTGAATTAGGGGACTTCCCTGGTGGCCATATGGTTAAGAATCTACCTTGCAGTGCAGGAGATGTGGGTTTGATCCCTAGTTGGGAAACTAAGATCCCATATGCTGCCCAGGAACTACTGAGCCTATATGTCACAGTGAAAGATCTCGAGTGACAAAAAATATCCTGTGTGCAAAACTAAAACCTGATGCAGGCAAATAAACATTAAAAAAAAAAAAAGAATGAGTTACATCAGTGGTGGACACTCCAACAGTGGACACAGCAAGAGCAGAGTGGTGGGAGGGAGGGAAAGGGGCAGTAGGCAGATCTCTGGGAGTACAAAAAGGTGTCATATTTTAAACACCTCATGATAAGGACAAAAGAGAGACCCAGAGTGACAAGGTTAGTCAAACTATACAGACTCTTCATCCTTCTCTCCTGAGAAACTCAGGAAACCACATCTCACTTACACACTAGCAACAAAAGACAATCACAAGTGAATTTCCTGTAGTTATGATAAGCAGAAAGTGAATAAAGATCAGAATAATATTGGTGCAAATAGGAAAGACATTTGGAAATTTGTGGATGGATACAAATGTATTTATTACATTTTAAAGAAAGCTAAAAGAAGATAAGAAAAGTATAGAAGCAATAAAAGAATAGCATAAATCAAAATTTTAAAAATCTCATAAATGAGATGATTGGGCAAAAAAGAGCCAACAGAAGAGAAAGATTAGAACTTATAAGAAGCATGTCAGGACTTAAGACCAACTAGAAGGAACACAGGACCTTCCCTGGTAGCTCAGCTGGTAAAAAAATCTACCTGCAATGCAGGAAACCCCAGTTTGATTCCTGGGTCAGGAAGATCCCCTGAAGAAGGAATAGGCTACCCATTCCAGTATTCATGGGTTTCCCTGGTGGCTCAGACGGTAAAGAATCCATCTGCAGTGCAGGGAAACCTGGGTTTGATCTCTAGGTTAAGAAGATTCCCGGGAGAAGGGCATGGGCAACATACTCCAGTAATTCTTGCCTGGAGAATCCCCATAGACAGAGAAGGCTGGCGAACTACAGTCCATAGGGTTGCAAAGAGTCGGACATGACTGAGCAACTAAGCACAGCACAGAAGGAACATAAGAGCAAATAATTATGCCATAAAAGAAATAAGAGATTAATTGGAAGAAAAAAATTAAAAGGAAACAGAAAAGAAGAAAAAAAATTGTAAAAATTTGAGAGAAACAATAGATGTAGTAGATAAGCAAAGAAGTTTCATCATACATGCAGTGGGAGTGACCAAACAATCTATAATTCAATGAAACTTTCCTAAAATAGAAGAATACTTGACTCTTCATATTTAAAGGGCATTTTGTATCCTTGGGGGGAAAAAAATCAAATCATGCAGTCAACATCAAAAGTTTGCCTAGTAAAACTGTTGGGCATTTTAAAAAGAAAAAGGAGGGCAAACAGATCAAGTCACTTACAAAGTGGGAAAAAAAAACAATGATATCACACTTTTCAACAGCAGTGATTATACCAGAAGACAACTGAGTAATGTATTGAGATTGCTTAAGAAAAGAAAATGTGAGCCAAGGATTTTATATCCACTCAAACTGACCTTTAAGTATAAATACAACAAAGGAAAAACTGTTTTGAACATGTAAGAATATTATAAATACTGTTCCCATCAGCACTTTCTGAGAGCTCTTCTAGAAAATGAGCTTTTCTAGAAACTGGAGAGGCACTGGCAAAAAGAATGTTGTTGAGCATTAAGTAGTGTATATCCGTGGTGGATTCATGTTGATGTATGGCAAAACCAATACAATATTGTAAAGTAATTAACCTCCAATTAAAATAAATAAATTTATATCAAAAAAACTAGATATCTACCTATGGAATTGATTTTTGTTTAATTTTTGCATGATGATTTCATTAACTGCTAGTTTACTAAATTCTTTTTGTTTAGTTTTTCCATTGATTCTTTTGGGAATCAAGCTGTATAATAACAACATCTGCAAATAGATATAGTTCTATTTCTTCATTTTAATTCTTATAGTTCTAATTACTTCATCTTATCTAAATTCATTGCCTAGTGCTTCCAAAATGGTGTGGAAATGTTTGCCTTCCCTGTCATGTTAGCAAGAAATTCTCTAATGTATATATGTATATAATATTGTTTAGAAAGTATTTATCATTTTCTGTTTTAATAAACAAGTGTTAAATCTTGTCAAATTATTTTTCTGCATATATAGAGATGATCGTATGATTTTTATCCTTATTTCTATTAAAATAATAGATTACATTAGCTGGTTTTCTAATGTTGAGACTTTACATTGCAAGAAAACTTTATATGGTCATAATGTATTATTTTCTTAATGGGCTGTTATGCTCTTTTCCCTAACATTTTATTTAGAACATTTTAACTGATGCTCATAATGAGACTGACTGGTAGTTTTATTTTTTGGCACAAATTTGGTCAGATTTTGGAATCAGTTTACTTTACATAAAGAATTTAGAATTTTTTTCCCTTAGACTGTGCTCTGTAATAGTTTACATACAATTACGATTAACTGATCTTTAAAGTTTAATATTAATAAATTCCTATGTGAAGCCATCTGGCCCTTAGATTGGAGTGCTGTTTGATTTTTCTATTTCTTCTAAGAAAATTGATCTATTTATAGATTCCATATCTACTGGTGAATTTATTATACCAAGAAATTATTTAATTTAAATTTATTTGCAGAGTTGTACAAAGTAGTCTTTTATAATTTTTAAAGGTTTCTCTCTTCTAAACTTCTATCTTGTGATTTTTAATTTTGTAAATCTAGGTTTCCTCTTTTATTTGTTAGTTTGACCAGTGGGTTTTCTATTTTGTTGATTTTTTTTCTCCAAAGATTTTTTTTTACATATTCATTGGTTCACTCTTTCTGTCTTATTTTGTGTTTTAATTCATTATTTTATATTTTTATCTTTATTAATTCATTCCTTCTGCTTTTCTATTTCCTTTGTAACTGTAGATTTTTGTATAAGGTATACAATTTGTTTGCATTTATTTTATTGCCATTGCTATTTAATACCCTTTGTACTCCTGATATAGTAAAAGCTATTGAACCATATTCTGAAGATCTAAACTGATATGCTGCTACTACAGCTAAGTTGCTTCAGTCGTGTCCTTCTTTGTGAGACCTCATAGACAGCAGCCCACCAGGCCCCCCATCCCTGGGATTCTCCAGGCAAGAACACTGGAGTGTGTTGTCATTTCCTTCTCCAATGCATGAAAGTGAAAAGTGAAAGTGAAGTCGCTCAGTCGTGTCCGACTCTTAGCGACCCCATGGACCGCAGCCTACCAGGCTCCTCCATCCATGGGATTTTCCAGGCAAGAGTACTGGAGCTGGGTGCCACTGCCTTCTCCGAACCTGATATAGCTAATATGAATATTACAAACATTTATGCGGGCTGGCTGAACTGAGTTATATTCATACCACTACGCAGCCATGAAAATTAATGAGTTAAATTTATATAGACTACCTGGCAGAAATTTCTATAAGTATTTGCCTAATGAAAAAAGAAAGATATAAACAAGACCGTAATTTTTTTCTAAAACAGACACTGACAAGCCTTTCAATGCATATTAGAATATGATATTACATATCTATGAAAAAGAAATGGAAGGATACATCAGTTATTTGAGATCATATGAGGAAGAGGGAGATCATTTGAGGAAGAGGGAGATCATATGAGAAAAAGGAAGATCATATGAAGATAAGAAATAAGAATATGTACAGAAAAATGTTTTTAAAACATGACCAATAAAATAACATGATCACATTCAAGATAATTATAAATATGTGAAAATAAAGAGACACAAAATGGTGGTCACTAAAATGTTAAATCCTGATACCTCAAAATGGTATGAATTTAGGTATTTTAACTTTCTTCTTTATTCATATTTTTATTATATTTATTTGCCCCAGGTCTCAGTTGGGACATGTGGGATCTAGTTGTCTAACCAGGGATTGAACCCACTCTTCCTGCATTGGGAGCACAGAGTCTTAGCCACTGGACCACCAGGGAAGTCCCTATAACATACTTCTTAAGAAAATAAGAGAATGACAAAATATTTTTGAGATATGAGCGAAGTCTCTTACAGTTATTTTCATCTGAACTGATCTTCACTTCCACCAATATATATTTATATATTTTCCATTGTCTCTGTCTTACTTTTTATGTAGATTAAAAATCTCTCAAGGAGAAGCTAAATTTTCTGCCCGAGTTTACAAGGGCTTGCAGCTTTGCAGAAGATGGTGAGAGTGACATTTTCTCCTTGTTTGTCAGAAAAACCATGAAGATTTAGGAGGTGATTTAATAATGATATTTATTTGTAAATGAATATTGTATAGGAATGAGTAATTCTTCCATTTATCTAAAAAATGTTTAGAAATGTATTAGAATTCCATTAAAAACTGGAATCCCATAATTTTAGAGCAGTATGGTAAAAGTTCAAAGGGTTTGGAGAAGTATCAAAAGGGTCACTGAAGGATATGAAAAATAAAATAAATGGGGCAAATTTAGAGGAAAGCATTGTTTAGTGAAGTAGTTGGAGAGAAACTGAATAATCATTTTCACATCTATAAAACCTCTTATACAGAAGAAAGAGGCCAGCTGGTTCCAATCTCCATTAATGATGTAACCAGAAGGGGGAAAGGGGGGAGGAAATTGCAGCAGATGAGACATGGGCTAACTACAAAGATCCTGGTGGCAAGATTTGTCAAACACGAGGATGAGTTACTAAGGGAGGTTGTAGGATTACTTCTCCCTTCTCCTCAGGGGCACTTCCCTCATCTGCCTGGAATGGCTTAAATGCAATCCGGCCTTGAGAGAGGTGAACGCCTTCATGACTTACAGGCTCGTCTTGTGCTGTATGTCTAAGACAGATTTGGACAAGGGTAAATTTAAAGCTAAAACAATTACATTCCCTTCCATCACTCTCCACCCCAGTGTCTAATAATGGAATATTTACTGTACAAGTTTATGAGGTAGCATGGCTAAGATTGGCTCCAGCAGGCAATTTAATGGAGAATGGACCATAGAACAGCAGAAACCTGGCTCCACTACACACGACTTCAACAAAGAAATTTCACTGTGTCTTATAAAGCCAATTAAAATGTTTTTGATGGTTTCCTAATCAATTTGTTTTACTTTGGACCATTCTATTGATATTAGATCTTAAAAGCTGTTGTGAAGCAGAGCCTTTTTGCAAGATGACTGTGTCTTATTGTGTAACTGTATTTCATAAATAGTTGCTTTTACCATTTGTGTCTATGATTGTTAGTAAAGTAGCTGCTGCTGCTAAGTTGCTTCAGTCGTGTCCGACCCTGTGCAACCCCACAGACTGCAGCCCACGAGGCTCCCCCGTCCCTGGGATTCTCCAGGCAAGAACACTGGAGTGGGTTGCCATTTCTTTCTCCAATGCATGAAAGTGAAAAGTGAAAGTGAAGTCGCTCAGTCTTGTTCGACTCTTAGCAACCCCATGGACTGCAGCCTACCAGGCTCCTCCATCCATGGGATTTTCCAGGCAAGAGTACCGGAGTAGGTTGCCATTGCCTTCTCCGAGTAAAGAAGCAATGGAGATCAATCCCATAGCATTATGGGAAGAGGATCAAGAATTCTCCAGAGAGCAATGCAGAAATCAGGCCTAGCAATGAATAAAGAGACCTAAAATGGCTTACAAATAACCAGTACTTATGAGTCCTAATGTCTTTATATCTGAATTTTTTATTTGTGGTTAAAAAAAAATAACAGAAACTGTGTCATCTAAACCATTTTTAAGTGTTTGGTAGTGTTAAGGGTGGGCTTCCCCGGTGGCACTAAAGAACCCACCAGCCGAAGCAGGAGCTGGAGGGGATGCAGGGTTGATCCCTGGGTTGGGAAGATCACCTGTAAGAGAGCATGACAACCCACTCCAGTATTCTTGCTTGGAGAATTCTATGGACAGAGGAGCCCAGCAGACTACAGTCCATAGGGTTGCACAGTTGGACACAACTGAAGCGACTTAGCATGTACACAATGTTAAGGGTATTCCCATTACTGATCTCCAGAACCTTTCATCTTTATAAAACTGAAACTCTATATCCATTAAACAGCAGCTCCCAAGTCCCCTCCCCACCCCAACCCAATTCCCAGCAACCATCATTCTTTCTGTTTCTATGCTTGACTACTTCAGATACTTCGTATAAGTGGAATCACACAGTGTTTGTCCTCTTGTGACCAACTCCTTTCATTTAGCATCATCCAAGTTGTAACATCCAGGTTGGGCGTCCCTAGTGGCTCAGCAGTAAAGAAACTGCCTGCAATGCAGGAGACACAGTTCAATCCCTGGGTCGGGAAGATCCCCAGGAGAAGGAAATGGCAACCTACTCCAATACCCTTGCCTGAAAAATTCCATGAACAGAAGAGCCTGGTGGGCTACAGCCCTTAGAGCTGCAAAAGAGTCAAATGTGACTTACAAATAAAACAACAACAACATGTTGTAGCATGTGGCAGGATTTCCCTTTTTCAATAAAGGGCTGAATAATGTTCTCATGAATATATATACCGCATTTTGTTTATTCTTTCCTCTGTGAATGGACACTGGATATGTGCCCTAATTTTTTAAGTGTAACACAAAGCATTTTAAGAAATGTGTCAGTTACTATGCTATTGTCTCTCGGCTTCAAATTCACCCTTTTATATTCTGTTTGAGGCCAATGGGGACTGAGACTCTGTAAATCCAATTTCTTCTTTTCCTCCTGGCTCTGTTAGACTTAAGGGCCTCCCAGAATCTCATGGACAGAATCCAGAGGAGCTTGATGGGGTCCTGGGGTCACAAAGAGTCGGTTACAACTAAGTGACTCACACACACACACACACACCATTAGACCCTGTCAGTAGGAGGCATTA
>NW_011495032.1:20926760-20930856 GCF_000754665.1 Bison bison bison | reverse complement strand
TAGATGGAGCACCCAGCCGGAGGAGGAGGTAGTGCTTGCTCCTCCTGGCTCTCCATAGCTTTCGGTATACTTGGAGTTCCACTGTAACCCCAGCAGCACTCCTCGCCTGGCCTGGCAGTTCCTCCCAGCACTACCCCAGCAGCTGAACATGGTTTGCAGTTTTTCTGATGCCGGCAGAGCCAGCCTCACTGCACCTGGCTTTAGTACCACCTGTGCAGCCCCTTCCAGGGCCTGAATGACACCTCTGTACCTCTGCCTTTTAGTAATTTCTAGCCTGGCCTTTTACCCTCAGCTTTAGTTAAGGATGAGAGCTGTTGCTCCCCAGATTTGCTACCTCTGAGCTATATCATTAGTCTCCTTCTGCCTTTTCAGTTACCTAGTTAGCAACTATCGGAGAAGGCAATGGCACCCCACTCCAGTACTTTTGCCTGGAAAATCCCATGGACGGAGGAGCCTGGTAGGCTGCAGTCCATGGGGTCGCTAGAGTCGGACACGACTGAGCGACTTCACTTTCACTTTTCACTTTCTTGCATTGGAGAAGGAAATGGCAACCCACTCCAGTGTTCTTGCCTGGAGAATCCCAGGGACGGGGAAGCCTGGTGGGCCGCCGTCTATGGGGTCGCACAGAATCGGACACGACTGAAGCGACTTAGCAGCAGCAGCAGTTAGCAACTATACACTATAACTGGTTCATGATTCTCTATATTAAATTCACTCTTTTCAAATAACTGATCTATGTCTACCTGCTGACTGCCCTTGGACTGACACAGACATCATTCAAATAAAATGTCATCTGAAGTTCTAGAACCTTCCAGAAAGGAAGAACAAACACGGGCATGGCCAAATAACTGAATCAATCTATTCAGTCTCTCATAAGTGAAAGAGTAGAGTACAATATGATAAGCTATGTTTCAAAGGAAAAGAAATGTAGGTTGTTATGGAGGATAGAGATCAGCCCCTAACCTAGACAGTAGTTACCTTATCTGGCTCAGATCTGTGAGTGGAACAGTGTGATGGGAAGGCTGCCACTACTTGCAACCCAGAACCTCCCACTCAGAGAGCGGAAGCCTGCACTCCAGGGTTGCTGTCACCCTTTGCTCTCCTTTTCAAGTGTTTCTGCACTGTCACCCATCATCCATAAAGGCATGGAGGTATTTGTGTTCCATCTCCTTTACATTCTGAGTCCCTCAAAAGAGCAACAAGGAAAACCGTATCTTTATTTCTGTAACTCTTCCAGCCCTGAGAAGGGCCCAGCCAGAAGAAACAGCTATTGCAGTCAACAGTCTAGGTCTCTGCTCTGAAATTCATTCATGGGGAAAATGTAAATGAGCTACTGTAGGGATAAGCCTGTGGGTGATCATCAGAATAAGAATAACTGACATTTCTTGCATAAGGCCTACCTGCCAGGCATTGTCTTGACTGCTTTTTATCCATGAACTTCAATCCTTCAACAACATCCTTAGTATCATTACCACCATTTTACTGATATTCAAAGAAGTTAGGCTTAAAGAAAGTTAATGAGCTTACCTAATGTCTCACAAGCAGGCTTTGAGCTGAGGTTCTAAGATTCTTCAGACACAAGAGCCTCTGGTGCTCTCTCTACTGCCCATTTTTATGAAAGAAAATAAAATTTCAAGAAACTATTGTTAGCCTACTGATTTAATATCTTCTATTTATACTGTTTCAGACCTAATACTTAAAAATCTGCTTTCTGCTTTTAAATGTAAATAGGCTCTCCTTGAAAGTAGAAACTATTCACATCTTATGATGATAATACATATAAATGTAGTTATTTGTATGTTAAAATTGAAAGTTAGACTAGTAGAACCATTCTAGAGTGACATTCTGGTAGTACTTAGCCAAAAATACTAAAGTGTGCATATACACTTTAACCATGCAATCCTGCTCCTGGGTATATCCCAGAAAGAATATCACACAGTCCACAAGAACCTTCACTGCAGTTTTGTGGTTGCAGAAAGCAAACAATCTCATATGCTCATACTAAGCAAGCAGAGAGGGAAAGTGTGGTGGATAATACTGAGTTCAATGCTAGAAAGCTTAAAGGCAAAAATCACATTTCCCTAGACTCCTTTGCATCTTGGGCTCTGGATCTGATTGAGGCAACTCTGTCAGATGGAATTTCATGACACTTAGAAGGCAGTAAGATAAGCTGGCTTGAAACTCAACATTCAAAAAACTAAGATCATGGCACCCAGTCCCCTCACTTCATGGCAAATAGATAGGAAAAAATGGAAACAGTGGCATATTTTATTTTCTTGGGCTCCAAAATCACTGCGGACAGTGACTGAAGCCACAAAAGACAAAGGTCCATATAGTCAGAGCTATGGTTTTTCCAGTAGTCATGTGAAAGTTGGACCATAAAGAAGGCTGGGTGCTGAAGAATTGATGCTTTTGAATTGTGGTGCTACAGAAGACTCTTGAGAATCCCTTGGACAGCAAGGAGGTCAAACCTGTCTACCCTAAAGGAAATCAACCCTGAATATTCATTGGAAGGACTGATGCTAAAGATGAAGCTCTAATACTTTAGGCACCTGATATAAGAGCTGACTCATTAGAAAAGACCCAGATGCTAGGAAAGATGGAGGGCAAAAGAAGAAGAAGGCAGCAGAGGATGAGATGATTGGATAGCATCACTGACTCAATAGACATGAGTTTGAACAAACTCTGGGCAAGAGTGGAGGACAGAGGAGCCTTGAAGGCTGCAGTCCATGGGGTCACAAAGAGTCAGACATGACTTAACGACTGAACATCAACAACAACAAGAGGTAGAGGCTGACATTCTGCTGTTTCAGCTGGTTCTGCTGGCAAGCAGTTCCTGAACATGTCTGTTTTGCTTCTGGGGCTTCCTGATCACAGGGACCTTCTGCTTGTGACAGGGACACTTGGTTTTGGCACTAGGTGCCTATCAATTCTGTAATTTCTCATCAGCCTTTGGGCTTTTCAGGCAATTCTTTGGGGCTCACTTTTAAATCTTCCTAACAATTCTGTAAACTGTATATAGCCCTGTAACAGCCCATTTTTGCTTAAACTAAGCAGAGAAATTTATGTTCCTGGCCCTGACCAAAAACACCAGAGCACTGTCTGCCTTGAAAGGAGTGCCTTGCATAGAGCTGTTTGGGATATGTGAAGAGTGATCTGTACTTCTGTGCCAGAGTAAACAGTTAGGGGATTTATTTTTATTTATTTATTGCTAAAAACAAGACTTTAATGTCTAGCATGCTTCATGATCAGTAAATATGATGTTAAAAATAAAGCTTCTTAAAAGTAAGCATGTAGTATCTCCTACTAGCTGTATACACAAAATGTTTAGAAATATAACCTAGCTACATCACCAGGCACAAATATGACTTTATTTATACCAATATACTTTGTGCAAGACTTGTAGGCACCTCAAGGGAAAGCTTGAATCATGTTCTGTTTATTTTTGTTTTATTTTATAGTCTGAGCTAAAATTGAATACACTTTCTCTGTTTGTCTAACTTTACTTTAGCTTATATAAAACCAACTATGGAATTTGAGGAATCTTAAGGAAACTTCTCAGATTCCCCTGCAGCAAAACCAACAGCTGTACCACAGATAGGATGTATACTGTGCCCCTCTTTTTATAAGGCATTTTATGCAGTCCCTTTCCAGCTAGAAATAGAAAATTTTCAGCATATACAGAAGGAGGAGAAGCCTTTAAAGCTAGTTTTACAAAAGGACACATTGTTTTATAGAAATTACACCTTCTTGGTAGGTTGCCCTGGCCAGGGTAGGAGCAGCTGAGACTAGAAAAGAAGGCAGATAGGACAGTGAGAGAAACCTCCATTGAATAGTTACAGTTCCCTAGCCATTGCACCAAACACCAGGGACCCCAAAGCCTGGAATGTACCTGAACTTTGGGAATCAAGGTACCACTTTTCCACCTCTGTCCTTAATTCTGCAGCCAGTTGTATCTTGAGAAAGGAATTGATTAAAAATAATCTGTTCTCATTTGCCAGATGAAAAAGGGAAATGCTTGCCTTAGTATTCTAGAAAGGGAAGATGAACGCTAACAGCATTGACTTTAAATGTGCTTTAAATTAATTGCTGAACT
>NW_011495032.1:20887697-20926660 GCF_000754665.1 Bison bison bison | reverse complement strand
AATTGCTGAACTTGAGAATGAAAAACCTACATATATGTGCCCACCCCACTACTTATTAGCCCTGAGACCTTGGTCAAGTCACTTAGCACAGGTTTCTGTTTCTTCCCTGGGGGGCAGGGGGTGGGGGGAATCATTGCTTTCTGGTCTAATCCCAGGCTTGGGGATAGGATAATATAAATATTATATAAGAAATCTCCTTCAGAATTTGAGAAAAACCATACAATTGACAGGTGTTAGCCCAGAAATGTGTTATACTCTTGTCATCTGTGTGATGACTACCAAGTTCCGAAAACAGCATCTGCTCCAAAAACTGTTGCTAACAGACATTGATCATTTTTCTTTAGTAAATATTTATCAGGCATGAGTGTTTGTTGAATGACCATATGTGTGAATGAGTACAGCATGCTCTGAGGGAACGGAGCTGATGGATGTCACAAGGCAAATGCCCGGCACAGCACTGCACTGAGCCAGAGGAAAGAACCAATGCTTCTTTGTGTCATCATCTGCAACTAAACTGTATCACTTTTGAAATCCCTTACAGGTGTTTCACTTGGCTCCTTTGCTCCAGCTTCAATGACTTTCCACATTCTGGAATCTATGATAATGGCTGATAATAATGTGCAGTGACAGTAAGTTATGAAAGGGAGGGAAATGTCTATCATCAGTTCAGTTCAGTCACTCAGTCATGTCTGACTCTTTGTGACCCCATGCACTGCAGCACACCAGGCCTCCCTGTCCATCACAAACTCCTGGAGTTTACTCAAACTCAGGTCGCCTGAGTCAGTGATGCCACCCAACCATCTCATCCTCTGTCATCCCCTTCTCCTCCCGCCTTCAATCTTTCCCAGCATCAGGGTCTTTTCAAATGAGTCAGTACTTCGCATCAGGTGCCCAAAGTATTGGAGTTTCAGCTTCAACATCAGTCCTTCCAATGAATATTCAGGACTGATCTCCTTTAGGATGGACTGGTTGGATCTCCTTGCAGCCCAAGGGACTCTCAAGAGTCTTCTCCATCATCACAATTTAAAAGCATCAATTCTTCGGTGCTCAGCTTTCTTTATAGTCCAACTCTCACATTCATAAATGACTACAAGAAAAACTATAGCTTTGACTAGACTGACCTTTGTCAGAAAAGTAATGTCTTTGCTTTTTAATATGCTGTCTAGGTTGGTCATAACTTTCCTTCCAAGGAACAAGCATCTTTTAATTTTGTGGCTGCAGTCACCATCTACAGTGATTTTGGAGCCCATGAAATAAAGTCTCTCACTGTTTCCCCATCTATTTCCCAGTGATGGGACGAGATACCATTATCTTAGTTTTCTGAATGTTGAGCTTTAAGCCAACTGTTTCACTCTCCTCTTTCACTTTCATCAAGAGGCTCTTTAGTTCTTCTTTACTTTCTTCCCTAAGTGTGTTGTCATCTGCATATTTGAGGTTATTGATATTTCTCCCAGCAAACTTGATTCCAGCTTGTGCTTCTTCAAGTCCAGCGTTTCTCATGATGTACTCTGCATATAAGTTAAATAAGCAGGATGACAATATACAGCCTTGACGTACTCCTTTCCCAATTTGGAACCAGTCTATCATGGTTGCTCTCATAGACAACAAAACACAACTCTTGTATCTACTACGATATTAGTGGTGGTGGTGGTTTAGTTGCTAAGTCATGTCCAACTCTTACAAACCCATTGACAGCAGCCTGCCAGGCTCCTCTGTCCATGGGAGTCTCCAGGCAAGTACTAGAGTGGGTTGCCATTTCCTTGTCCAGGGGATCTTCCCAACGCAGGATTCGAACCCAATTCTGTTGTATTGCAGACAGATTCTTTACCAACTGAGCTACAAGGGAAGCCTACCTAATGGATGGGGTGGTGATACCCAGTTTCCTAACAGATTAACTGTTTTTCCAAAGTCATTTCACTGGCTTGGTACATCTGTGCTGGTAACCACACAGTCCTCTAATGCATACAGATAGCCATTGCTGGGCCTAGGAACAGTATTATACTATCAAAGAATGAGAAAAAAAATTTGTAAGAAGTGTGTGGACCATTCTTTAACTTCCTCTTTTTCTAGGATACTGGCAAAAGATTCTCAAATGACACTGAAATATGAACTTGGTTGCTTATTTTATACTCATTAGAAACCACTTTTCAAATTCAGTTAATAGTGACTATTTACATAAGTGATACACAGGGTCTTATTTGATTTTTCTGCTAAATTTGCAACAAACTCTGTGAGCTCTTGAAGTTTTTCTGTGTTAATGTTTTATAAAAGATTTCTGAAGACTTCACAGTCCCAAAGCAAATAACATTAGAAATGGGAAACCTTGCCAAATTTAGAACTTTGTATTTTGATGTAGACAATCCAACTGTCTGGAAATTGTCCTCTTAGGGATTATATGAAACATATGCTGTTTCACTAGTCCAAAAAAACTTTTCCTAATACATTTACCAATCTTGGGGTGGAAACTATTTTTAAAGAAAACTTTCTCTCCAATAATAGCACATTCCCAAGCCTCACTCCAGACCTGCTAAATCAGGTCTGGAGTAGAGAGGGTGAATGGGGGATGGGGAGAAGCTGTGTTTTAACAGTCCATCAGGTGATTCTGATGCATCATTTCTCAAATGTTTGCCAGTCTGAGAATCTGGTTATCTAAGTTCCCAGGTGATGCTGATGCTAACTGATCCAGGGGACCAAAAGATAAAGACCATCACTATTTACACTTACATAAAGAAGATGGTATGTGAGCACAGAGCTGGATGGCGGCTGCCTGAAAGCAAAGAGAAGAGGCCTTAGAATGAAATCTACCTTGCTGATGCCTTCATCTTGGACTTCCAGCTTCCAGAACTGTGGGAAATAGATTCCTGTTATATGGAAGAAGAAGTTAACTACACAATGCCCAGATTGTAGCCATGACATAAGCTGCCACAAATCCAAGAATTGGCCTCAAGGAAATGGAAACAAACCAACTCTGTGACTGAAGATTAACTGTACCTAAAACAATCAAGATGATGCTGGTCAGACCACCCCATGACAAATTTCAAGATGACTGTCTGAGCTGACTGTGCTGTTCCTGCCTGTAGCCCCCTCCCAGGGTCTATAAAAGGTCTTACCCTCTGCTTGTCTGACAAGCTAAAACAGACCTCCCCAAGTGTTAATAATTTTACTAAAATTATCAGTCATTGAAAAAGCTTTGTGAATTTTCTTCCTTTCACAGAGACACTATGTAGTGAGCAGACAGGCATTTTATCGTGCCATAGGAAAGCTAAGAAATGATATTTTAAATGTATTGTGCTTTCTCCAAATGACTAGGTCTTGAACCCTTTTGTCTATGTTCTATTGATTTTTGGTGTCTCTTAAAGACATTCTCCCTGTTAAGTTACCTAAGGCTCTGTTTGTGGCTTCATCACATTTATGGGTGGTAGACGTGGGAAAGGGCTTCCCAGCTGGCACTAGTAGTAAAGAACCTGCCTGCCAATACAGGAGACTTAAGAGATGTAGGTTTTAACCCTGGATCGGGAAGGTCCCCTGGAGGAGGGCATGGCAGCCCTCTCCAGTATTCTTGCCTGGAGAATCCCATGGACAGAGGAGCCTGGCAGGTTACGGTCCATACGGTTGCAGAGTTGACACAACTGCAGCAACTTAGCACACATGCACAGACATGGGAAAAGGTAAAACCTGGTTCACGATCCTTCTAGCCTTGTGGTAGAAAATTTATAAACACCACACAAGTGATTTCATTGTAGAATAAGTCTTTATGCCAAGTGGAGGATAAGGTTACCACTTTTCAAAATTCCAGAGGTGCACCATCCACATTGTTGCAGATGCTGGTGCCTGGAGTTGCACTCTACACAGCCTGCCTGCCCATAATGATAACTCTGGTTGTGTAAACACGGTATTTCTACCATTTCTGTACACATTTTGTATTTTTGTTCCTGACCCTTAGTTACAGTGACTAAAATTAACTACTTTATCCTCTGTCCTGAGGACAGATCTCTGCTAGTATGCTAATGACTTCATGCAATGTAGGATAACTACTCCTACATCTGAGTGGCTGATACCATTTGGGATGCCTTCCCATTTATGGTCCTCTCTCTAAAAGGCCTTCTTACCCAACAGAGTGAACCACTACAGCCACCTCTATACTACATGATATAAGCCCCTAGGCACTGCTAATTGCATCATTGGTGGCACCTGAGAATGACAGAAGGGGCTAGACTGGCTAACTGATGGCCAATAAAAATCTGAATTTGAACTAAGAGATATAAAGATTAAATATTGAGATTTGAATCATCTCAATGCAAAATATTAACAATGAAGTTCAATAAACTGTTATGTCTCCACAAACTGGCCAGGTTCCCACCCTTTCTGAAGTCTAGTAGCTTTCACTGATTCTACAAGTTAGTCTATTCTTTTTCAGTACTGGTTATACTTTCTGTGCCCCCATTTTCCCCAGATCTTCCCTCCCTACTCTTCCTTGCTCTTCTCTGGGCTCCAGCAGCTCAGCAAAGCACACTGCATCACCCTGGTTCCCCTGCTGCCTGGCTTCCACTGGAGGTGGTCAATGGAAACACCTGCAGGTCATCAGAGGATGGACAAGAGAGAAGCCAGAGTATTTCTTCTCCACCCCCTTCCTCCAGACTTCAGGGGCTTCTCTGTTAGTAACTGCAACACCCCCACGCCCACCATGACTATAACTTCTACCAGGCTATCCCTCCCTTAAAGTTTCAACTATCACCAGGCTCTAGAAACACTATCATCTCCCTTCTATCTTTAGCACTAGAAGTGGTATCTGTTTTCTACTGTTTCTGATTTCTAGGTACCTCATCACCCCTTGTTTATTTCTTTAACCATGCCTACAGCATGACTACCATGCTGTAGTCATCTCTTTCATTAATGTTCATTTGAACCATTTGGGTGAATTCTACTTCTTGCTGAAAACTTAACTGACACCTTTCAATAAACGTTCCTATTACTAGTGAAATAGTAGTATTTGTTTAAGTGGGTGGTGATTAAACTGCAGCACATGCACACAAACATGTTTTAACCAAAATATGCTAACTTTTAGAGGTGCAATCAAAGTTTGAAAAGCTGACATCACTTTCAGGTAAACATGGTAGATTTATCTCTGTTCCTTCAAAAATTCCACTGAATAGCAGAATGAACATATTCAAAAGGCACAGGTTTTATTTTCTTGGGCTCCAAAATCACTGCAGACAGTGACTGCAGACATGAAATTAAAAGATGCTTGCTCCTTGAAAGAAAAGCTAGACAGCGTATTAAACAGCAGAGATATTACTTTGCTAACAAAGGTCCATATAGTCAAAGCTATGGTTTTTCCAGTAATCATGTGTAGATGTGAGAGTTAGACCATAAAGAAGGCTGAGCGCCGAAGTGCTGATGCTTTCAAATTGTGGTGCTGGAGAGGACTCTTGAGAGTCCCTTGGACTGCAAGGAGATCACACCAGTCAATACTAAAGGAAATCAACCCTAAATACGCACTGAAAGGGCTGATGCTAAAGATGAAGCTCAAATATTTCGGCCACCTGATGCAAAGAGCCGACTCATTGAAAAAAACTGTGATACTGGGAAAGATGTAGGGCAAGAGGAGAAGGGGGTGACAGAGGATGAGATGGTTGGATGGCATCATCGGCTCAATGGGCATGTGTTTGAGCAAACTCCAGGAAGTAGTGAAAGACAGAGGAGCCTGCCATACTGCAAAGACATGACTTAGTGACTGAACAGAAGCAACTAGTGCAAAAAAGGAAGAGAATGAGAGAGAAAGCAATAGTGAACTAGAGATGAGAGTGAAATGTAGGAGATGCTATGTGGGTGGAGGTGTAATGACCAAATGATGACACAGCACAGGAAAGCAGCCCAGCAGAGGGGCAAGGCTGTCAAGAGGCTGTACTCTCACTATCAAGAGGCACTAAGCTAATTTCCCCCATCCACAGGCTCAACAGCAAAGACTAAGAAGGACCAGGGAAAGGGTGGGGGTGGAGAATTGTCCTAACCTGGAGGATTTGTTGAGAACCTGTATATGAAGTTACTGAAACTCCAGGGCTCCTCGCCAACTTCCCAGATATTGCTCCCAAGAAATGTAACCAGAAATAGTGAAGGATGGGTATGTAAAGTATGGAACTCAAGGGGATTATGTGGCAATCTGATTAAGAGGCCCTAATCTTTCCCCACCCACACCCCACCATTCCCACCCTTTTATCCACTCTATCTGCAGATTCCAGTAGCCAGAGGGGACTGGAGAATTATCCTCTGGAGAAAATGGTACACCCAGAGAGAAAATGTCCAAGTACTGATGATTGGGAATACAACAAAAAGCCAGATTTATGTATGTTCGTTAAAGAGAAGAAGGTACAGGTCCGACTACTACCACAGGAAAATGTCCTTTTGGTGCCCTGCTCATGTATGAATGGAAAACCAGAGCAGAACCTCTCTTTGGCCTCTTGCCCAACTGTCCATTTAAGATCCCCACGTGTCATAAGCACAAAAACACACTGCATTAGAGAATACGTGATACATCTCACTCCGCACTTAGCACAGAGCTGCTGCAGTGACTTAAGAGCACATTCTAAATATCTTGAATAAAAACAAATTTTTGACAATACTCACAGAAATAAGATGTTTACATTTTAAATGCTTACATTTCAACTTACATTTTCTTATAAAATATGCTCAAGTTGTATACACCGTGAATATAATTATGGCTATTTTTAATTCTTATCATTACTATCAATAATGTCAATCATGTAAAAATCTTGCTTATTACATAATTAGTATGTTTGCTGAAATAAAGGCAAGGAAAATAATTTAGAGAATGTACAACAATTCATAAATTATATTTTTTCTTTTATTGCTTGTCCGGACATCCATAGCTCTATAGAAGACTTAGACATGAGCTATAATAATTCAATTAAATTGCCTTTGATGCTTTAATGATTTCCATTCATAAGAAAACCAGCTTTATACAATTTTTAAAAATTATTATAGACATTGTTTTGAAAGTATACCTGTAGGAGTAGGAAAATTGAACAGTTTGTTAGCTTGAAGTATAATTTCTAGATATTTAGATATATGGTATACAGGCTTCCATTTGTAGTCTTGTGCTAGGCCCCACAACATTAGGGGCAGACCTGATCACTCACTGCTTGAGGAAAGCCTCAATAGGGAAATAAAGAAAGAGTATAGCAAGTGAAACAAAGAAATCTCTGTGGATAAAAGCTGAAAGAAACAAAACAATGCAGATGCCAAAACTTTCTTTAAAAAACTAAAATGATTAATAATCATTGAAAGATAAAAGAAGCCACATATTCCTTAAAAATGGATCAGGATCTTTCTTACTATTGGAATTCAATAGGAAGGATCTCTTTGCCGGGAGCCAGCGTGAGGAACTCCGCCCATGGCAAAGGTCATGAGGAAGGAGGCTTGGCGTACGCAAAGGCAGGATCGAGCCTCAGGAGTCCCCCTGGAAATTCTCGAGCATCTACCCCCAAAACCAGAGTCTACCTACTTTACTGCTTTGTGCTCTCACCTACACCTCTGACTTTACGGGGGACTGTCCCCCACCACCATCTCTCTCTCTGAAAAAGAGTTAACTTACAGCTCCAGTTAATAAAGTTCCTGGGCCTGACAAGAGTGTTTTAGTCACAAACTCCTTTGGAAGTTCTCTAGCCTGCCTGAACAGGTTCTTCCGGCCACATGTGATTGTTCACAGCCTCCCAACAGTGAGAGGCATGAGATGTTCTAAACTTTCTAAATACAGATTCCTTTGAGCAGTTAGAAGATTATTAGCCAATACAGTATACTAACGTATATATATGGAATTTAGAAAGATGGTAACAATAACCCTGTGTACGAGACAGCAAAAGAGACACCGATGTATAGATCAGTCTTATGGACTCTGTGGGAGAGGGAGAGGGTGGGGAGATTTGGGAGAATAGCATTGAAACATGTATAATATCATGTATGAAACGAATCGCCAGTCCAGGTTCGATGCACGGTACTGGATGCTTGGGGCTGGTGCACTGGGACGACCCAGAGGGAGGGTAGGGGAGGGAGGAGGGAGGAGGGTTCAGGATGGGGAACACGGGTATACCTGTGGCAGATTCATTTCGATATTTGGCAAAACTAATACAATATTTTAAAGTTTAAAAAAAAAAAAAAGATTATTAGTATAGTATAGTGGGTTGATTAGAAATTATATTGGTGAAGGGTTTTCATTTATTGGGCCAATGTTTGCTGCTAAGTTTCCATATCCCTTACCTACTGTGTCCCTGGGAGTGTATTGATTAATATAGTTGGTGTATAGGAATGTAAGTACTAGCTTTAATGTTTGTAACCTTGGACCCTTGAGTTAATTCTTTTCTTGTTATAGCCCACCACACCTTTGCCCTATAGGAATGCAACTTTATCTAATGCTTTCAGAGGGTGGCGCCTGACTTTAGATTAATCACCTTTAGAGAAAAATAAGTTTTCTGAAGAAAGGGTCATAAAATGTTAATAGGCCTCCTGGCCAGAAGATGATGTAAATCACCTAAACTTTTGCATATGATAAGTTTGCAGGAAGAAAGCCTGGCTTCAATAAGGATCAAGGACTGCTGACCTTGCATGACTCTACCCCTTTCCCCATTATCCTCTATGCACAACTTAAGGTATAAAAACTACTTTGAAAAATAAAGTGCGGGCCTTGCTCACTGAAGCTTGGTCTCCCCATGTCATTTTTTCTCTCACCTTCTGGCTGAATTCCCATCTGGAGCATGGAGGCTCGCCAAGCCTACTAATTTTGCCTGGGCTTTTAAGATCTGACCGGGGAGGCCTTAGTGTCTCCTCTCCTTCGGGAGAACGGGAGGACACCTATGGCCTACGTAGGTGATGCAAATTCCTTATCTTGGAATTTTATTGATTTTCCACGTAAACCAAGTTATTCAGCCTCTTTTCTTCACTGAATTTCTTTGCTGAGCTATCCCTACTTAACCACCCTTTATATTTCTAATTAATACTTAATCAAGCTATTGTCTCCTGATCGCCGATGCTGTCCCCCCTTCGAATTCCCTGGATCCACCAGGGCTGGACCCCAGCATCTCTTGGAAGTAGAGAAAGCAAAAATAAAAAGTATAAATATACATTGGTTAAAAACTTAACATTAAAAAAATTCAATTAGGGCATGGGAAAAAATATGAATGAACATTTCACCAAAGAAGATATATAGATGACAAAAAAGCACATGAGAAGATATTTGACATCATTTGATAGCTCATCATTCAACATCAGGTAAATACAAATTAAAGCCACAAAGAGATATCACCGTATACCTATAAGAATGCGTTAAATAAAAGATAGTCACAATATCAAATGCTAATGAGGATATAGAAAAACTAGGTCACTCACAGGAAAGTAAAATGACACATCATTATGGAAAACAGTTTAATAATTTCTTATAAAATTAAATGTACAACAACCATACATGTAATCTAGCAATTGCATTCTTGTGCATTTATCCCAGAAATATGAAAAAGTTATGTTCAAAAAAAATCTGTACATGGATTTTCAAAGGTGCTCAGTTTTAATAGCCAAAAACTAGAAACAAAACCCAGATGTTCTTCAACAGCTGAATGATAAACAAATATGTTATGGAATACTACTCAGCTATAAAATAGAGCAGGCAGTTGATAAACAAATTACATGAATCTGGAGGGAATTATACTAAGTGAAAAAATCCAGTTCCAAAAGGTTATATAATGTATGATTCCGTATAGCAGTCTTAAAATGGCAAAATTATACTAATGGAGAACAGAGTAGTGGTTGTAAGGAACTAGGAATGGGAATGGGAAGGACCGTGGGTGTAGCTATATGTATCTAAAAGGCTCAGATGAGGGATGCTTGTAGTGATGGAAATAGTCTCTGCTTGACTGTTTCAGTATCCTGGTCATGACACTGTAATACAGGTTTGCAAACTATTATCATTGAGGGACACTAGAAAAAGGGTATTCAGGATCTTCCTGTATTATTTTTTTACAACTGCATATGAGTCTACAATTGTCTCAAAATAAAAAGTTTAATTTAGAAAATAAAGAAGCACTGGAAGATCATTTCAAGGATATCTAGAAAATAGGACATAAAGACATTTGAAAAGGATACAATAGATTTTAAAAAAATAAATTGGAGAACCAGTAAGGTCCAAACAGGCCCTGAAGGTACAAGTATTAATAATTTACATAAAGAAATGGACCAAATGCCTCTGATCAAATAGACCAAATGGTCCACATTCCTGCTCCAATGACTTTTCTCTCCCAGCCTGCACTTATGGCTTCATGGGCAGTTCCTTATGATCACTTGACAGAAGAAGAGAAGACTGGAACCTGGTTTAAAGGTAGGCAGGTATGCACAATAGACAGGCACCATTCAAAATCAAGAGATTCCCAGGTGGCTCAGTAGGTAAAGAATCTGCCTGCAATGCAGGAGATACAGGAGACATGGGTTTGATCTCTGGGTGTGGGAAGATCTCCTGGAGGAAGACATGGCAACCCACTCCAGATTTCTTTCCTGGACAATTCCATGTACAGAGGAGCCTGGCTGGCTATAGTCCATGTGGTAGCAAAGAGTCAGACATGACTAAAGCGACTGAGCACGCATGCACTTAAAAGCAAATAGCTGCAGCACTAAAGCCCCTTTCTGGAACATCCGTGGAGAAGAATGAGAAGGAGAAATCCTCTCAGTGGGCAGAACTTGGGACAATGCACCTCACTGTTCACTTTGCTTGGAAGGAGAAAAGGTCAAATATGGAATTACATACCGTTTGTGGGCTTTGGCCAATGGTTTGGCTTGATGGTCAGGGATTTGAAAACAATATGATTGGGAAAAAAATGTGTCTCTGTTAGTTGCTCAGTCATGTCTGACTCTTTGCAACCCCATGGACTGTAGCCCACCAGGTTTCTCTGTCCATGGGATTTCTCAGGCAAGAACACCAGAGTGGGTTGCCATTCCCTTCTCCAAGGGATCTTCCTGACCCAGGGATCAAATCCAGGTCTCCTGCATTGCAAGCAGATTCTTTGCCATCTGAGTCACTAGAGGCTTCCTGAGGGGGAAAAAAAATGGTGACAATGAAATTTTGGGAAGAGGTATGTGGATAGACCTCTAAAAATGGGCAGAAGACTTGAAAATGTGGGTATCCCATAAAGCATTTGGTAAATGCTCACCAAAGCATGCCATCAGCAGAGGATGATTTTAACAATCAAGATGGTAGGATCACCATACTTTGGACACCAGTCAGACTCTCTTTCCCCGGCCACCTTGTTGTCACCCAGTGGGCTCACAACAAAGTGGCCATGGTAGCAAGGCTGAAGGTTATGCACGGGCTCACCAACATGGACTTCTATTCACCAAGGCAGACCTGGCTATGGCCAACACTAAGTGCCCAATCTTCCAGCAGCAGAGACCAACACTGAGTCTTCAATATGACACTATTCCTTGGACTGATCAATCAGCTATATGGTAGCAGGTTGGTCATATAGGACCACTTCCATCTTGGAAGAGGTAATATTTTATTCTTGCTGAAATATACATTGACTGTGAATATGAATTTGCCTTCCCTGCAAGTAACACATAACTATCTTCCATGGACTTACGGAATGTCTATTTACTGTCATGGTATTCCACACAGCATTTCATCTGGCTGAGGAACTCACTTCACAGCAAAGAAGTGTAGCAATGAGCCCACACTCATGGAATTCCCTGGTCTTACCATGTTTCTCACCATCTTGAAGTAGCTGGCCTGATAGAACTATCGGAGTAGCCTCTGAAAGACTTGCTTTCAGCACCGGCTAGGTGGCAATATCTTGCAGGGTTGGTGCAAGGTTCTCTAGAAGGCTGGATGCTCTAAATCAGTATCCAAACATAATTCTATTTCTCTTCTAGTCAGGAATCAAGGGGTGGAAATGAAGTGGTACCACTCAGTATTGCCCCTAGTTATAGGGGTACTACTACTTATAAAACTTTTGCTTCCTGTTACCATGACTTATCCTCTGCTGACTTAGAGGGCTTAGTTCCAAAAGGAAGGATGCCTTCAGGAGACATAAGAATTATTCCATTGAACTGGGAGCTAAGACTGCCACTTGCCCACTTTGGGCTCCTCATGTCTCCGAATCAAGAGGCAGAGAAGGGAGTTACAGGGCTAGCTGGTGTGATTAATCTGGACTACCACAGGGGAAATGAACTACTATTCCCTAATAGAGTAATGGAGGTAATGTCCATTATGTATGGAGTTCAGGAGGCCCATTAAGACCTCTCTTGGTATCACCATGCCCTGTGATTAATGTTAATGGAAAACTACAATAACTCAATCTAGGCAGGACTACTAATGACCCAGATCCTTCAGGAATGAAGATTCATGTCACCCCACAAGAAAAAGAACCACGAGTAACTGAGGTGCTTGCTAAAGGACTGTAGAATGGATGGTAGAAGAAGGCTGGCTCGTCTACTACCAGCTACAACCACATGACCAGGTATAGAAATGGGCACTGCTAACTGTCATGGGTATTTTCTCCTTATTTTGTTATGGATATGCATGTGTATGTTAAGCAAATAACTTTGTTTTCCTCCTTCTCTTATTCCCTTAACATGTAATATAAAATGTACTTCCTTTATATCATAGTATTCAATTTACAGAACATCAAAAAATGAACATTATTCATGGACTTGCCCTCTCTTCTGAAGAAGGGGTTAGATGGAATTATGAACATATGATTATCTTTATTTGGGAATTAATATGATTTAAGAAGACGCATTGGGTGCCAAGTTGACAAGAGTTGGATTTGTGGCAGTTAATTTTATGTTAACTTGATTGTGTTACAGGGTGCTCAGACTTTTGGCTAAATATTATTCTGGGTGTGTCTATGAAGATGTTTCTGGATGAAATTAACATTTCAATCAGTAGACCAAGTACAGCAGATGATTCTCCTTAATGTGAATGGACCTCATCCAATCAATTGGAGACTTGAATAGAACAAAAAGGCTGCGATTGTCAAAAAAGACCCTAATCTAAAGGGTCATAGGTCTTTAGCCCAATGCCTTTGGACTGGAATATACATGATCAGCCCTCTTGGTTCTCAGACCTTTGAAAGTGGACTAGAACTATACATCAGCTCTACTGGGTCTCCAGCTTGCTGACTACAGATCTTGGGACTTTGTAGCCTCTGTAATAGCATGAGCCAATTCATTATATCACACTCACACATGTATATGCATATGTTTATCTTATTGGCTCTGTATTTCTGAAGAACACTAACACAGAAGACCTCACTGAGGGCCCCTAAAATAAATGAAAAAGTTTCATAACCAATCACTGCCATCAATAACTAGAAGGGTCTGAAATTTTATCCAATTTTTAAGCAAACAAGCCTGCCAGAGTTTCATATGTCTGGCAGAAGTTTAAATATTTCTCAATTAGAGACAAAGGACTTTATTACCAAGCAACAAGCAGGATGAGTTTCATATTCATATGGTTCCCCATGCTCCCTAAGTCCCATGGAGGCAACACAGAGCAATCCAGGTGGATGCTGCACATGCTGTGGGTTTGTGTCACAGCTGAGAAATCTTGAGCTTGGGAAAATCGATTCTTTCATAATGGGCTTCAAGCAAACCTGCCCAAACTTTGCACAGGAGCAAAACCCTGCCTTAATATCCTGGATGACAACCAAATATGCCCTCCATTGAAGAAACATATCTTCCAAGGCTATTTTCTATACAAATGTCTTTAAAAAGATTGTTCAGGCTATCAGTGCCTCAGCTCATAAAATTTGTAGAAATGCCAGAGACCCAGGGAGAACCAGCTCCCCAAAATGAGAAATAAGTAAAAATAAAGAAAGGATTTTAAATGTTTACACAGGGGAGAACTAACCTATTCAGACTTTTAATTAGCAGTTAAAAGACGATAAAGTAATACCAGAAGACTGAGGGAAATAATTTTAAACTTAAAATTCTATACTCAGCCAAGTTATCAACCGAGTAACAGACAGAATAAAAACATTCCCAAACATGCACAGATTTTAATTTCTGTGAGCATCCTACATAAAACTACTAAGAAGCTATACAGCAAATCAAATGAATTTAGAAAGGAAATGATATGAGATCCTCTATATAGGAGATTCAACACACAGGCTATCAGTAGAGAGAAACTCTAAAAGGATGGTGAAAGATGTCCCCAGAAAACAATGCAATGGGCCATAATAGTATCCACTATAGACAGAAAAAAGAAGAGATGGCTCTGCAGGTGAAACACAAGAAGAAATGGAAGATTTTCTTTAGTTGACCATTTGGAAAATTATACTGACAGGAGTTAACAGAGCTATTTGAATTTGGGATCTAATTAATAATAGGCTCATTTATTTTGAAAACTAAGTTAATGGAAAAATTGAAGCAGTTATTAAGTCCAGGAAATGCAAGGAGTTATGAAACATATAAAAACAGTAGAGCATCTGACTAGCACAGAGTAATATTAAATAACCAAAATAATTCAAACAAATACTAGCTATTAAATTACTCTGTTGTGACTATACTGGGAAGATGGGTGAAAAAGGATTGGAAACAATGGTTATATAGAAGCTAACTAGTCCACTAGCGAAACTCAACAGATGATGTCTAGAGTTAAGAACTAAAGGAAGTGGCAATTCAAGCATTTCATTTAAAATGTGGAATTAATATCCGTAGCAATAGCTAAAAATAATGAAAGTGGTTTCCTCACTGAGGACTGGGACCGGGAGTGTGCATGAGAGGCTTAAGGAATGTCTTCTGGGGAAGATAGCAAAAATAAGTCATTTTCTCACTGACTTTTAATTTACTTTTATTATGTTTCTTTAAATTCCATAAGACTTTTAAAAACATATGCTTATTTGACAAGAAAGAAAAACAAACAGACCTAAAAGACTTCTGCACCTTAGTAGCAGTAGTGTTAGTCATTCAGTCATGTCTGACTCTCTACAACCTCATGGACTGTAGCCTGCCAGGCTCCTCTGTCCATGGGATTCTCCAGGCAAGAATACTGGAGTGGGTAGCCATTCCATTCTCCAGGGGATCTTTGCAATCTAGGGATCAAACCCGGGTTTCCAAACTATATATTATGGGTTCCAGGTCTAAATTGAGGTGTTTTAGGTTCCCAGCCACCAAAATATCTCTGTTCCCATTTTTCAGTATGTACACTGGGACTCCATGCAGGTTAATTTCAAGATACTTCTGTTAAAACATTTTGTGTTGCTGTTCAGTCGCTCAGTCATGTCCAACTCTTTGCAGCCCCATAGACTGCGACCCAATATTAAAACATAAATAGTGAATAAGATGGAAACCACAAGCAATAATACAGCCTGACAAAATAAAATCATGAAATGAAATAAAATATAAGGGAATAAAATATACTAGGAAAGGAATATCTTAAAATAATAGATTCCTAATCACAGGATGTCATATACACAAAACAGGCTAGTATAGAGATAATTTGAAAAGAAATGGCAACTCTCATTGCTCTTTTAAATCAACCTACACTAGTGATACACAGAGCAAGCTGTCTGACAATCAAGTTGTAATTCTCTTTCAGAAGCAGGATATTCCTTTCCACCTATGTCCTCTATTTATATCAGCCAAATCTTACTGATGCATTTGGAAATGAAGATCTTTTTATTGCAAAAAGCATAAGTTCAACTCAAATTAGTTTAAGGGGAAATAACATGGAACATACTGACTTCAGTACTGAACAGGTCAAGAATAGATTTTTAAACTGGATGAACCCAGGAGCTCAAATATCAGGTCCCTGCCCATCTCTCAGCTTCCTCTATATTGACTTTATCCCGAGGCTGGTCTTCTATTCACAGTGTGAAGCTCCAAGCATATATCCAACAGTCTCTGTTATGCCCCAAGTAAGAGCCACTCTTTTCCAAAAACTCCATGAAATTTCCAGTTTGCTTCTGATTAAACTAACTTAATTTGTATCAGTCAGTTCAGTTCAGTTCAGTCTCTCAGTTGTGTCTGACTCTTTGTGACCCCATGAATCACAGGACACCAGGCCTCCCTGTCCATCACCAACTCCCGGAGTTCACTTAGACTCACATCCATCGAGTCAGTGATGCCATCTAGCCATCTCATTCTCTGTCGTCCCCTTCTCCTCCTGCCCCCAATCCCTACCAGCATCAGGGTCTTTTCCAATGAGTCAACTCTTTGCATGAGGTGGCCAAAGTATTGGATTTTCAGCTTTAGCATCAGTCCTTCCAAAGAAATCCCAGGACTGATCTCCTTTAGGATGGACTGATTGGATCTCCTTGCAGTCCAAGAGATTCTCAGGAGTCTTGTCCAACACCATAGCTCAAAAGCATCAATTCTTTGGCTCTCAGCCTTCTTCACAGTCAAACTCTCACATCCATACATGATCACTGGAAAAACCATAGCCTTGACTAGACACACCTTTGTTGGCAAAGTAATATCTCTGATTTTTAATATGCTATCTAGATTGGTCATAACTTTCCTTCCAAGGAGTAAGCATCTTTTAATTTCATGGCTGCAGTCACCATCTGTAGTGATTTTGGAGCCCAAAAAGTAAAGTCTGACACTGTTTTCACTGTTTCCCCATCTATTTGCCATGAAGTGATGGGACCAGGTGCCATGATCTTCATTTTCTGAATGCTGAGCTTTAAGCCAACTTTTTCACTCTCCTCCTTCACTTTCATCAAGAGGCTTTTTAGTTCCTCTTCACTTTCTGCCATAAGGGTGGTGTCATCTGCATATCTGAGGTTATTGATGTTTTTCCCGGCAATCTTGATTCCAGCTTGTGCTTCTTCCAGCCCAGCGTTTCTCATGATGTACTCTGCATAGAAGTGAAATAAGCAGGGTGACAATATTCAGCCTTGACGTACTCCTTTTCCTATTTGGAACCAGTCTGTTGTTCCATGTCCAGTTCTAATTGTTGCTTCCTGACCTGCATATAGGTTTCTCAAGAGGCAGGTCAGGTGGTCTGGTATTCCCATCTCTTTCAGAATTTTCCACAGTATGCCCTTCTATAAATCAAAAGCCTCTAGACCTATATGGGATACTGCAAATGAAGAATAAAAAGAGAGGGCTGAGCAGTCTTTGCTATATTTGTTACTAAATGTTTGATGCTACTATAAATGGCATTACAATCTAAGCACCAATTGCAACATGTGGGTTTTTTCCTCACACCAAGCAATTCTCCATATTCTCCAGGCCAGAATACTGGAGTGAGTAGCCTTTCCCTTCTCCAGGGGATCTTCCCAATCTAGGGATTGAACCCAGGTCTCCCGCATTGCAGGCAGATTCTTTACCAGCTGAGCCAAAGGGGAAGCCCAAGAATACTAGAGTGGTGTAGACTATCCCTTCTCTAGAAGATCTTATGACCCAGGAATTGAACTGGGGTCTCCTGCATTGCAGGCAGATTCTTTACCAACTGAGCTATCAGGGAAGCCCAATTCTCCAACAATTCAACTCAATTCTGACACTATCTGGAGATAGCATCAGCCCATAAGTTAAAGCTGCTCCCCACCCTCAACACTTCAGATGTCAATCAAAGGCCAGGTTGCCACCTGTACTTCTTACCAAGCACCTATAGATTGGAAATTCCAATGACTCCCCTCCTTGAGTTCAATTTATTCACCAGAACTGTTCGTAGAACTCAGAAGCACATTTTGCTTACTAGATTGCCAGTGTATTATAGAAGGATAAGTAAAACTCAGGAACAGTAAATGGAAGATGTGCATAGAGCAAGGTGTGGGGAAAGGATAGGGAGCATCCATGCCCTCTTTGGACACGCTGCTCTCCCCAGTTTTCCATGTGCTCTCCAAGCCGGAAGCTCTCCAAACACTCTCCTTTGGGGTTTTCTGATGGCTTCATCATACAGGCATGATTTGAACCTCTAACTCCTCTCTTCCCTACAGGCAGGGGGCTGGGACCAAAAGTTACATTCCTCTAATCACATGGTTGGTTCTCACATGGCAACAAGCTCCTATCCTTAGATGGGGGTCCCAAAGCCACCTCATTGGCATTACAATGCCTCATTGGCATTACATCTTTTGGCTCCACTCACTTAGGAAATTCCAGAGGTTTTAGGAGCTCTGTGCCAGGAACTAAGACCAAATACATATTTCTTATTATAAATCACAATATCATAGATATCTTTTTAAAAAATTATTTTCTATGAGTTTGCTATTTCTATTTTCTAGAAAGAGTTGACAGATCAACTACCTTCACTGCTTCTGCCTTATAATCTCCCAAGTGTTCTGCTACTTTGTAAAATATTGTTTCCACTCTGATACCTGTGGCAAGGGCAGGAATGTCCTCCCCTAACCCATACCCTACACTTTAGATAATCCTTTAACATTGATGACCATTTGCTCCTAGAAATACCCTCTTCTTGGAGATTCTGTGACACTGTACTCTGACGTCTCTGGCTCTGCTTTTCAATTTTCTTTTTAAGTTCTTTCTTTGTTCATTCCTTAAGTTAATATTCTTCAATATTTGTATCCTAAGCCCACTCTTGTAGAGTTTACACTGATAATTTTTTCTGCATTCATTACTTCAAATACTATTTATAAACCAAATAACTAGATGCAAACCTAGACCCACAGCAATTAACTATATATTTCTGCCTCATTCTTTCTCAGGTTCAGAAACCTTGTCAGAGACTATTGATGTTTACCAATATCTGAATTCACCTGTTCTTTATGGGCACAGGCCTAAAATGTATTTTTCAGCCACCTTTGCAGTTCAGAGTGATTATGTCATGGGCTGCAAACAGTAATAAGAAGAATTGATATTCTCCACTTCTAGGGTTAGCCCATAAAACCCTCATGTGCAATACTTACTCTGTCAGGTAAATGAAATAATGTCAGTTATCTAGACAGAAGACCTAGATAGAAAGAGTCTGAATTATTTTATGGAGCAGATTACATCTCACCCCTCCAACCTGCATTGTACTTTTGAGTGAGAAACAAAATTTCATTGTGTTAAACTAGTAAGAGGTTGTCTGTTTCAGCAGCTATATTACCTACCTAAACTCATATCGACCCATTTACCTAACTGCTTCCACAGCTTTGTCAAACCCAACCAGACACAAAGCACTATCTTCTCTCCCTCCCCCTCACCACCTAACCTCCTTCTTCAGCTCTGATCTCTTACTGATTACCTCACTGGCTTAATTACCTCAAAGGGAAATTTGCCAATCCTGGGTCCTTCCTCCTAATTCCAGGCATGGCCAATCATCAGTGATCTCTAGAATCAAATTGCTTTTCTCTATGCCCACTGCTACTACTTGAATGCCAGGTGTCATCATCTGGCTGGATTACTGCCATGGCCTCCTAATTGCTTCCCTTCCTTATATCCTTGCTTTTCTCTAGCCCATTCTCCACAGTGCAACCAGACTAATCTTGGAAAAATACAAATAACTCCTTATTATTCTGAAGATAGAGCCCAACTACCCTCCCATGGCTTAAAAGGCCCTATAGTATCTGTTCTTTGCATATCTCTCTAGGCCTATCATGTATGGTACTCAGTCCTCTACCAAGATGTACATCTTCCCGTTCCTTGAACAAGTTATGCACTCTATCTGCTACTGTTTATGACTAGTGAGCTCAGTGATGGCAGTGATACCATCTAACTTGTATGCTGTATTTCCAGACTGTTTCCAGACTCATCAGCACCCAAGTGTTGATGAGTGTCTGACACTGATTTGACCACAGACAAAACCTATGTAAATATCCTATATAAAGACCAATATTAGAGTCTCAGCCATGTTAATATCAGTATACAGAACACCAAAAGCAACAGTACTTTTGAAATGGTAATCATATTAGTTGAGGGAAAAGGTAGGTAGCTATAACAAAGAGACTCATAAGGAGAGTAGCTTAAGGAACAAAAACATTTATTTCCCACTCATATAATAGTTCTGATGTCAGTGGTCCAGGTTGCCTGGGCAGTCTTCCTCCGTATGGGCATTTGGGGACCCAAGTACCTCCCCTCGTAGTGTTCCTTCACTCTTGGGGATAGTTTCACTATCTACAGGGATCACCATGGGTTCAAGCCAGTGGGAAATGAGAAGAGAATATGGGAGAGAAGGTACATAGAGAAGAAAAGAACCTATAGGATGTATCAGGAAAGATTCTACCATAAAACCAGAACCAGTAAAATATATATCAAGAGATTTATTGCAAGGAACCTGTCTATGAGATTGTGTGGGCTGGCTAGGCAAGTCTAAAATCCATAGCACAGTCTCCCCACAAGGGAGGGCTGGAAATTCACAGGCAGAAACTGAAGTTTCAGTTCCCAGGTAGAATTTCTTCTTCCTCAAGGAAATCTCAGTTCTTCTTACAGCCTTTCAACTGTTTGGATCAGTCCCATCCTGAGGATACTCTCTTTTAAAGTTAACTCAGATATCAATCATATCTACAAAATAGCTTTAGAGCAACACCTAGATTAGTATTGCTAACTGAGGGCTATAGCCTAGCCAGGTTGACACACAGACCTGACACCATTTCAGAAGAAAGGACAACAGAGAAGAGAAGAGAAGAGCACGTAAAGGAGTACCATCCATTGCCTTGGGTCCCAGGTGAAGTGGGCAAATTCACTTCAAGTCACATTCCATGATGAGATCTTTGGCATGGGGCTGCACTTAACTGAAAGGAAATCTGGGAAATATAGTCCAGCCATGTGCTCAGTATAAAAGCAAAAAGCAGTTTTAGTGGATAATTAGTCATCTCCACCACAGCAATGATCAATTTTGAGAAAGTATGTGTCAATACTTAGGTGCATCAGAACTGGGAATGCATTTTACTCCTTCCAAATAAAGTCTTACTAATACCTAGGGATCTGAAAGCACTGCTGATACAGATCAGCTTATGTACACAGCAGATCACACCAGCTTATCTCCTTGGCATTGCTTGCCCAGCTGCTCTTTTTACAGTAAGGATATAGGTTTGTGATCAAACTTTGGTAATTGCTGCAGCAAACTTCCATCATTTATAACCTTGCTAAATCAGAGTCAGTATAATATCACTGATATTCTACCACTAACATTAGATTAAAACTATTAGGAACTTGCGATTCTAGCAATTAGCTAACTAAGAAAGTATAATATACTAAAATATTTTGGTTATTTTAACCAAAGAGATTTGACCATGTAAGAGCAAGCTTCCTACTTTTGGTGTGCATCCAAGTATGGGATACAGTGCCAGAACTAGTAATGGGAGAAAGACACGTTTCTGTCCTCTTAGCAGCTATATTTAATTTTATTCATTTGCTCTTTTTGAATCTGTAGAAATGCCCAGAATAAGAAATTTTCTGCTGGCATCTCTCAGTTTGTTTCCTTCTTATTCTCACTCTTCATAAAATCTGTTGGTAAGCAAGGAAGGAAGAAGCAGGAAACAGCCTTCAATGGTATTGCTTTGCCCTCCCTCCAGTCCTGATTTCTCCACATTCCCAACATTGCTAAGATTAAGAGGCTTAAGGGATTCCCATGCTAGTGAGATACCCTATTGGTGCACTCTTATCATGACAGGGTCCCTAAAACATTGTGTGTATGTGCACACTGTAGTTACTATTCTAATGCATGTCCCGGAGCAAAAATGAGGTGAAGTTAATGAGGAATCCAAATAGGATTTGGTGACTGTTCTCCAAAAATTTACAATAAGCGACATCATGGATGAGGGCAGAACAAGATTAGGGCTTGTCCCTTATGCAAAGAACCTTGGGCTTTCATGAATATGCTCTCCTCCTCCGTTCCAGGTCTGTCTCTAGATTTGTCTGACAATATTACTGAAGCCAGCTGGCAAGAAGGAAGGTTGGAAAGAGGCTAGATAAGAAAGTTAATAAAACAGTCATCTATTCTAGGGAGAATAAACAATTGATACCACAATTTTGAGCTGTAAAATTAAGTTTCCCACTGTCACTGAGGATTCAAGCTTTCCTAAACTGCTTGCATCTCAAGTCAGGAACTGTGTAAAGCACTTTGTTTATCAGTAGATTTACCTCTGCAAAAACCTAATTCTGTGAGGTAAATATGATTAGCCCCAATTTTCAAATAAGGAAATCAGTGTTTAGAGAAGTTGATGAATTTGTCCAAGAGCAAGCTGCTAGTATGTAACAGACACACTACCATGTCTGTGTTTTTTCTAACATACACACACACACACAAGATCCTGAGTAAATGGAAAAGTGTACAGTAGATTTAAATATTCCCACTCATTAAAGGTGTGAGAAATAAAGACTGAACTGTTAAAGATTTTAATAACAAGGAGACTGATTGCAGAACACAATTTCTAAAGGTCCTGAAACTACTTGGATAGATTAAGTTGAAAGCTAGTATAGGGAGTAAGAATGGGTGTAGGCCAAAGAAGAGGAAGAAGAAAGAGAACCAGATGCTCCATTTTATCTATTGGCTACTGAAATGTTGCCTGAAAGTAGCCTTAACTAGAATCAAAACTAAATTCCAACACATGCTCAGAATCAGTAGGTCTTAAATTATAATCATGTGAGATTTCTTTAGAGACCGAAGACACTAAAAATGAAATTTTATTTGTGTATAGTGCTTTTATCCCCTCATATTAAATATGTCCTTTAAACTATTATTACAAAATAATAACTTTCACTTTCTAAATAACTTCAGTCTCTATTCTAGTTGTCTTTCAAATTTTATCTCATGTAGTATCTCATTCATAATGATGGTTTCTAATTTCCAAAGACAATACTTTGTTTCTGCCTCTATTAACATATTTTTGCCTACAATGGAACTCTTTTTAATAAATATGCAAGTAGCATCTTACTTGTTACCCTGTATACCAGGGGGACATACTCAGTCATAGTTTGTGTTAGAAAAGAGAGATGGGAAGGAAAAGGGAGAGAGAAAAAAATAAAATAGAAAGAGTATTGATTGGTTTCCTTGAGGACAGAAATTTTGGTAGACCCAAGAAAGAAAGTAATGTCTTTGCCCAAGATGCACTCATAGTCATAGAACAGAATAACAGCATCATTATCACTAAACATTAATTGAGCACTTACTATTAGCCAGGCTTTCCTCTCCATATCATTACCATTCTTTCTCTCATCCGAATAGATGAGCACACTGAGAAACAGATGACATAATAAGCCCAAAGTCACAAGAAATGGTATAGCCATCATTTAGATCTTAGTAATACAAGTGTAGATTCCACATATAACCAATGCTCTCTGCTGTCTTCCAAACAGCAAGATAACCACAGTGTTCCCTGGGAAAGGAAAACTCTGTTCCAAATGCCAAAGGACCAGAATGGAAGGAATATTCTGCCCAGGTGGGAGAAGTGAAGGTGTGTGGGTGGGACTAAGGAGTAGGTGGCAAATGGTGTTTAGAGAAGAGGTGACATTGGGTTTCTCCTTGGATGGTGGGAAGAGATTTTCCATATAAGTGTTCGGTTGGGGACTGGGGATGTTGAGGAAGCAAAGACAAGTCCAGGCAAAGATAAACATTTGTCCCAAATTATAGCTATCTGGATGTACATGGTATATTCTGTATGTGCAGAAGGTAGTAAGGGGGGTAGGGGCAGTCTATAGCAGGGTTAGAGACTCTCAAGGTGAGTGGTAAACTGACTGAAAAATATTTTAATTTTCATTCAACCACTGGGTATTGAACATCCAGTACATGCAGCACACAGCCGTGACTAAAAGAGGCAAAAGCTCTTTATGGAGCTTACATCCTAGAGAAGAGCGACAGGCAAGAAATGCATATAAAATGTAGCATATGATGATAAGTGCTAAGAGGGAAAATAAACCAATATAAGGAGACAGAGAGTCAGGAGGTGAGTGCTATTTGAAACAGGCTAGTAAGGGAAGACATTTCTGATCAGGCATTTATTTACACAGAAACTTAGAGGAGGGAAGACTTGCTCTCACAAGCAGGAAAAGTCCCTGACAGATTATCAGTAGGGATGCAATTTGATCAGATTTCCTTTTTTGAGAGTTAGTTTTAGCTGATGATTTAGTGCTGGGAGTGGCAGTTATGACTCATGAGAAGTAGAAGACCACTTAGAAAAATATTGCAATAATCCAAATGATAAAATATGATAAACTCAACTACAGCAGCAGCAGTGGGTATATAATTTTAAAATAATAATGAGCTCAGAGGGGAACCTAGAATGCTGAGAAAAATCTCTTTTTAGTAACTTGGACCAGAGGTAATTGTAGACATGCTAAAAGCCAGAGGATATTGGGAAGCTGACAAAGAGAAAACCAGAGAGTTATTTATTGCTCATCCTACAGCATCCATGGAGATGGGTGTGAATGGCTGAAAAGAGAATGTGGACCATTTTTTCACTTTCAAAAACAAGTACTACAAGAGAGGAGGAAGAAAACCTTGAAGTAGTCTTAGCTTGGAACCGTGGTAATGCCCAACGTCTCTACCACCATGGAAGAAAATAGGAGATAATAGATTCCGACTGTTCTTAATTCCTTCCAACTCCCACAGACATTAGCCCACCCATGTTTGTTCGATTCCCCACCAGCATGCATGTGTTCTGCCCATGAGGGTCACTGGTCCTGCGAGACAGGAAAGGGTGGGCACCCTGCAGTGAGGAAGCGACAGAAGTGGAGGGTGTAGGCAGGCAGGAGAAAGGGACTTGGGTGTTTCTAAGCTGATTGCGTTGGCCCCACTGTTAGAGGATTAAAAGAACAAAAAGTAAACAACTCACTTATAATGAAAACAAACACCAAAGACCATCATTGAGATGGGCAACGAGGGGCTTCGGGACAAGGCCCAGCCTGAAAGCTGAGTTAGCATGAATCTTCTTTCTTCCTCCTTCCCTAAACTTCACAAGATTGGTCCTCGCAAGGATGTAAGGAGAGCAGTCCACAGAAGGCTACCATACAGCCCTGCAGGAGTGTGATACAAATGTGTTTCTTGCTACATGTGCCTTCGAGTACAAGACTGCTGGCATACAGGGAGCTGGGCCAAGATGGTGCAGCAGAAAGACCCTGGGCTCAACAGCTCTCACCATTACACCAGAGTCACAACTGTCTGCAGAACCTAGCAGGAAAGATCTTCTACAACTAAAGACAAAGAAGGAACCACCTTGAAGGAACTCCCTCAGGTCAGGAGAGTAGAAGAGGGAGACTCGCGATATAATCAAATCCTATGCCCCTCAGGGTAGACAATCCACAAACTGGAGAATAATTATAGTTCAGAAATTCTCCCACACAAATGGGAGCTCTGAGTGCACAACAGGCTTCTCAGCCCAGGCATCCTGAGGAAGATGAGCCCCCAGAGTATTGTCTTTGAAGGCCAGTGAGTCCTAATTTCAGGAGCCTGGGAGATAGAGACTTCACTTTTAAAGGGCACAAACAAAACTTGATGCAAATCTAGATGCAGGACAAAAGCAGTCATCTGACAGAAACCTGGGCCAGACCTACCTGGTGGTCATGGAGGGTCTCCAGTGGAGGTGAGGGTGGCCTCAGCTCAACCTGAGGATAGAGAAACTGGCGGCAGCCACATGTGGGAGCTTTGCAGTACCAGCAACTGCATCGTAGGTTCACCAAGACTCGGCCTGTGGGGCCAGTGCTGGGACATCTCAGGCCAAATAACTGACTGGACAGGAACACAGGCCCACCCTCCAGCAAAGAGGCTGCACACCTCTAGTGCAGCCCCATACACCAGTGGCCCAGGATCCACCTCAGCCCACTTATAGGTAGGCATGGGCCCTTCTGCCAGGAAACCTGCCCTGCACAAGTCCCTAGACACAACCTCATCTACCAAGGAGCAGACAACGGATACAAGGAAACCACAATCACATAGCAGGCCAGACCCTACCTGGGACCAGTTGGTCCCTGACCCTTCTCACTAGAAGCCAACGCAAGCTTCAGGACACCCCAGATTACATACCCAACTGTGTCATTCCCCTCAGTAAAGAACCTGCCTGCAATGCTGGAGACCCAAGTTCAATTCCTGGGTTGAGAAGATCCCGTGGAGGAAGAAATGGCAGCCCACCCCAGTATTGTTGCCTGGAGAATTCCATGGACAGAGGTGCCTGGCAAGCTACAGTCCATGGTGTCATAAAGAGTTCGACACAACTGAGCAACTAAACATATACAGGATCCCTGCACCCTGAAACAGGGCTTGGCTCTGCCTGCCAGTAGTCCAGCTCCAGCCCTAGGACCTGGCTTCACCCACAATAGCCCCAGAGTCTTCTGGACCCTGACCCTGCTCACCAGTGAGCCGGCCCAAGCCCCAGAGAACCCTAGGGTTCTGCAGCCAGCCACCTCATGACAGGTCCTACTAACTGGCAGCCAGCAGTAGCCACACAAGTTTGGTTGCAGAGCCTGGCAATCAACTGAACTAGGGGCCAACTATACCTGCAGACCACCTACATGGTCAGCCTGTCACGACAGAAGGACCCATGCAGCCCTTTTAGAAGAAATCCTTAGAGTGTATAGCTTGGATGAACTCAATAGGGTGCACTGCTGGGGTGTGTAGAACATCCCCTACAGAGGGCCACTTCTCCAGGGTTGAGAAACATAACTAATCTACCATATACATACGAATAGCAACTACAGATAAAATGAGGCAGCAGAGGAACATGCTCCAGATGAAGCAGCACGATAAAACCCTAAAGAAAATCTAAGAGGAGATAGGCAATCTAACCAATAAAAAGTTCAGACTAAAGATGGTAAAGATGATTTATAAACTCAGGAAAGGATTACCCTTGTGGTACAGTGGATAGGAATCCACCTGCCAGTGCAGGGGACACCAGTTCAATCCCTGGTCTAGGAAGATTCCACATACCACAGAGCAGCTAAGCCCATGTGCCATGACTATGGAGCCTGCCTGTGCAACCACTGAAGCCTGTGTGCCTAGAGATCATGCGCCACAACAACAGAAGCCACTGCAATGAGAAGCCTGCGCCCTGCAACAAAGAAGAGTGGCCCCCACTTGCCACTAGAGAAACTCCATGCAAAAGCAAAGAAGACCCAGCGCAGCCAAAAGACAAAAAAGAAAAAGAAAAAAACTCCAGGAGAAGAAATTCAGAGGAAGAATACAATAACTGAAAGAAAAAGAAAAAGCCACCCCTAGAAACAAGAAAATCACGAAATGAAAAACTCACTGGTAAAGGCAACATAAAGGAAAGGTGGGAAATTATCCACACACAAAACTGGTAGGGGGTTAAAAGACAAAAGTAGTCATACCATCTATACCCGCAACACGCAGTTAAGGGATACACAGAACAATCCGATATAAAATATGATATCAAGGCTGATAGCATGAAGTCAGACTTACTTTTTAGACACCATGGTCTGTGACTAAGTCTTGTTTCCCACAGTGTCCTTGCCACATTATTAGAGCTTGGCACCATGTAGAGTTCAATAAATGCTTGTCAGGTGGGGAAGCTGATTTAAGAGCCCCGCAAAGCTGTTTTGGCACCTCTAGTGCCCATTTTGGCAGCTGGAGGTGCATTTAGGGGCTGGAGACACCTTCAGCGTGTGAGTTGTTTTTGGTTCTGGATGGCTAAGAGGAAGTGGAGCAGGGCAGAGAGGGAGAAGCTGGCTGCTTGTCAGACTGACAAGTAGAGAGAAAAAGAAGCTTCCAAAATTTTCCTTGAGCATATTCAGCCCAGGCTCTCCAGAGAAGAAAGATGTCTGGCAGGAGCCTACAATCATGAGACAAACATCATACACATGCTCAACTTCTACACATTCACACATTTCTACTGCACAACAGAGAGTGAGAGGGAGCAGGAATTGAGAGGTAGGGAGGAGCAGCGGCTGCACAGCACTGGAGCAGTGAGCAGCCTAGAGGAGATACCCTACGTCCAAGGTTAGGAACAGTGGCTGCGCTTTGCTAGAGAGCTGGGAAGAGATACCCCAAGTCCAAGGTAAGAGAAACCCCAGTAAAATGGTAGGTGCTGAGAGAGGGCATCAGAGGGCAGACAGACTGAAACCACAATCACAGAAAACTAACCAATCTAATCACATGGACCACTGCCTTGTCTAACTCAATGAAACTAAGCCATGCTGTGTAGAGCCACCCAAGACGGATGGGTCATGGTAGAGAGTTCTGATAAAATGTGGTCCACTGGAGAAGGGAATGGCAAACTACTTCAGTATTCTTGCCTTGAGAACCCCATGAACAGTATGAAAAGGAAAAAAGGACACTGAAAGGTGAACTCCCCAGGTCATTAGTTACCCAATATGCTACTGGGGAAGAAGGAAAAGTAACTCCAGAAAGAATGAAGAGATGGAACCAAAGCAAAAACAACACCCAGCTGTGGATGTGACTGGTGATGGAAGCAAGGTCCGATGCTGTAAACAGCAATATTGCATAGGAACCTGGAATGTCAGGTCCATGAATCAACAAGGTAAATTAGAAGTGATCAAACAGGAGATGGCAAGAGTGAACATCAACATTCTAGGAATCAATGAAATAAGATGGACTGGATTGGGCGAATTTAACTCAGATGACCATTATATCTACTACTGTGGACAAGAATCCCTTAGAAGAAATGGAGCAGCCATCATAGTTAACAAGAATCTGAAATCCAGTACTTGGATGCAATCTCAAAAACGATAGAATGATCTCTGTTTGTTTCCAAGGCAAACCATTCAATATCATGGTAATCCAAGTCTATGCCCCAAACAGTAACGCTGAAGAAGCTGAAGTTGAACGGTTCTATCAAGACCTACAAGACCTTCTAGAACTAACACCCCAAAAATGTGTCCTTTTCATTATAGGGGACTGGAATGCAAAAGTAGGAATTCAAGAAACACCTGGAGTAACAGGCAAATTTGGCCTTAGAGTACAGAATGAAGCAGGGCAAAGGCTAATAGAGTTCTGCCAAGGGAATGCACTGGTCATAGCAAACACCCTCTTCCAACAACACAAGAGAAAACTCTACACATGGACGTCACTAGATGGTCGACACTGAAGTCAGATTGATTATATTCTTTGCAGCCAAAGATGGAGAAGCTCTATACAGTCAGCAAAAAGAAGACTGGGAGCTTACTGTGGCTAGGATCATGAACTCCTTATTGCCAAATTCAGACTGAAATTGGAGAAAGTGGAGAAAACCACTAGATCATTCAGATATGACCAAAATCAAATCCCTTATGACAATACAGTGGAAGTGAGAAATAGATTTAAGGGACTAGATCTGATAGACAGAGTGCCTGTTAAACTATGGACGGAGGTTCATGACATTGTACAGGAGACAGGGATCAAGACCATTCCCATGGAAAAGAAATGCAAACAAGCAAAATGGCTGTCTAGGGAGGCCTTACAAATAGCTGTGAAAAGAAGGGAAGTGAAAAGCAAAGGAGAAAAGGAAAGATATACCCATTTGAATGCAGAGTTCCAAATAATAACAAGGAGAGATAAGAAAGCCTTCCTCAGCAATCAATGCAAAGAAATAGAGGAAAACAATAGAATGGGAAAGACTAGAGATCTCTTCAAGAAAATTAGAGATACAAAGGGAATATGTCATACAAAGATGGGCTCAATAAAGGACAGAAATGGTAGGGACCTAACAGAAGCAGAAAATATTAAGAAGAGGTGGCAAGAATACACAGAAAAACTGTACAAAAAAGATATTCACGACCCAGATAATCACAATGGTGGGATCACTCACCTACAGCCAGACATCCTGGAATGTGAAGTCAAGTGGGCCTTAGGAAGCATCACTATGAACAAAGCTAGTGGAGGTGATGGAATTCCAGTTGAGCTTTTTCAAATCCTGAAAGATGATGCTGTGAAAGTACTGCACTCAATATGTCAGCAAATTTGGAAAACTCAGCAGTGGCTGCAGGACTGGAAAAGGTCAGTTTTCATTCCAATCCCAAAGAAAGGCAATGCCAAAGAATGCTCAAATATGCACAATTGCACTCATCTCACACACTAGTAAAGTAATGCTCAAAATTCTCCAAGCCAGGCTTCAGCAATACGTGAACTGTGAATTTCCAGTAGTTCAAGCTGGTTTTAGAAAAGGCAGAGGAACCAGAGATCAAATTGCCAACATCTGCTGGATCATCAAAAAAGGAAGAAATGTTCCAGAAAAACATCTATTTCTGCTTTATTGACTATGCCAAAGCCTTTTCGAGTGGATCACAATAAACTGTGGAAAATTCTGAAAGAGATGGGAATACCAGACCACCTAACCTGCCTCTTGAGAAATCTGTATGCATGTCAGAAAGCAACATTAGAACTGGACATGGAATAACAGACTGGTTCCAAATAGGAAAAGGAGTACATCAAGGCTGTATATTCTCACCCTGCTTATTTAACATATGCAGAGTACATCATGAGAAACCCTGGACTGGATGAAGCACAAGCTGGAATCAAGTTTGCCGGGAGAAATATCAATAACCTTAGATATGCAGATGATACCACCCTTATGGCAAAAAGTAAAGAGGAACTAAAGAGCCTCTTGATGAAAGTGAAAGAGGAGAGTGAAAAAGTTGGCTTAAAGCTCAACATTCAGAAAATTTAGATCATGGCATCCAGTCCCATCACTTCATGGCAAATAGATGGGGAAACAGTGGAAACAGTGGCAGACTTTATATTTTTGGGCTCCAAAATCACTGCAGATGGTGATTGCAGCCATGAAATTAAAAGACACTTACTCCTTGGAAGGAAAGTTATGACCAACCTAGATAGCATATTCAAAAGCAGAGACATTACTTTGCCAACAAAGGTCCATCTCGTCAAGGCTATGGTTTTTCCAGTAGTCATGTACTCCAATGGCACCCACTCCAGTACTCTTGCCTGGAAAATCCCATGGATGGAGGAGCCTGGTAGGCTGCAGTCCATGGGGTCACAAGGAGTCGGATACGACTGAGCGACTTCACTTTCACTTTTCACTTTCATGTGTTGGAGAAGGAAATGGCAACCCACTCCTGTGTTCTTGCCTGGAGAATCCCAGGGATGGGGGAGCCTGGTGGGCTGCCGTCTATGGGCTCGCACAGAGTTGGACACGACTGAAGTGACTTAGCAGCAGCAGTAGCATGTATGGATGTGAGAGTTGGACTACAAAGAAAGCTGAGCACTGAAGAATTGATGCTTTTGAACTATAGTGTTGGAGAAGACTCTTGAGAGTCTCTTGGACTGCAAGGAGATCCAACTAGTCCATCCTAAAGGAGATCAGTCCTAAGTGTTCATTGGAAGAACTGATGCTGAAGCTGAAACTCCAATACTTTGGCCACCTGATGTGAAGAAATGACTCATTTGAAAAGACCCTGATGCTGGGAAAGATTGAGGGCAAGAGGAGAAGGGGATGACAGAGGATGAGATGGTTGCATAGCATCACCCATTCAATGGAGAGGAGTTTGAGTAAACTCCAGGAGTTGGTGATGGACAGGGAGGCCTGGCATGCTGCAGTCCATGGGGTTGCAAAGTGTCATACATAACCGAGCGACTGAACCGAACTGAGCAGTGGCTAGAAGAGATGAAAGACGGAGAGGGGGAGGGGAGGAGGGACGAGGTTAGGGGAGAGGTAGAGCATATGAATGAATAAATAAGAAATAACCACATAGATTTCCTTGAAGTAAGTGTCTCCAAGTGGGAGGTATGAGTCCCTTGTTCTCTTAGCCACTTGGTACCCACATTCAAATATTTAACTTTTTGTATGCAAGGCATATATACCCAAGTTCTTTATCTGATACTCAATTATAGAAACAGAAATCTGTTGCAAAGCTCCATGGGACCTGTTAGAAACAGTATGTTGATCTCCACTGTGACAATTTCCTAAGGGATTTGCAAAGGTTGTTTCATGCTTCATAATTTTTACCTCCTGTGCTGGGCTTAGTACGTACCCCACACTAGTAATGTGTGACATTGTTATAGAGACCTGTTCCTGATGAACCAACACAAAGGAACCTTTTCTAGTCAGAGTATAGGTGCTACCATTTTGAATAAGAAGTAAATTTGCCAACTTATTAATGTGATAAAAGTCATGTGTATGAAGACATACATGGTTTGCAGTCAGATCTGTATCTCTGAACATATCAGATTTAGCCAGGACTTTCTAATTGTGAAGAAATTTCTCCAATTTATTTCTCTTTCCACTTAATAAGTCTGAAAATTTCACTTCAGCTTCATAAACTATCTCCTTCATCCAGTCTATCGTCCTCATCCCTTTCTCTAGCTCCTAGACCATTTTCCCCTTACTGGGTACTTGAATGTTCCAAAATCTCTGTCTATGCTGTTCCTCCAGTGTAGAGAGTCCTATCTCCCACTTTTTACATTCATAAAAATCATATTCTTCCTTTAAGACTGTGCTCTAATAGCCCCTCCTGTAAATGTCTTTCTTAAACTAGCCACCTTCTAGATTTGCCTACTTGTCTAATTATACCTCATGTTATAGTTAACTTATTGCTGTATGAGACAACAGAAGTGGAAAGGACTTTGAACTACATGTAAATTATACTCATCTCCCAACAACCATATGAAATATCCTAAGAGCCACCCAGGTGAGCTCTGTCAACTAAGAAAACCATAAGAGCTAATGACAAGTTGTCTTAGAACAGTTTTCTGGGTTTTTGTTAAGCAGCAATGTAAAACCAGAACACAGCCAAAAGCATTCCAGATGATACAAAGATCTAGAAGCTGTGAACAAATGTCTTTTACACATGTGTCTTCTGAAGAAATGTGTTGAGGTGGCATACTGGAGAGAGGGCCAGGGCCGCTCCAAGGGTGTGTACTGATGTAACAGGAGAGATGCTGTTGCTAAGGCTTGAGACACACACAGAAACCTCACGGTGGCAATACATGGGAACTAAACATGCCTGAGGGTTCTCCCTAGTATCATCTAAGGATCTGGGGGCTTTAATGGCTCCCAAAAAACTCATTGAATCACTTCTTATACATTCAATAAATACTTAAGGAGAAGTTTATCAGGAGAGAGAAGAAGACAATGAATGATGGAATGAACATGATGTAAACAGACAGGGACTCAGCCATCTGTGTGGGTTGTCCTTATTGGTCTCATTCTCTCTGGTCCCAGCACTACTGTGTTGTGTCTGGCCTGTCGTTGTCCCTCAAGCTCTGCTCTGCCTCATATAGGAGCCACTTCCCACGGTCATAGAGTCAGTCCCTCATCACTGCTCTGATGGCCTCAGCATTCAGCACCCAGTGCCATAGCCCATGCCTAGCTGTCACTCAAGTTGGATGTGGGGCTGCAATTCATGGAACCCCCTAGGCCCAGTATTCCCCCATTTTCTGATGGCAACTTTCTATCCCTTGCTGCTGCTACTGCTGCTAAGTCACTTCAGTCATGTCTGACTCTGTGCGACCCCAGAGATGGCAGCCCACCAGGCTCCCCCGTCCCTGGGATTCTCCAGGCAAGAACACTGGAGTGGGTTGCCATTTCCTTCTCCAATGCATGAAAGTGAAAAGTGAAAATGAAGCCGCTCAGTCGTGTCCGACTCTTAGCGACCCCATGGACTGCAGCCTACCAGGCTCCTCCATCTATGGGATTTTCTAGGCAAGAGTACTGGAGTGGGGTGCCACTGTCCTCTATCCCTTAAGCCTGTCCATTTCTATCTTATCTAACCTATAAGTCCATTTGCCTCTGGGAAAGCCAGGCTAATCATCTTGATGACCTAAAAACCTTTCAGCTGTTTACTCCACCCAGCAGACTGAGGGCAGGGTGGGGATAGGGAACAGGAGAAAGGGACAGAGCTTAGCCTCCAGGGACCAAGGTTGGTGTCTCCTTCCTGAGATGGGGAGTGAGAGGAGAGAATAAGTCCACAGAAAGGAGGAAAACAGTTTTCATCTTCCTTTTTCTAATAGTTCACTCTATAGCACATGGTTGTTTGAGATAGAAGAATTGGTATTTTAGTCCATGGGGGGAAAACTCTGAATTCTCGCAATACATATAAAATTGTTTCTTGAAGTAAAATGATGAAAGGATATATCAGAGCAAAGATGTGAAGGTGAAAAGTTCATGAAAGAGATTTTCCTTATTTATAGCCCAGACTTCCCTTGAAATGAACAGTAATTCAGTTCATATCAGGATAATTAATAGACCTGAGAAAGCAATATTCCTAAGAAAAGTGATACTTAAAAGTGCCTATTGCATTAAAAAGCAAAATATACAACATAGCATAAAACTGTCCTCCGTGTCCATTTCATAAATTCAATCTTTCCAGAAAGATAAAAACATCTTAAAGCTCAGCACTTCAGAAATTAAACATGATCAGCTAAACATGAAAGTAAGTTTGGATACTGATGGATTAAAGTACCAGTTCGAAGCAGTAACATTTGAGAAAAACTGGCAGCAATTGAAAAAGGGTCATTTCCAGAGGTATCATTATTCAACCAGTTTCTTGCAACACAGAGAGAACAAAATACTGTGGGAGCTATAGCTCCTTGTTTCATCACAAAGGAAATATATCCACAGGGAAGTCGCTGAGGCTGGAATCAGACTTGACCTGGTACTACAAACTCCACCCTGCATGATCTGGTGAGTCAGGGGCCCAAAAGTCCTCTCCTCACTCCCACCTTGGGACAGTATCACTCCTACTGCCTGCCTCCTGGAGACTCAGGAAATGTATGAAAAAATATGCACTACCCTTTTTCAAAAGCCTGTCAATTCCCACTGCTATTTATTACTGTCAAAGTTATTTTGCAGTGGCTGAGATGCAGTTCTAGACAAGACAGGTTGTGTCCTAAGAATTTACAGTGCCTAAGGTTACAAAGGGGGTGTGTGTGTATGTTCACACATGTGTTAATTTCACAAGAGGACAATAAATAGAAAACAATGCCTTCAAGGAGTACTATACAAAGAAGTATTTGTTGGGCAGCATTTTTTCCCCAGGTTAGCTCAAGTATCTTTACCTTCAGTAGTAATTTTTTAAACATTGTTTTGAGAAAATTCTCAATATAACACAAAAGTGGAGAGAAATATATAATGAAATCCCAAACCAAGTCCAAGCTTGCTCTGCTCACCACAAAACCGGTCAATGAATCTGAGAGACAAGGGATTGAGGGAAGAAAGAGACTTGAATCGGGGAGTCGGCGGACTGAGATGACAGGCTAGCACCTCAAAATAACTGTCTCACTGGGGTCTGGATACCACGTTCTTTTATAGATCAGAGATCGGGGGGAGATGAAGAAGAAAAGTAAAAAGGCCATTTATCTTGTAAACATCTCCTAGAAGCCTCAGGCAAGGGATGTGTTCATTTCTTCCTTCCTGCTATCTGTAGGTGGACAGGGTTCTGAGCAAAGGTACTCTGAGTCTGGCAGAGTGGCAGGATTCTCTGAGGCAGGCCTTTCTGTATGATTATAATAACAAAAGCAACAAAAAACAAACAAACAAACAAGTCAAAGAAGCAGTTCCAACATGGAGTCAGAATCGGCTTCTTCTCTGCAACACATGTACCCACCATACAGAATAACAGTGAGCAATATTCTGCTTGTAAGGGACTGAATTGCTTCTCCAAAATTCATATGTTGAAGCCCTAAGCTCTAGTACCTCAGAATATGAATATATTTGGAGTCAGGTCCTTTAAAGGGGTGATTAAGGTAAAATAGCGGGCTGTGTACCAATCTAATCTGGCTTGGGTCTTTATAAAAAGAGTTTAGGACACAGGGAAAGACTCCAGGGATTCCCTCACACAGAGGAAGAACATGTGAAAGCACAGACAGAGACAGCCACTTGCAAATCAAGGAGAGGGGCCTCAGGGGAAACCAACCCTGCCAGCACCTTGATCTTGGACTTCCAGCCTCCAGAAGTGTGAGAAAATATGTTGCCATGGTTCAAGTCACTTAGCCTGTGGTACTCTACTATGACGACCCTACCACAATAATACGCTGCTATCTTGGTTTCTTCTATTTCTATTACCCTACTTTTACTTTGTTAGAGTTCTTTAGTCAATTTGGCACTGGTTAAAATATCACTGTTTAGCTCATGGGCACCATGTGCTCTCCTGAAGCAATGGTTAAAGACATGCTCCAGGAGAACAGTTGTCATCCTGGGCCCCAGAGCCAGGAACAGCCAGTGTTTATTATAGGAGACCTTGAGGTTGGTACCAAGAGAAGGAAGGAAATGTGGTCACTTATGTTCCTATAAAGGGCAGGGTTTGGGGTCCCTTAGACCAAGGGCAGCACCACCATATTTTCTACTTCAAATTCTCTTTATACCATAGGCCAATTTTTGAAAAATTTATTCTTGCAAATTTAGAGACATACTACAGTAAAGTCATCCTCGGACTACTCTGATTAGGAATTATTATTAAATATTTATGCAAAAATTAAAAATAGAGCCTTATATTTCAATAAAAAATAAAATTTGCTTGATGATAGAGATAGCTCATGTACAGGGCTGTCAGCGACAGAAACAGGCTTATGTTAGCCCTCTTGGATGGGAATATTACCTGGTAGCCATTCCACAGATCTAAAGCTCCATGTTAGAACCCAGAGTGTCAGGCCTAACTAGACAGGTATCAAAAGCAGGAGGTTTGGCCCCTGGTAAACTCAGCCAAACACACATTCCCAGGAGGTTATGGACCAAAGGCTGTTTCCATAAAGTCCTTTCAATTCCACATCTAGGGATATGGAAGGATTCAAGACTTGTAAGATGAAAAAAGATAAAGAAATAGGAGAGGAATGGAGTCCAGATCTTCAACTTGTATCTTAGACTAATATAAAAGAGCAGGGACCATATTTATCCTCCAACACACAATGACAACAAGAACAAAAAAAAAAAAAAAGAACAAACAAAATATATGAAACAAAACCTCCCATAACATTGTGTATTAGAAAAAAAGAACAGTGACCTCTGGAATATGGGAAATAAATGAGATAAACCCTATGCATACCTGAGTTTACTGCCTAGAGAAAGTTTCTAGGCCATGCTGCAGGGATGAGGAACCCAAGCAAAGCTCAGTAGTCCTCCGGAGTTGAGGATATAAAGCTGGGAATCTAAGACACAAAAGGTAGCTTGAGTTCACAAAACAGAGTACTGAAAAGGTGATAGCTACACTGAGGAAAAAAAAAAAGTCATCATAGTCAACAAAAGAGTCCAAAATACAGTTACTTGGATGCAATCTCAAAAATGACAGAATGACAGAATGGTCTCTGTTCGTTTCCAAGGCAAACCATTCAATATCATGGTAATCCAAGTCTATGCCCCAACCAGTAATGAAGAAGTTGAAGTTGAATGGTTCTATGAAGACCTACAAGATTTCTAGAACTAACACCCCCAAAAGATGTACTTTTCATTATAGGGCACTGGAATGCAAAAGTAGGAAGTCAAGAGATACCTGGAGTAACAGGCAAATTTGGCCTTGGAGTACAAAATGAAGCAGGTCAAAGGCTAACAGAGTTTTGCCAAGAGAATGCACTGGTCATGGCAAACACCTTCTTCCAACAACACAAGAGAAGACTCTACACATGTACATCACCAGATGGTCAATAACAAAATCAGATTGATTATATTCTTTGCAGTCAAAGATGGAGAAACTATACAGTCAGCAAAAAACAAGACCGGCAGTTGACTGTAGCTCAGATCATGAACTCCTTATTGCCAAATTCAGACTTAAACTGAAGAAAGTAGGGAAACTACGAGACTATTCAGGTATGAACTAAACCAAACCCCTACAATTATAGAGTAAATGAGAAATAGATTTAAGGGACTAGATCTGATAGAGTGCCTGATGGACTATGGACAGAGGTTTGTGATATTGTACAGGAAAAAGGGATCAAGACCATCCCCAAGAAAAAGAAATGCAAAAAGGCAAAATGGTTGTCTGAGAAAGTCTTACAAATAGCTGAGAAAAGAAGAGAAGTAGAAGGCAAAGGAGAAAAGGAAAGATATACCTATCTGAATGCAGAGTTCCAAATAATAGCAGGAGAGATAAGAAAGCCTTCCTCAGCGATCAATACAAAGAAATAGAGGAAAACAATAGAATGTGAAAGACTAAAGATCTCTTCAAGAAAATTAGAGATACCAAGGGAACACTTCATGCAAAGACGGGCTCAATAAAGGACAGAAATGGTATGGACCTAACAGAAGCATAAGATATTAAGAAGTGGCAAGAATACACAGAAAAACTATGTAAAAAAGATCTTCATGACCCAGACAACCACTATGATATGATTACTCACCTAGAGCCAGACATCCTGGAATGTGAAGTCAAAGGACCTTAGGAAGCATCTCTATGAACAAAGCTAGTGGAGGTGATGGAATCCCAGTTGAGCTATTTCAAATCCTAAAAGAAAGGAAGCTGTTAAGGTGCTGCACTCAATATGTCAGCAAATTTGGAAAACTCAACAGTGGCCACAGGACTGGAAAAGATCAGTTTTCATTCCAATCCCAAAGAAAGGCAATGCCAAAGAATGCTCAAACTACCACACAAGTGCACTCATCTCTCACCCTAGCAAAGTAATGCTCAAAATTCTCCAAGCTAGGCTTAAACAGTATGTGAACCATGAATTTCCAGACATTCAAGCTGGGTTTAGAAAAGGCAGAGGAACCAGAGATCAAATTGCCAACATCTGCTGGATCATCAAAAAAGCAAGAGAGTTCCAGAAAAACATCTACTTCTGCATTATTGGCTACGCCAAAACTTTTGACTGTGTGGATCACAACAAACTCTGGAAAATTCTGAAAGAGATGGGAATACCAGACCACCTGATCTGCCTCTTAAGAAATCTGTATGCAGGTCAAGAAGCAACAGTTAGAACTTGACATGGAACAACAGACTGGTTCCAAATAGGAAAAGGAGTATGTCAAGGCTGTGTATTGTCACCCTGCTTATTTAAGTTTTATGCAGAGTATATCATGTGAAATGCCAGACCAGATAAAGCACAAGCTGAAATCAAGATTGCTGGGAGAAATTTCAATAACCTCAGATATGCAGATGACACCACCCTTATGGCAGAAAGTAAAGAGGAACTCAAAAGCCTCTTGATGAAAGTGAAAGTCGAGAGTGAAAAAGTTGGCTTAAAGCTCAACATT
>NW_011495032.1:20873526-20887597 GCF_000754665.1 Bison bison bison | reverse complement strand
CTGCAGATGGTGACTGCAGCCATGAAATTAAAAGACACTTACTCCTTGGAAGGAAAGTTATGACCAACCTAGATAGCATATTCAAAGGCAGAGACATTATTTTGCCCACAAAGGTCCGTCTAGTCAAGGCTATGGTTTTTCCTGTGGTCATGTATGGATGGGAGAGTTGGACTGTGAAGAAAGCTGAGTGCTGAAGAATTGATACTTTTGAACTGTGGTGTTGGAGAAGACTCTTGAGAGTCCCTTGGACTGCAAGGAGATCCAACCAGTCTATTCTGAAGGAGATCAGCCCTGGGATTTCTTTGGAAGGAATGATGCTAAAGCTGAAACTCCAGTACTTTGGCCACCTCATGCGAAGAGTTGACTCATTGGAAAAGACTTTGATGCTGGGAGGGATTGGGGGCAGGAGGAGAAGGGGGAAATAGAGGATGAGATGGCTGGATTGGCATCACTGACTCGATGGACGTGAGTCTGAGTGTACTCCGGGAGTTGGTGATGGACAGGGAGGCCTGGCGTGCTGCGATTCATGGGGTCGCAAGGAGTCGGACACGACTGAGCGACTGAACTGAACTGAACTGAAGAAGAACTAAAGAGCCTCTTGATGAAAATAAAAGAGGAGAGTGAAAAGTTGGCTTAAAACTCAACATTCGAAAATTAAGATCATGGCATCCAGTCCCATCACTTCATGGCAAATAGATGGAGAAACAGTGGAAATAGTGGCAGACTTTATATTTTGGGGCTCCAAAATCACTGTAGATGGTGATTGCAGCCATGAAATTAAAAGATGCTTGCTCCTTGGAAGAAAAGCTATACAAACCTAGACAGCATATTCAAAAGCAGAGACATTACTTTGCCAACAAAGGTCCATCTAGTCAAAGCTATGGTTTTTCCAGTAGTCATGTATGGATGTGAGAGTTGGACTATAAAGAAAGCTAAGCACCAAAAAATCGATGCTTTTCTATACTGTGGTGTTGGAGAAGACTCCTGAATATTCACTGGGAGGACTGATGTTGAAGCTGAAACTCCAATTTTTTTGGCCACCTGATGTGAAGAGTTGAGTCATTTGAAAAGACCATGATGCTGGGAAAGATCGAAGGCAGGAGGAGAAGGGGGAAATAGAGGATGAGATGGTTGGATGGCATCACCGACTCAATGGACATGAGTTTGAGCAAGCTTCATGAGTTGGTGATGAACAGGGAATTTTGGGTTGCAAAGAGTTGGACAGGACTGAGCTTCTGAACTGAACTGAAATATCTAATGAACTTTAAAGGCAAGGCACAAAAAAGTCAAACAATTTTAAATAACTTACCTGCACTGTATAATATTGTAGAATATATATTGCAGAATATTTAAAAGGATACAAAATATCCAGAATCCACAAAGGTATAAGGTAAAATGCCTGGCATCCCATCAGAAGTTGCCAGGCAGGCAAGGAAGCAAGGGGGAAAAAATTACAACCCATAAGAATAAGAAAAATCAATCAACCAAATTTGACCCAGAAATTATATGGATGATAAATAGCAGACAAGGATAGTAAAACAGTTATTATTATATTGTTTTATCATTGTAACTGTTATTATAACTATAGTCCATACATTCAGTTAATTAGAGAAAAGGTTAAACATGTTATGTAGAGACACGGGAATTGGCCAAGATGCAAAGACAATTATTCAGTGGAGAAAGGAAAGTCTTTTCAACAAATGGTGCTGGATCCTTGGCCCATACCTCATAATGTATACAAAAATTAACTCAGTTGATCATAAATCTAAGTACAAAATGTAAATCTATAAAAAATTTTAAATCTTCATGAACTTTGAGGAAAAACATTCTTGGACACTACAAAAGCATAGTCTGTCATAGAAAAATTGAGTATACTTCATGAAAATTTAGAATTTTAGCACAACAAAGAAATGGTAGGAAATTAAAGTCAAGCTAGTGAGTGCAAGAAAGTATTTGTAAATTATATCTCTGAAAAAGGACTTGTATTCAGAGTGAAGAACTCTCAAGCTTCAAATAGAAAATAGTCCATTTCGTAAAAACTGACCAAAACTTTGAACATTTGACCAAAGAAGATATACTGATGGTAAATAACATATAAAACATTAGCCAATAGAAAATGTAAATTAAAAGCTACAATGGAAGACTAGTGAACGTAAGAGTGACTAAAACTGTTTAATATAAGAAATTTCCCTCTGAAGGGTCAAAAGGACTAAGAGCAACTGATCTTTCATATGTTCCTAGTGATATTACAAGCTAGTGCAACTGCTCTTGAAAACAGCTTTGGCAATTTCTTATAAACATGCACTTTTCATGTGACCCGTCAATCCCACTTTTAATATTTATCTAAGATTAAGTGTCACACTTTTTCATAAATGGAGTTTTGTTGGAATACAGCCATCCTTATTTATGTAATAAGCATGGCTTTTTCATACTTTAGTGATAGAATTGAGGAGCTATACCAGGTTACATGGCCAGCAAAACCTAAAACATTTTTTAGTTGTCCTTTTACAAAAAAAGTTTGCTGAACTCTCCCCAGAAAAAAATGAGTACCAAGGCTCACACAAAAACTTGCTCACAAATGTCTATGGCAACTATATTTACCCTGGCCAAAAAACAAACACAGACACACAAAAACTGGAAACAACTCTAATATCCTTTGATGTGACTAGATAAACTCTGGTAAATCCATACAATGGAATTTTACTCAACAATGCAAAGAAATGAATAATTGACTTACAGACACGATGACATAAATGACTCAAACTAATTATGCTGAGTGAAAGAAGCCAGAGGAAAAAAAAGAATACATATTGAATGATTCCAATTGAATAAAGCTATAGAAAATAGGAAACTATCACAACAAAGTAGAAAACAGTTGTTGCCTGGAAATGGGGGGATGGGGCCAGGAAGAGTGAGAGGAAGGAATCACAAATGGACAAGCAGAAACTTTAGGGATGATGGATATTGAAATTGTGGTGACAGTTTCACTAGTGTGCATCTAGTTAAACAATTTAAGTGGCAACTTATTGTATGTAAATATGTCTCAATAAAGCTATTGAAAACACAGACCTGCTCGAGTTCAATGTCCATACATTTAACCACAATGCTCTATCTTCTTTTCTCATGAAAAGTCCCATGCTCCAACACCAGGCTATCATAACACCCTGTGGTCCTTTAATCTCCAAGGCTCTGATCCTGGGCATGGGGCTGGTTAGGAAGACAGGAGCTGCCTCTTAACAGAACATTTCTGCGGTCATCAGAGCCAGGGCCACAAGCCTCCCCACGAACCAGCCTAAAGCCCTTACCGCCACATTGGGCTTCAACCTGCCCCATCAGGCTTTTACAGCCTCACCTGGCTCAGGTGGAGTCCCTCAGACATCTGGAGAGAAGCCTCAGCATCTCTATTTTTGAGGCTCTGAGAAGCCAGAGGTGTGTCGATTAATTTAAAATAAACAGTGTCTGTCACAGGTTGGGGTTTCTGGAGGCAGATATGTAGACTATGCATGAATGCAAGATGTTTATCCGGGATCAATACCTATGAAAACAAAGGGAAACCAGCAGGATTGGGCAGAGGGATAATCAAACAGACAAGTCTGGCAAAGCCTGGGCCAACTTGGAGGCGAGCTCTGGAGTACCTCCCACACCCAACAGGGATGTCCTGAGTAAGGTCCAAATGCTTGGGGATTTACATCCTCATTCAGGACTGCCTCATTCAGTCATGCAATGTAGGCTGACCAGAAAAGTATGTGACATTGGCTGAGCCTTTCTCTGCAGCTGAGGCTGAGCCTGAGGGAGCTAATGGCTGGATGCCTTGTAGAGTCAGGGTGACAAAATTGTGACATATGCTCACTTCTTTAAAAAAATAAAACTATTATGAAGAAGATCTTTATACAAGTAATAAATATGGTCTCTTTCACCAGTTTGCTAGGCAGTAAACACAAAGCATGGGAAAAGAAATTGAGTCCCCTAATTAATAACAAACTGATCAGCTTCATTAATTTATCTTTTGTGTCTTTCACGTGTTGCCCAAATTTCCCAAGATTTGTCACACTGAGATGATGCTGGGTGGCAAATTTAAGAGCTAGCTAAGAATTAAAAAGCAAAACCACATACCTGCCATACCAGGAAGAAACTTCATGTTATATACAGAGATAGAAACTATACATTAATTATGGGTATGCTTGACTGATTGCAAGAAGGCAGATAGGTGTGATGCCATAAGAAATGGGAAAGGAAAGCAATAATGATACAGCCAGCAGGATCCTATTTCTGGTGCTCTGAGCTTAAAATGAGTGTCGGCAGAAGTAGCAGGAGGAGCGTGGGATGCCAGCTCTGGGATTAACAACGGGAGAATTTCAGGGAACAGTTGCTGCAGTAGTAAGATTCTGCCAAATACCAATACAAAAAGTTAGTAGGCTAGGACATCAAGAATAGAAATAAGTGAATGTGAGTTGGTATTTCTCAAAAATGAACTGTCAGGAGCAAGCTTTTATTAATCAAGTAATACTGTTTTGTTGTTGGGTGATACGGTTTGCAGACTATGGAAAAATAATGAATCAGAATTCACTGAACCTTTGAAATGCTGGTCTATGAAAATAAAATGTGTCACTTTTAATGATGACAAAACTTCTATAATTTCCATGAAAATTAAATCAGGGGACAAGTGTCAGTAGTGCTGGCAGTGGAATAAGTGGTAAAACAGGCAAGAATGGGTCTCTCATATCTCCTCTCCTCCATTTGTCTCTCCCACAGTCTAGAGAGGGGCCTCAGGGCCCTGGCAGCTTGAGGCTCATCTTCCAGATATCTAAGACTGCTGTACGCTCTCATTTGTATGGCAGCCTTGTCGAGACCAACCAGATCTCACCATCTCCATGGAAAGAATGCCCAGATATTGAGTACAAAGGGAAAAGGGCACTTGTTTTCACCACACAAGGCCACCTAGGGGAGACTGCCAGATACAAAGCCAGGAGACCTGGCTACAAAGCTTGACTTTGCCACATGCAAATTGCATGATCTTGGACACCCAGTTGCCTTTCTGAGCCTCAGGGTCTTCAAGTGTAAAAGGAAGTAACACCCACACCCCTTGTTCTCTCCATTCCAGAGAAACATAATAAGGATCAAATATAAATAAACTCAATATGCCAGCAAATTTGGAAAACTCAGCAGTGGCCACAGGACTGGAAAAGATCAGTTTTCATTCCAATCCCAAAGAAAGGCAATACCAAAGAAGGCTCAAACTACCGCACAATTGCACTCATCTCACATGCTAGTAAAGTAATGCTCAAAATTCTCCAAGCCAAGCTTCAGCAATACATGAACTGTGAACTTCCAGATGCACAAGCTGGTCTTAGAAAAGGCAGAGGAACCAGAGATCAAATTGCCAACATCCACTGGATCATGGAAAAAGCAACAGAGTTCCAGAAAAATACCTATTTCTGCTTTATTGACTATGCAAAAGCCTTTGACTGTGTGGATCACAATAAACTGTGGAAAATTCTGAAAGAGATGGGAATACCAGACCACCTGACCTGCCTCTTGAGAAACCTATATGCAGGTCAGGAAGCACCAGTTAGAACTGGACATGGAGCAACAGATTGGTTCCACATACATCAAGGCTGTATATTGTCACCCTGTTTATTTAACGTCTATGCAGAGCACATCATGAGAAAAGCTGGGCTGAAAGAAGCACAGGTGGAATCAAGATTGCCGGGAGAAATATCAATCACCTTAGATATGCAGATGACACCACTCTTATGGAAGAAAGTGAAGAGGAACTAAAGAGCCTCTTGATGAAAGTGAAAGTGGAGAGTGAAAAAGTTGGCTTAAAGCTCAACATTCAGAAAACGAAGATCATGGCATCTGGTCCCATCACTTCATGGCAAATAGACGGGGAAACAGTGTCAGACTTTATTTTTTGGGCTCCAAAATCACCGCAGATGGTGACTGCAGCCATGAAATTAAAAGACACTTACTCCTTGGAAGGACAATTATGACCAACCTAGATAGCATATTGAAAAGCAGAGACATTACTTTGCAACAAAGGTCCGTCTAGTCAAGGCTATGGTTTTTCCTGTGGTCATGTATGGATGTGAGAGTTGGACTGTGAAGAAAGCTGAGCGCCAAAGAATTGATGCTTTTGAACTGTGGTGTTGGAGAAGACTCTTGAGAGTCCCTTGGACTGCAAGGAGATATAACAGTCCATTCTAAAAGAGATCAGACCTGGGTGTTCATTGGAAGGGCTGATGCTAAAGCTGAAACTCCAGTACTTTGGCCACCTCATGCGAAGAGTTGACTCATTGGAAAAGACTCTGATGCTGGGAGGGATTGGGGGCAGGCAGAGAAGGAGATGACAGAGGATGAGATGGCTGGAAGGCATCACCGACTCGAAGGACATGAGTTTGAGTGAACTCCAGGAGTTGGTGATGGACAAGGAGGCCTCGCATGCTGCAATTCATGAGGTCACAAAAAGTCAGACACGACTGAGCAACTGAACTGAACTGAACTGATAAGTAAAATGCTTCATAACAATAAATTATATAGTCACATCACAGTCCTAGAAATCCCTTGAGGAGAATAAAGGAAAATATTATTAACTGAACTTCAGGAGGAAAGCCAAGAAATATAGGGACATGAATTAACAGTATGATGTTCCTGCTGATACAAAACTCAAACTGGCTTCAGATACTATCAACATTAAAAGATCAAGCTTATTCTTTGCATTTTAAATTTAAGGAAGGCAAATAAGTCTTTAATATTTTAAAGGTAAAAGTATCAAATATTGAATCAATTACTGAGGTCTAGAAATTCATACATGCACCTAGCACCTTAAAACATACATCACTTATCTGTTCAATTAGCCAAAATACTTTTGGATGAGGAAATCTGAGCTTATACTATAGCTTGTATCACTCAAACTAAGTTTTGGTTTCCAGATGGAAACTCACAACATGGATACAACCCCTGCTGTATGTACTATTGTAACAGTGCTGTTGTTTGTTCCAATAACCATGTCACATGGTGCTCCCAAAGAACAAATTCTTGGACAGGGGTCAGAATGGGAGACTGTATGAGATAGATGTTTCTGAGCAATGTGTAAAATTCCCTGTGGACTCTCAGAAATAACTGGTGAGGATTTCATCAGAGTAGGACCGCAGATCCTATGTCAGCTGAGAGGGAAAGAGAAAGTATTCTTTTGCTCACTGCGACACGCATTTGTATCCACAAGTTGAGGAAGCTTGGAGAAACATCCCAACATCTATAGGCATTCCACTGAATTAGAATGCAAAGAAACAAAATACTGATCAAAGTACTCCTGCCTTTCATAGTCAACATTTAGAACATCTTCAGATAGCCAGCTCCTTCAATCAGGGAGCTGCAAAGAACAAATGACCAATAAATTCCTATTGAAGCAGCTTGCACCAGAAGGAAGACAAGTGTTCTTATACTACTATACACAATTGCCAATTACTCTGATAGCAAAAGACATCTGTAACGTGTCTTTCTGACTTGGAATTCTACAGAAGTTTCCTAGAAACTCTCCTTAGGACCTGCCTGTGTTCTTCCAGGGCTGCCAGAAAAGCTTCCTCTCAGTCACCTAATTTCATCTATTCCTTTCATTCTGGGCAAATCTTCTCACAAGAAACAGGAGTACTAGTTTTCTCACTGAGAAATGACTGGCAATTCCAAATGTCACTTGTAGAGTGTAGTGGGTTGAATAGGGCCCATCCAAAATTCATACTCACCTAGGACCTCAGAATGTGACCCTTCTTGAAAATAGGGTCTTTACATATGTAATTAGGTAGAGATCTCAAAATGATATCATCCCAGATTTATAATGGATCCTAAAACCCATGACTTGTGTCTTTGTCAGAGAAAGAAGGAAATTTGGAATAGAGACACAGGACAAGCACAAAGATGCAGCCGCATAAAAACAGAGGCAAAGATTAAAGTGACGTGGCACCAAGCCAAGAAATGCCAGAGACGACTAGAAGCCTAAGGCAATGGCACCCCACTCCAGTACTCTTGCCTGGAAAATCCCATGGACGGAGGAGCCATGGGGTTGCTGAGGGTCAGACACAACTGAGCGACTTCACTTCCACTTTTCCCTTTCATGCACTGGAGAAGGCAATGGCACCCCACTCCAATACTCTTGCCTGGAAAATCCCATGGATGGAGGAGCCTGGTGGGCTGCAGTCCATGGGGCTGCTAAGAGTTGGACACGACTGAGTGACTTCACTTTCACTTTTCACTTTCATGCACTGGAGAAGGAAATGGCAACCCACTCCAGTGTTCTTGCCTGGAGAATCCCAGGGACGGGGGAGCCTGGTGGACTGCCGTCTATGGGGTCGCACAGAGTCGGACACAACTGAGGTGACTTAGCATAGCATAGCATAGACTTTAAACTTCTAGCTCTATAACTGCCAGAGAATAACTTTCTGTTTTAAACCACCCAGTTTGTGGCACTTTGTTACAACATTCTTGGCAAATGAATACACAGAGATACAATCAGACTTAACATGCCCAAACCTGCCTTTACATTTCATGACCTCCCTTTACCTTTTGATACCAGGTTCCTAGACTATAATCTCCCTGACTAATGATGAAGATGATATGAAACAGTGAAAAAAGAACATCAGCTTTAGAATCAGTTTGTTAGTTATTCAGTTGCATGAAGCTTCAGTCTCCTTTTCTGTTAAGGGGGACTAGTATCTTCCCTATTAATAAGATGATTCTAGCATTTAATTCAATTATATATTTATATAGCTTGAAATACTTAAAAACAGGTGGTGTAGCTTGATGAAAACTGGAAGGCAGGTCTATCCTATACGTCAGAGTGATATGACACAAAATGAAATGTTTCTTTAACAAAATGTTAATAATTTCCAAATTAAGCTAATAAGTCTTGGTCAAACATTGATATCACCTGGAGATTTTTTTTTTTTTAATTTGAACCCCACCCTAAACTAGCCTCTGAGGCTGGGAGAGGCATTGGGTTTATTGTTGATGGTGGTGGTTGGTTAGTTTTGGTTTAACAGGGCCCTCATTTGTGCAGACTTTCACATTTGTTTCCATTTCATAAAACATGAAATAGAACCTTAATAGATTTTATCTAGTAATGTCTCCAATAATTTGCTTTCCTCATGTCACAGCATAGAAAATGTGACAAAATAATGAGGGTCCAGACTTGAAAAATCCACCATAGCCCAAATAGCAACCCCCTGCAAACATCCCTAATAGTCCAGATACTCAGGGAAAAAGAGACATAACAGGGCCTGGGAGGCTTTGCTGGAGGGCTTAAACCAGGACAAATGTGGCCTCCAGCAACGAATGCAATGAAATTATTATTAGGGACTGAAAGTAACTGCATGCGCTGTTGGAGCAATAAGACACAAAAAGGGCAGAAACCATTGCTTCTGAGGTGACAGAAACTAAAGCAGGGTAACTATTCCATGTCATCCCTGTACAAAGCACCACCAAGGGGGCGGGCAGACTAGCTAAGACCCAACTCGCAAATCCACCCCTACCCTCACCCCATTTAAGGAACCGGCTCACCAAGAGGGAGCAAGGACACCTGTTTCTTGTTATCTCTCCCTTCTGCTGCAGTGTGAGTCCCAGTAAAGCCTTGGCTGAATTTCTCATCTGGCCTCTTACAAATTTCTATTGATTCTAAGAGCCCAAGGGCCCAGGTTGGTAACATCACCACTGACTACTACTTTAATCTCTATTACAAATTCCAGTCCAGATGGACTGAAAATAAACCTTTCCACTCAGTTCGTGGAGTAGCAGTTTGTTATACCACAATCTCCACTCTATTTTGTTGTTCATGTGTGTATATGAGCACATATGTTAGGATTGTGTACATGTGTGTAATTTCAGTTAGCAGTGCATAGTTTATTATTTTCTATCTCCATTCTTTTGCTTCTCCTCGGCCTAATCATACAAAAACTTCCAATCACACAGCATTGCAAAGCCCTTTAACATAGTCTGTATTTTGCTTCATTAGATAAGAGGCATCGATTGCCTTCCCATCTCAACTGTATGTAACAAGGCACAGTGCTTCACAATGCATCCAAAAATAATATTAATAAAGATAGCTTTGAATCTCAAATATAGAGCAAATTTTCTCAAAGAGAAAAGCTATAAGTGTTCTTGGTAATAGAGCTGCCTGTTGCCATGGGAATGAATCTAAAGATTCTATGACATTTCCTGGGACCACATGAGCTAAGAGGAAAGGATGCTTTTTAGACATCAGCCCCATGTTTATACACTTACCTGGGAAACTATGGGGAAGAAAAAGCTCAAGATAAAAGTATTTATGTGGTTCAGGCATTACAAGCTTGCTATCTGAAATTGGTTGTCTTTTGCAGGTACACAGCTACAAAAGAAAAACAAAATAAGAGAAAACAACTGATCACCCAATACCATTAAATCCTAAAGTATAATGTGTGGGATAACAATAAAGTTCTCATTTTCGTGTCTCCAACTCTACCCCAAAACAAGTAACACTAAGCTTTACTGTTCACACAATCACAGGATCTGCAGGTAGGAGTGTAGCAACCAACACCATTGTCTCATGCACCTTTTGTCATCATCTGGCTTTCAAATAAGGCTCCCAAGGACTTAGCTGACTGGTTCTGTTGCAACAGAAACAGGACCAGGAAGCCATTCTGACTTTCTTGCTTTGACTCTGTTCTTTATCATGGAACCCACTTTCAGAAGTCAAGGTAAAAGTGGCCCTGATTAGCAACCCATGGACACTGTGTGAAAGACCATCACCAAGCTACAGCTTTGTTCCTGAAAGAGTGGGGCATCACCGGCCAACTCCCCCCCAACCCCCCGTTAGCCTGCATCTAACAAAGGTTCATCCTGTGAAATAGAATATCTCCTACCATGTCAATAAACAAGGATGTAACAAACATCAATGATTTCAGGCCTCCAAATGTAAATGAGGGCTCCCAAAAGGGAAAACAAAGCCTGCACCCCAGTAGATGCCATTCTCCTTTGTTATAAACTTATATACACCCTGACTCCTGCCTTCTCAGAGCGGTCTCTCAGGGCTACCTGAGATGCTCCCTCCTGGGCTTGAAGTCCCAAAATTTTTCCCACCAAATGAAATAACTCTCTATTTTTAGGCTGTAAATACTTTCAGTCAACAATCCCTTTCTAAAAATTTCTTTTTTCCAGATATCATATAGAAACAAATAAAATTACTAATCTCCAATCATGCTTAAACATATAAAAATGGCAAGTTCTTCTGGCCAACCTAATGTCATCACTCTTCAAGGCTCTACTTAGAATGCACATATTAAATATTCTAATATGAAAAATCCTACATGGTTTTAAATTTTATTTAAAGAACTAAGAGGACTAAGAGAAAGGAGGGGATGTCCTGAGACTTCTGACCCCACAGGCATTTCCTACTTTTTTTTAAATTACAGATTATTGATGTGTCCAAGCTGCAAGGTTCCATCGAGCAGCATATTATACCAGTTCCAAGTCTTTACCCTCTCCAGGGAACCTGGGTTACAAAAAATGCTCCCATGCGAGTGCATGCCATCCTGTCAGACCTGATGTTCTCACCCAATATTTTCAAGATCCAACCCACATGGGTTCTTTTGGCTTCACCCCGTATATGTCAGCCAATTTGTTTCAGCAAGTAAACTATGTTATTCTGGAGAACTCACCTTCCCTCTTATTTTACCCACTGGTCTGGGGGTATGAGACAAGGTGAGGGTGGATCTTGAGGAGAAAAAGCATCATCTTTCAAGGCTTCTTCCTCAGGCTAGGTCTCTGAAAGGGCTCCAAGGAAAGAAAATCTGCTTTCCTTCCCCCTCCGACCCAGAGAAGCAGCAGCTGCTGCTGGCCCAGAACTCAGAAGACTCTAGAATTTCAAGTTTTTATCCATCCAAATTTTCCCATCCCAGGTCTTTTTTTTTTTAATCAGGGTCCTTGTTTTTCAGTAGAAACTTATCACACCTGTGCACTCAGTCCCATTTTATTTAGCTCTATCATATAAGACTGACTTTCAACATACTTGAAAATCTTCCCTGTGACCTTACAAGAGAAGAATCTCTTTAAATGCTGCCATGAAGGACCTTTGGCTTTTATGCCTCACTCCAAGCAGACAGATAGCTGAACTGAGCTAGTTGTTTTTGTTCTTGGGAATTTCCACAGCCAGTGCTGCAATCACTTAAGTCATCAATACCCTCACAGTCTTCAGGTGCTTGAGCAACTACTTTACCTTGCACAGGTACCACTTCCCAACCTACCTCAGATGAGCCTTTTTTATTGTGATGTTTCACTATGCTACAGATTATCATCAGGAATTACTCATTTACTACCAGCAATTGGTCCTTGTTGCTATTTGATAAGAGATTGCTCCAGAATATTACCCCACATGTCTTCTTTCTAAAGCTATTCCTTATGCCAGATCACTATTTAGAGTTTCCCCCAAATCAGTGCCTAAAATAACTACTTCTCTATAGTAGTTTATTTAGTTGCCAATTCCAGTGAAGAGAAGTGAATCACCAGGAAGAATGAGGAAGGGGAAATAAATACATATATATGCTATTGATATTGTCATTGTGAACAACAAAGTCTCAGTTTCACAGGACCTACCTCCTGAGCAACAAAGAAAGTACCTCCCCAAATTGTCCCTTGGAAGGACTAGAGGCAGAAGCAGTCATTCACGAGTTACCAACATCGTGCAGACTGGTCCAGAACATCACTCAGCACTTCCTTGGACTCTGGTCACTAGATTTGCTAGAATTCCATATTTGGAGCTCTTCTCAGGCTCCACATTCTTCCATATCTCCTATTCCCAACATTTCAACTTCATAATTACATATTTAATTGTGGTTTTGATTTGCATTTCCTTGATAGCTAGTTACATCGAGCATCTTTCCATGTGTTTGTTCAGTTCAGTTCAGTCGCTCAGTCGTGTCCTATTGCAAGCCCACTGCAGCACACCAGGCTTCCACGTCCCTCACCAGTTCCCAGAACTTGGTCAAACTTATGTCCACTGAGTCGGTGATGCCATCCAACTATCTTATCCTCTGTCATCCCCTTCTCCTCCTGCCCTCAATCTTTCCCAGCATCAGGGTCTTTTCCAGTGAGCAGTTCTTAACATCAGGTGGCCAAAGTATTGGAGCTTCAGCTTTAGCATCAGTGCTTGCAATGAATATTCAGGACTGATTTCCTTTAGGATTGGTTGGTTTGATCTTCTTGCTGTCCAACGGACTCTCAAGAGTCTTCTCCAGCACTACAGTTTGAAGGCATAAATTCTTCAGTGCTCAGCCTTCTTTATGGTCCAACTCTCACATCCATACATGATGCTTGGAAAAACAGTAGCTTGGACTATATAAACCTTTGTTGGCAATGTGACATCTCTGCTTTTTAATATGCTGTCTAGGATTGTCATAGCTTTTCTTCCAAGGAGCAAGCGTCTTTTAATATCATGGCTGCAGTCACCGTCCACGGTGATTTTGGAGCCCAAGAAAATAAAATCTGTCATTGCTTCCACTTTTACCCCTTCTATTTGCCATGAAGTGAGGGGATCAAATGCCATAATCTTAGATTTTTTAATTTTGAGTTTCAAGCCAGCTTTTTCACTCTCATCTTTCAACCTCATTAAGAGTCTTTTTAATTCCTCCTCACTTTCTGCCATCAGAGTGGTATTATCTGCATATCTGAGGTTGTTGATATATCTGGTAGTCTTGATTCCAGCTTATGATTCATCCAGTCCATCACTGGCCACAGGACTGGAAAAGGTCAGTTTTCATTTCAATCCCAAAGAAAGGCAATGCCAAAGAATGCTCAAACTACTGCACAATTGCACTCATCTCGCATGCTGGTAAAGTAATGCTTAAAATTCTCCAAGCCAGGCTTTAGCAATACATGAACCATGAACTTCCAGATATTCAAGTTGGTTTTAGAAAAGGCTGAGGAAACAGAGATCAAATTGCGAACATCCGCTGGATCATCGAAAAAGCAAGAGAGTCCCAGAAAAACATCTATTTCTGCTTTATTGACTATGCCAAAGCCTTTGACTGTGTGGATCACAATAAACTGT
>NW_011495032.1:20861949-20873008 GCF_000754665.1 Bison bison bison | reverse complement strand
AAAAGACGCTTACTCCTTGGAAGGAAAGTTATGACCAACCTAGATAGCATATTCAAAAGCAGAGGCATTACTTTGCCAACAAAGGTCCATCTATTCAAGGATATGGTTTTTCCAGTGGTCATGTATGGATGTGACAGTTGGACTATAAAGAAAGCTGATTACTGAAGAATTGATGCTTTTGAACTGTGGTGTTGGAAAAGCCTCTTGAGAGTCCCTTGGACTGCAAGGAGATCCAAGCAGTCCATCCTAAAGGAGATCAGTCCTGGGTGTTCATTGGAAGGACTGATGTTGAAGATGAAACTCCAATACTTTGGCCACCTGATGTGAAGAGCTGACTCGTTTGAAAAGACCCTGATGCTGGGAAAGATTGAGGGCAGGAGGAGAAGGGGACGACAGAGGATGAGATGGTGGGATGGCATCACTGACTCAACGGACATGGGTTTGGGTAGACTCTGGCAGTTGATGATGGAAAGGAAGGCCTGGTGTGCTGCAGTTCATAGGGTCACAAAGAATTGGACACAACTGAGTGACTGAACTGAACTGAACTCTACATAGACATTAAATAAGCAGGATAACAATATATAGCCTGGTATTTGTTTCACAACTTCAAATAAAATAATGGTACATCTTATAATTCATGACGCTGTAGATCAATGAAGTCCAGTACCTGGTAGTAGAGTATAGCTGGTCAATAATATATTTTCAATAATTGTGCCTAGTACATAATAAGTATTCAACTAATATATTTTGAATACAGGATTGAATTAAGACTTTTTTTGGAACAAAGATGAGAAAATTTTCTCTACCAATGAACTATTATTTTTCCTTTCTTTATGTGGGAATTGTATTATTTCCCCCTCACACTTTTTGCCCAAGTTATCTGGAAGCCCAGAGCTAATTCTTACAGCCAAGTATAGGAAATGAACTTGATAATGTTAGCCATTATTCCAAGGTATCAAGATTGGAGAAAAGGAAAAGGAGATCATATTATTTTTATTAAATAAACATAAAAAATACCAGCTACCCTAGCTATAGAAGGAGTAACCTACCTTATTGAACTTAGATCATAAGAGATCAGTGCTCTGTTGATGGAAATAGGATATACAGTAACAGCAGATGTGTTTGGGAGGAAGTTGCATTTTAAAATGGTGAATTTGGGGACCTGAAAAGATATCCCAAGGAAGATGAAAGAATTCCAAAATAAATTCTTTAGTAAAAGTCAAAGATTTTCCTGAAGTAAAGTATGCATAATCTTCCTTATGCAATTTTGTTAGCTAATTTATTGTTGTGCCAGTTGCTTTACACTATTCATGAACAGATATGTAGAGGGTACATCTGATGTTCTGGGCACTGTGATAGAAGTCGTGGTATCATGGTGAATAAGATGGAGGAGGATGAGTTCCCTCCTTTTATAGTGTTTATATTTTACTTGGAGAAGGCTGATAATCAAAAGCAACAACAACAACAAAAATCGACAAACAAATACAATGCTCCAAAGGAAATAGGGAGGGGATAGAGAATATTTGGAGACACTACTTCATATTAGAGGAGATCTTTCTGAAAAGCTGACATGTGAAATCAGAATCACACACACACACACCCCACAGTCACTGGAAGAGAAGATGGAGAACAAGGGGAGAGCGAGCTTGATGGATTTGTGGCTGGAACACCATGAGAGAGAGCTGGCAGTAGATAAGGGCAGGACCTTAGTCAGCTCCATCTGCAATAACAGATACAAGGGACTAGGTGGCTTAAACAATAGCTTATTTCTTTCAGCTCTGGATGCTTGGAAGTCCAAGACCAAGGTGCCTACTTATTCTGTCCCTGGTGAAGGCCCTCTTATTAGTTTGCAGACATCTCTTTATGTCCTTACATGGTGGAAAAGAGTGAGCTCTAGTCTCTTTCTCTTCATATAAAGGCACCAATGCCATCGTGAGGGCTCCAGCACAAGAACTTCATCGAAACCTAATTACCTCCCAAAGATCCACCTCCTACATCCTATTGGAGGTTAGGGTTTCAATGCGTATGAATTTTGAGAACAGTAACAGATAGGGGCCAGTGCTCACAAATCATGAGGATCATATCTGGGAATTTGAGGTTTAAGTGTAATCAGAACATGGGAAATAGATGGGGAAACAGTGGAAACAGTGTCAGACTTTATTTTGGGGGGCTCCAAATAACTGCAGATGGTGATTGCAGCCATGAAATTAAAAGACACTTACTCCTTGGAAGGAAAGTTATGACCAACCTAGATAGCATATTCAAAAGCAGAGACATTACTTTGCCAACAAAGGTCCATCTAATCAAGGCTATGGTTTTTCCAGTGGTCATGTATGGATGTGAGAGTTGGACTGTGAAGAAGGCTGAGCGCTGAAGAATTGATGCTTTTGAACTGTGGTGCTGGAGAAGACTCTTGAGAGTCCCTTGGACTACAAGGAGATCCAATCAGTCCATTATGAAGGAGATCAGCCCTGGAATTTCTTTGAAAGGAATGATGCTGAAGCTGAAACTCCAGTACTTTGGCCACCTCATGCGAAGAGTTGACTCATTGGAAAAGACTCTGATGCCGGGAGGGATTGGGGGCAGGAGGAGAAGGGGACGACAGAGGATGAGATGGCTGGATGGCATCACCAACTCAATGGACCTGAGTTTGAGTGAACTCCGGGAGATGGTGATGGACAGGGAGGCCTGGCGTGCTGCAATTCATGGGGTCGCAAAAAGTCAGACACGACTGAGCGACTGAACTGAACTGGCTGTACTCAGAAGCTATCTAAGGGTATAAGTAGAAGCATTGACACAATGACACAGTTATGCACACATACACGTACACATCTTTTTTCATTCATTCTTACTACTATAGGGCAAAGATAGACTAAAGTGTCTAGTTAGAAACCACTTCAACAATCCTGGCAAAGCAATGGGGGACAGTCAGCGACAGACATAGGCGGTAGAGTTATAGATAGAAAGAAGCAAGAAGATTCCAGATCTGTTTGGGTGAAGATGCTAACAGGAGTTGATTATAGGAGTGTGAGAAAAAGAGTGGAACAGACATGGCCCTCCGGGATTTGAGCCTAAGCTCTTGGGAAGATGGTGTTACTGTTCAGTAGGAGAGAAAAAGACTAGGGAAGAACAGGTGGTAAAGGGGATGGGAGGCTGAGAAATCAAGATGTAAAAACATGATAATTTGACTTTAAGCCTCTTGTAGTGATAATGGCAAGGAATAATGTGGGCATGTTTATGAGTATAAAAGGATATAAAGCATTATTTTATAAGCTGCAACAAAGAGTAATTGCCATATTATGATTCCTTGCACATACCAAATGAAAGAATACAATCTATTCATCACTGACTGGAAAATGAGCTCATAATCCATACAGCTTTATTCCATCTGTGGCATATATTTTTCATGATTATTTAGCAACTCTTCAAGAAGAAAAGAATTAGTGAACAATATTTTTTACTCAGAGATTTATTTTAAAACTCAGAGATGCCAAAATGTTCTCTACCAAAAAATGACAGTATTTTTAATGACATTATTTTTTAATAATGTAAAATCTGACACTATTAACAAATGAACATAGAAACCAATTTTAAAAGCATGTTCTCTTACAACTTGATATTTTAAATAGAAAAATTACAAACCTTTGAATTGTGTTAAATTCCTCCTCACAACTAAATTGAACTGATGGCATGAGAAATTGATAGCAAAGAAGTCCACTTTTTAAAAGAAGCAGAAAAAGAAAACTTCCTAATTTGATGACTCCTAAAATACACTTTCAATGCCAAAGCCCTTTCTTTGTTTTCACAATGGAGGGTAGTCTGTGAGGGACATTTGGCCCATGAGAATAGGCTCAGAAACACCCCTTCCCTGAGTAAATAGAAGAATTAACCAGTTAGAAAGGAAATAGTATATAGGAGTCAAAATCGAATGAAGATGGCACAAGGGTAAAAGTGGATTTGATTTGGTGGAGAAGCAGACTCAGAGTATTCATTGATTTCTCTTTGCATGATGGCCTCTGAGTGATTTTTAAAATTTTTTTCTAGAAGTCTCAGCATTTTTCTCACTTAAAAGGCTAAGTGAAATTTTACGCACAGGAGGGAATCAATGAACAGATTATGGAAACAGAAAACACGCAGAGTGTGGTGGGAAAGCCTCAGGAAAACTGCCATGAAAGGAGATAGAAGAAATTCGGAAAGTGCAGCGATAATGATAAACCTTGACAATTTTTCACCTGTCCCTCTGCTGCTCTGTCAAAAGGAACAAAGGCCTTTATAGGTCCTATGCACTGAAACCTGATCTAAATATGATGGCAAGGAAGTTAGAATATTGCAAGTCCAGTATATTAATATGTAGGCCTTCTACATCAAAATGCTTACCAAAGGGATTTCAGCACTCTCCTAGCCCCACATGCCTGGCAGGATTGTATTTTATGAATAAAAATCAGAATACATAGTGAAGAATACACGATGAAGGACACTGAATACAAGAATACAGAATACACGATGAAGGACACTGCGGAAAATCTAAAATCTGGACTCTCTGGCTTGCAAAGTCAAATTGCTTATGCTACATGTGCTAGTAGTAGCTACATCTTTGAAGCAAAGCAGATAAAGAGAAATTTAAGAATACAGTACATTAATATTAGCTACTGAGCAAAATTTTAATCACTGAAGAGTTACAATGCCCTCGAAATTTTATTTGAATAGCATTCTTTTCCATTCTGCTGTGTCTCATTGCTTTCTTCAGAGATAAGAAGTGCTATAAAGGGTTCTTATAAAAGCTATTGTTATCCTTTCCTATGTCAATGGTTTATTTTACCCATCAAGCAATTGTGAATTCCTTGTTGAGAAATGCTGAAATCTGTGGTTACATAAATAACAGACAGATAAAAAGTATTATTAAGCAGTGTTCCAGGAGCTGTCATATATTTGTTTTAGCAATCCTAAAATCTAAACATTTATGCATTATATTTCTGAGAAGATTTTACAGAAGAGAGGATTATATTTATATGGCATATTTGGAAATGGGAAAATGCAGACTCAGGAGTAGTTTAGCAGCAGCAATCTACCACTTTACAAATAAACAGATATATATATATATTCACATATATTCTAATGTATTCTAATATATATTCCAAATAAGGCCCAGATAAATTTAAACAATTTAGAAAGACTTTGGAGCCTAGAAGTACATTTATGCTAATGCCACCAGGATGTCAGCAACATGTTCACCATGATGAAAAAACATGAAGAAAGAAATTTTCAGTATTGTACCCTTGGAATTTTGGGGAGTTTAAGCTTAAATAAACTATAACCTAAACATACTTTGGATGATCTACTATTCTGGTTTCCTCTACCTTGTTGACAAAATCGTACTAAAAATAGCTATGAAATGAAAAGTCACCAAATTGGAAGCCAGTAAGTGTGACTTCTAGGGACTGCTGGGTAAAGAAAGATTCCTTGGTGTCTTCATCAGATGAATGAGAATTATAAAACCTGTCATTAAATGTGAGAATGTTACAAAACAAAATACTACATCATTTGGGAATAAAATTAATAAAGCATGTAAAATCATTCCCTTTCATTACAAGGTTGTCTTTTTATTAGGAATTGGAACACTCGAGTCTTTGCTCAGTCACAAGTCCCTAACCCTGAGATGACTAGATCACTAAATAAGTAACATCAGATTCTGTGGCTTATAATCAAAGATTCAGTTCTTCATTTAAATTTTAAGGGTTTTAAAAACATCCTAGCTAAACAGAGGAAATAAAGCAAAAACAAACTCATGTCATTTCTCAAGAAAGAAAATTTTCTTAAAATATTACAAAGCATGAATTTATAAAAAAAAATATTTTGTAACATAAAAGATGCTAATAAAAGCTCCTACACCATAAAGGAACATGACCATAGCGCAAGAGTTATGGAAAGTCATACTTAAAAGTTTTTAAGAAAATTTGAGATAGCATCTCTTTTATACTCAGTATAACTGTAAGAAGAAATGATTTTTATGAAAAAAGAAAACTTGCTTCATTATTATCAAGTGACTTTGGGAAAATTACGTAATTTTGCTGTGGAAGATTAAAGTTTCCAAAACTGACAAGAGTAACATTTCTGGTTTTACATGGTCTTTTAGAGCCTTACCACATTTCAATATGGGCTTCCCCAATGGCTCAGCAGTAAAGAATCTCCTGCAATGGCAGGAGACAAGGGTTCAATGCCTGGGTTGGGAAAATTCCCTGAAGGAGGAAATGGGCACCCACTTCAGTATTCTTGCCTGGAAAAACCCATGAACACAAGAGCTTGGCGTGCTACAGTACATAGGGTCACAAAGAGTCAGACATGAATGAAGCTACTTTCTTCACATTATTTTCATCATGGTGAACATGCATGCACTCAGCAAGAGTAGAAATCCACCCACCCCTCCTTGATACTGGGTGTGCCTTTGTGCTGCTTCAGTGGATGTAATTTAATAGAAGTGGCATTATGTGCCTTCCAACACTAAGTCATATGAGGTGACACAGCTTTCCCCTGCCTCGCTCTCTTGAGGAACACTTACTCTTCAGACCCAGCCACCGTTCTGTGAGGAAGACCAGGCCCAGTGCAGAGACTACCTGTAGATATCCAGTTAAAGTCTCAGTCAATAGCCAGCATCCATGACCAGCCATGGGCAGGAAAAAGTCTTCAAATGATTTTGGCCCCAAGCCTTCAAATCATCCCAACTGACATTGAATGGAACAGAGCTGGGTACCTCTGTTAAACCCTACGTAAACTGCAAATCTGTCAACAAAATAAACAGGCTTGATTTTTTAATCCAATATATTTTGGGTGATCTGTTTGTAGCAATACACATTCTCTAAGCCTCAGTTTCCCTTTCCCTATCTCCAAAGTGATAACACTGATCTCTAAGAATGTTTTGAGAACTAAATGAGATTATGCATGTAAGCATATAGCATGGTATTTGACACACAGAAGACACAGTAACTATTAACTTTAATGATAGGATCAGAAAATAGATCATAAGGAGAAAAGCCATCTGAGAAGCAGGCAGGAACTTAAATGAATAGCCGGATAAAATGAAGAAATATTTACAATGAAAAACGTGGTGAAATACTGAAACAACAAAACTGACAACATATAAAATGGAATGTTTGTTGTAAAGTCACACACACAAAAAAAATCTCCCAGAATACAAAGGAAAATGCAGAAAAATAACATGATTACAGCGAAGATAAAGGAAAGGCTAAAATGACGGTATAGCCAACTACTGATCCTGAAAAGACTAGAGCAGATACATGAAAGCAAATATGTCCCTAAACACACACACACACAGGAAAAATACAAAACGAAAGCTTTTTAAGCTAAAAAACTCCAACTCTATAAACTCACAATTCCCCAAATACAAATAACACTTAACTATTTGAAAATATACAGAGGTGATATCATGTACATCAGAGAAAAAGAAAAACCAGAAACTTTCAGGGAGAGACAATGTTTACTTATAAGTGAAAAAATAAACCTGCTTCAAAAATATTATTAATACAGGGAAACTACTGAGTATTTTAAAAGCTTTACTGAGGTATGTGTGTATGTTCAGTCACTCAGTCACGTCCAACTCTTTGCCACTCACCCACTGTAACCCGCCAGGTTCCTCTGTCCATGGAATTCTCCAGGCAAGAATACTGGAGTGGGTTGTTACTTCCTACTCCACTGAATCTTCCTGACCCAGGGATCAAACCCATGTCTCCTGCATCTCCTCCACTGTGCCACCTGGGAAGTCCTTCAGTTCAGTTCAGTTCAGTTCAGTTCAGTGGCTCAGTCGTGTCCAACTCTTTGCGACCCCATGAATCGCAGCACGCCAGGCCTCCCTGTCCATCACCAACTCCCGGAGTCTACCCAAACTCATGTCCATCGAGTCGGTGATGCCTTCCAGCCATCTCATCCTCTATCGTCCCCTTCTCCTCCTGCCCCCAATTCCTCCCAGCATCAGGGTCTTTTCCAATGGGTCAATTCTTCACATGGGGTGGCTAAAGGATTGGAGTTTCAGCTTCAACATCAGTCCTTCCAATGAACACCCAGGACTAATCTCCTTTAGAATGGACTGGTTGGATCTCCTTGCAGTCCAAGGGACTCTCAAGAGTCTTCTCCAACACCACAGTTCAAAAGCATCAATTCTTCAGTGCTCAGCTTTGTTCACAGTCCAACTCTCACATCCATACATGACCACAGGAAAAACCATAGCCTTGACTAGATGAACCTTTGTTGGCAAAGTAATGTCTCTGCTTTTGAATATGCTATCTAGGTTGGTCATAACTTTCCTTCCCAGGAGTAAGCGTCTTTTAATTTCATGGCTGCAGTCACCATCTGCAATGATTTTGGAGCCCAGAAAAATAAAGTCTGACACTGTTTCCACTGTTTCCCCATCTATTTCCCATTAAGTGATGGGACCAGATGCCATGATCTTCGTTTTCTGAATGTTGAGCTTTAAGCCAACTTTTCCACTCTCTTCTTTCACTTTCAACAAGAGGCTTTATAGTTCCTCTTCACTTTCTGCCATAAGGGTGGTGTCATCTGCATATCTGAGGTTATTGATATTTCTCCCAGCAATCTTGATTCCAGCTTGTGTTTCTTCCAGCCCAGCGTTTCTCATGATATACTCTGCATGTAAGTTAAATAAGCAGGGTGACAATATACAGCCTTGACGTACTCCTTTTCCTATTTGGAACCAGTCTGTTGTTCCAGGTCCAGTTCTAACTGTTGCTTCCTGACCTGCATATAGGTTTCTCAAGAGGCAGGTCAGGTGGTCTGGTATTCCCATCTCTTTCAGAATTTTCCACAGTTTATGCAGAAGTATAATTCCATGAAATAAACTGCACACACTTAAGGCATACAATTTGATTAAGTTTTGACATATGTATGACATTAGTTGATCACCACTATCAAGATAAAACATTCCTCATAAGTATGACTGGTATGTTTTAAGACCCCTAGTGGATGCCTGAAATCACAGACAGTACCAAACTCTATATATGCCAGGTTTTTTCTTATACACACATACATATGATAAAGTTTAATTTATAAATTAGACACAGTAAGAGATTAACAACAATGTGTGCACACTTGCTAAGTCACTAAAGTCACGTCCGACTTTTCGCAACCCTTTGGACTATTGCCCGCCAGGCTCCTCTCCATGGACTTCTCCAGGCAAGAATACTGGAGTGAGTTGTCCTTTCCTACTCAAGGGGATCTTCCCGACCCAGAGATCAAACCTGCACCTCTTACGTCTCCTGCGCATTGGCAGGCGGGGACTTTTACCACGAGCATCACCTGGGAAGCCCAACAAATCAACACCGTTGATTGAAAGACAAGGAGATGCCAGGGATCGAACCCAGGGCCTTACGCATGCAAAGCATATGCTCTATCACTGAGCTACATGCCCAGCCCTGCTTTCCCCTATACATACATACCTATGATAAAGTTTAATTCATAAATTAGACACAGTAAGAGATTAACAATAATAACTAATAATAAAATAGAGCAATTATAGTTTAAGTTATGTGAATATGAGCTCTGTCTCAAAATACTTCATTGTACTGTACTCACCCTTCTTCTTGTGATGACATGCAATGACAGAAGGCCTACATAGTAAGATGAAGTGAATGAATGACACAGGCACTGTGACATAGCAGTAGGCAACTACTAACCTTCTGACAGTACAATGTCAATGGTTGGGGAATCCGGGCAGGATGAAGCAGGACCATGTGAGATTCCATAACACTACTCAGAAACATACAATAACGAACTCATGAATTTTTATTTCTGAAATTTTCCATATTTTGGGACTACACTTGACCACAAGTAAGAGTAGACAAACATACATACATGCCTTATTTTATTGTCTACTTTCAAACTTTTCTCCTTATCACTACTTTTGACCAATTTGATGACCATAATGAGCCTTTTTTGTTTTTTTGTCTCTGGTCCTTGGGGTGTTTTTAAGATTCTTGGATCTGGGGCATTATAGTTTTCAACAAAAATGAGGGTTTTTTGAGTCATTACTTTCTCACTTTTCTTTGCCCCCTGCTTTTCGCCAATTTCAGATATATTAGACTTCTTAGTTATTTCACTAGCTTGGTTCAGTATATAAGTTCTTTTATGTTTCTTTTTTTATAATCATTTTACTCATAATTTACATACCATAAAATTCGTTCTTTTAAACTGCACGATAGTTTTCAGTACATTCACAAAGCTGTGCAAACATCACCACTATCTAATTTCAGACATTTTTATCACCCCAAAAAGAAACCATATCCTTTAGTAATCATTCTCCACTCCACCCTGTCCCCGCCCATGCCAAACACTAGTGTACTTTCTGTTTCCATCAGATCAGATCAGATCAGCTCAGTCGCTAAGTTGTGTCCGACTCTTTGAGATCCCATGAATCGCAGCACGCCAGGCCTCCCTGTCCATCACCAACTCCCGGAGTTCACCCAGACCCACGTCCATCGAGTCAGTGATGCCATCCAGCCATCTCATCCTCTGTCGTCCCCTTCTCCTCCCACCCCCAATCCCTCCCAGCATCAGAGTCTTTTCCAATGAGTCAACTCTTTGCATGAGGTGGTCAAAGTACTGGAGTTTCAGCTTTAACATCATTCCTTCCAAAGAAATCCCAGGGCTGATCTCCTTCAGAATGGACTGGTTGGATCTCCTTGCAGTCCAAGGGACTCTCAAGAGTCTTCTCCAACAGCACAGTTCAAAAGCATCCATTCTTCGGCGCTCAGCCTTCTTCACAGTCCAACTCTCACATCCATACATGACCACTGGAAAAACCATAGCCTTGACTAGATGAAACTTTGTTGGCAAAGTAATATCTCTGCTTTTGAATATGCTATTTGGTTGGTCATAACTTTCCTTCCAAGGAGTAAGCATCTTTTAATTTCATGGCTGCAATCACCATCTGTAGTGATTTTGGAGCCCAGAAAAATAAAGTCTGACACTGTTTCCCCATCTATTTCCCATGAAGTGGTGGGACTGGATGCCATGATCTTCATTTTCTGAATGT
>NW_011495032.1:20818119-20861849 GCF_000754665.1 Bison bison bison | reverse complement strand
CCCATTAAGTGATGGGACCAGATGCCATGATCTTCGTTTTCTGAATGTTGAGCTTTAAGCCAACTTTTTCACTCTCTTCTTTCACTTTCATCAAGAGGCTTTTTAGTTCTTCTTCACTTTCTGCCATAAGGGTGGTGTCATCTGCATATCTGAGGTTATTGAAATTTCTCCCAGCAATCTTGATTCCAGCTTGTGTTTCTTCCAGGCCAGTGCTTCTCATGATGCACTCTGCATATAAGTTAAATAAACAGGGTGACAATATACAGCCTTGACGAACTCCTTTTCCTATTTGGAACCAGTCTGTTGTTCCATGTCCAGTTCTAACTGTTGCTTCCTGACCTGCATACAGGTTTCTCAAGAGGCAGATCAGGTGGTCTGGTATTCCCATCTCTTTCAGAATTTTCCACAGTTTATTGTGATCCACACAGTCAAAGGCTTTGGCATAGTCAATAAAGCAGAAATAGATGCTTTTCTGGAACTCTCTTGCTTTTTCTATGATCCAGCGGATGTTGGCAATTTGATCTCTGGTTCCTCTGCCTTTTCTAAAACCAGCTTGAACATCAGGAAGTTCACGGTTCACATATTGCTAAAACCTGGCTTGGAGAATTTTGAGCATTACTTTACTAGTGTGTGAGATGAGTGCAATTGTGCGGTAGTTTGAGCATTCTTTGGCATTGCCTTTCTTTGGGATTGGAATGAAAACTGACCTTTTCCAGTCCTGTGGCCACTGCTGAGTTTTCCATATTTGCTGGCATATTGAATGCAGCACTTTCACAGCATCATCTTTCAGGATTTGGAATAGTTCAACTGGAATTCCATCACCTCCACTAGTTTTGTTCGTAGTGATGCTTTCTAAGGCCCACTTGACTTCACATTCCAGGATGTCTGGCTCTAGGTCAGTGATTACTCCGTTGTGATTATCTGGGTCGTGAACATCTTTTTTTGTACAGTTCTTCTGTGTATTCTTGCCATCTCTTCTTAATATCTTCTGCTTCTGTTAGGTCCATACCATTTCTGTCCTTTATCGAGCCCATCTTTGCATGGAATGTTCCTTTGGTATCTCTGATTTTCTTGAAGAGATCTCTAGTCTTTCCCATTCTGCTGTTTTCCTCTATTTCTTTGCATTGATCTCTGAAGAAGGCTTTCTTATCTCTTCTTGCTATTGTTTGGAACTCTGCATTCACATGTTTATATCTTTCCTTTTCTCCTTTGCTTTTTGCTTCTCTTCTTTTCACAGCTATTTGTAAGGCCTCCCCAGACAGCCATTTTGCTTGTTTGCATTTCTTTTCCATGGGAATGGTCTTGATCCCTGTCTCCTCTGTTTCCATGGATTTGCCTAATACAGACATTTTACATAAATGGAAACATACATTAAGTGGCCTTTATATCTGGCCTTCTTTGCTTAGAATGTTTTTAAGACTCATTCATGTTGTAGCCTTTATTGGTACTTACTATTACTAAGTGATCCATTGTATTTAACAATTTAAATAAAAAATGGGATGACACAGGATGAGATAGTTGGATGGCATCACCGACTCCATGGACATGAGTTTGAGCAAGCTCTGGGAGTTGATGATGGACAAGGAAGCCTGGTGTGCTGCAGTCCATGGGATTGAAAAGAGTTGGACATGACTGACTGAACTGAACTGAATCCATTGAATGGATATATTTTTTTGCTTATCCTTTCATCAGTTAATGGACATTTGAATTGTTTCCATTTTTTATTATGAATAATGGACGTGGGTCTGGGTGGACTCTGGGAGTTGGTGATGGACAGGGAGGCCTGGCATGCTGTGATTCATGGGGTCGCAAGGAGTCGGACACGACTGAGCGACTGAACTAAACTGAACTGAACTGAATGCTACTATGAACATTTGTGTACAAGCTTTTGTTTGTGAACATATGTTTTCATTTCTCTTAGGTGTATACCTAGGAACAGAATTGCTGATCTGTGGTAACTATGTTTAACCTTCCGATGAAATGTCAAGCTATTGTCCCAAGCAGCCCTACCATTTAACATTTCCACCAGCAGTGTATGATGGTTCTAACTTTTACTACCTCCTCACTAAAATGTGTTATAATGCATTTGTTATATAATCCTAGCAACTTAGCAACCAAACAGTAGCAGCAGCAGCAGTAGATATAAAATGGTAACACATTGTGGGTTTTTATTTAAATTTTTGTGATGGTTAATGACGCTGAATATCTTCATCTTCTTTGAAAAAATGTCTGTTCAGATCCTTCATCCATTTTAAAAATTAGTTTGTCTTTTTATTATGTTGTATTAGTTCTTTATATCGGAGAAGGCGATGGCATCCCACTCCAGTACTCTTGCCTGGAAAATCCCATGGACGGAGGAGCCTGGTGGGCTGCAGTCCATGGGGTCGCTAGGAGTCAGACACGACTGAGCGACTTCACTTTCACTTTTTACTTTCATGCATTGGAGAAGGAAATGGCAACCCACTCTAGTGTTCTTACCTGGAGAATCCCAGGGACGGGGGAGCCTGGTGGGCTGCCGTCTCTGGGGTCACACAGAGTCGGACACAACTGAAGCGACTTAGCAGCAGCAGCAGCAGTTCTTTATATATTCTAATTCCAGTCTTTATCAGATATGTAATTTGCAAACTCACTCTTGAACTGTCTCTTCAGTTTATTGATGGTGTCCTTTTAAGTACAGAAGTTTTAATTTTGATGAAGTCCAATCTTATTTCTCCTTTTGTCCACTTATAGGTGGGTGTCACACCTAAAATTCATGAACTTAACCCAAGATCATAAAATTTACTTCTATATTTTTATCTCTATATAAATGGCAAAAGTTACATTTAAAAACTTTAATTTCCAATAAAATCTACCAAAATCTAGAGTATGTATCATACATAATGATGAGATATTAGAAACTTTCCCCTGAGACTGGGAATGAGAAAGTATGTTCACTGGTATCACTTCTGCTGAATATTATCCTGAAGGTTTTAGCCAGTTCAATAAAGCAAGAAAAACAAATAAAACACATATAAAAGAATCAGAAACAAAAAAATAAAACTGTCGTTATTTTCAGATGACGTGACTGTGTACAGATGAAAACCAAAATAATAAAGAGGTAATTACAACTAACAAATGCATTTAGTAAACTCACTCTACATGTGGCTATCACAAAACAATCTATTGTATTTTCTATATGCCATAAATAAGCAATTTGGAATTTTAAGATGTTACTATTTCTAACAGCAAGAGAAACATTAAATGTCTAGGAATAAATCTAATTAAAGAAGTCCAAAGCCTTACACAGCAATGTAGTACTGCTGCTGCCGCTGCTAAGTTGTGTCCGACCCTGTGCGACCCCATAGACGGCAGCCCACCAGGCTCCCCCGTCCCTGGGATTCTCCAGGCAAGAACACTGGAGTGGGTTGCCATTTCCTTCTCCAATGCATGCAAGTGAAAAGTGAAAGTGAAGTCGCTCAGTTGTCTCCAACTCTTAGCGACCCCATGGACTGGAGCCTACCAGGCTCCTCCGTCCATGGGATTTTCCAGGCAAGAGTACTGGAGTGGGGTGCCATTGCCTTCTCCGGCAACACAGTATTAAGAGAAAGTAAATAAGACCTTAAAAATGGAGAAATACACCATAAGAATGGACTGGATTAATCAATAATGTAAATATGTCGGGACTACCCATACATTCAATAAAATACTAACCAAAATTCCATGAAGTGTCTGGTGGAAATTAATAAGCTGATTCTACAATTTATATGGAAAAGAAAAGAGCAAAAATAGCCAAGAAAATGGTGAAGAAGAGAAGTAAGGAGCCTACACTCTCTGATATCAAAATATGGTAAAACTATAGTAATGAAGACATTAAAATAACGTTGCCAGGACCAGCATAGACCAATGGAACTGAATAGAGATTCTGTAAAGAGGCACACACACATACTTGAGTGCTACACTTTTCATGAGGGTGGCACTATAGAGTCATGGACAAAGGACAGTCTTTACAATAAATGGACCCAATCAATTGATTATCCATGTTGGGAAAAGATGGAATTGGGCCTCTACCTTATGCTCTACACAGAAGTCAATTTTAGGGGACTTGTAAATTTAAATGTGAAAAGTAAATCAAAAAAGCTACCAGCAGGTTAAAGAACATCTTCATGAACATCTGGGGCAAAAATGTCTTTAACACTAAACATGAAGAAAAAAAAATCTAACATGGATTAAATTAGGGATCTATACATCAAAAAACATTAGCAACACACACAACAAACTCAGGGTTAAAGATTCTTATTAAGTAAATGCCTCTTAAAAATAAATAATAAAAGATAAAAATTTAACAGTCCACAAAGACAATCTCTATGAGATTATTTATAGTCAATGAACATATTAAAGTGTGTTCAATCTGACTAGAGAATAAAGATAAAGAGAAGTAAGATTTTTAACATAGTAGATTGGTAAAGATGAAATGAGAAAAATTAAATTTTATATTAGCCAAGATTTGTACACTTTCATAAACTTATGTAGGAAATTAAATTGCATAAGTTTTCCAGAAACTGCCAATTATCACAAAATCCCTAAAAATATATCTATTCTTTAACCAAGAATTCCACTTTTAGAAATTTATCCTAGAGAAAAAGCTGAACAACTTTGCAAAAATAGATTTTCATCACTGCAATGCTTATATAATAAGAAATTAGGAGATAAAAGTCTACCAATAGGATATTGGTAAAATATGTCATGGTAATCCACATACAAAGACACTATGTCTTCATTATAAATAATGATATGGATCAAGGATCACCACTTAAGATGACCACAGGGGCAAGATGTAACATAAATGAGTGAAGAGACTCTTTGGCAGACTTAGACAGCATGTGCCCCTTTTGAAGAGGGCAACTCCAATTAATTGATGCCAAGTAAGAAGTGGGGGAGGGTCTAGTGTTGTCAGTATAGCCAATATTTTAAGTGAAGTAAAAAATTGAAATTTTATGTGAAATCTCATGTTTAAAAGTTGTCTATTGTTTAAAAATTTTTTGAAAAAGATTCAGTGACCAAATAAAATATGTCATGTATGGACTATTTTCAATTCAAAGGCTGACAGTACCAATGTACATGCATATTGTTGACACAGAAAGATATTCAGGATGTACTGCTTTTATTGCTGTAAAAAGCCTGTTACAAAACAGCTTCTATAATACGATCTCATTTTTGCTAACAGAATAAACCAAAGAAGCCACTCTGAAGATTGGATTTGACCCTAAAATAAATACATGAATAAATATCCTTTGAAAGTCTGCCACCCTTTAGCTTGTCTTCTTGTCTCTCTGGTAAAGGCATGGATTTTTCCACAAGGAATTCAGGGAGGTGAAGCAGTCCACAGGTGAAACCAACCAATTGGTTGATATCAGGAAGGTTTTGTTTCTATTTATATCGCCTCTTTTTCATCATAAAGGACTTAGATATCCATGTTCCACTATTCCTTGTAACTACCGTGCAGGGGAAGTATTTTTTACAATGGAGGGTAAGGACATTTTCTGGTTACTGTATACCATTGGAAACCTACCTTCAAATGAGCTTGTGTGCTTTCTAAGCACCCAGTTTTAAACCTAGGGAGAAATATCATCATATCTGGTCCGTGGATGTATATTCTGTAAGATATTTTTGATATAAAAACTTATTTTCATTATCGCTCCTTTTTCCATTAATTTCCAATAAAAGAGAACGATAAAAGTGTTGTTTTATATCTTTACTGTCTCAGTAATGTGCAACATAAGCATAATAGTGTTAAGAAGTCAGAAATAACACAGTAGCCATAGAAGATGTTTGTATTTGCAAAAGTTCAACAATGATCTTCCCTAGCTTCCCCCAAATTAGCATATTTGTTAACCAAATTAATTAAGAAGCTTTTCAAAATAAAAGCAATGTTTCAAATAAATAAATTTTCATAACCATAGAACATTTAGTTCTGTTGGAGGTAACAAACATATTATACTCCAGTACTTTATGAAGATATTAGGATAAAAATTATCTGGATGCAATTATAAATGTACCCGAATTAGTCATTTGCTTTTTTGGCGTGTTTGTTTTTCTGCATGTGTTAAAATTATATAATAGATTTTTGTAATCAGTTAGTCCTTAAATCATCACAATGTTATCTGATGCACAGAATTTATATCATCTCAAGATGATGATATGATATTGTTTGGATGACGTCTTTAAATTTAGTACTATAAATTAAATGCAATGAAAGCCAAGACCTCCTCTCTGCCCATGTTTGTTAGAGAAAATGAACTCTAGATCCCCAGTTTGGAAGAATGAGACATTCTTACAAATCTCAACCTTGAAATTTCATAACTGAATATTGTTGTCACATCAAAATTCTAATCTCAACAGAGTTTTCACTGTGTTTCAGAGTGGGTGGGTATAAATTCACTTATGATCAGCTTTCCCAATGACATCACATCTGTTTAGTAAACTACAAAAAGCTTTCTAAAAATTGCTTTTATTTAATAAATATTTTAAAGAGTTCACTAACTGATCCTCCAGAAATTCTGATCAACTGTTTAGCTTTCATTCACTTTTATTTCTACTGTGATTCTTAGGAATTTGTCTAATCTATATTTAATCTATTAAAATATCTATGCATTGGTAACTTTGGCTTCCTTCCACAATAAGCTATGTTAAGATCTCTAAATTAAATGACAAAGGTAGAGAAATAAAATTAAACACAGCAACAGGTTATAGTAAGTGCTCTTTAGAATTTCAGATTAACAAATTTGTCCCAAAATGATAAGTAATAACTTACCAAATGAATAATGCAACACAGAATAGATTTTAACAGAATCTCAACTTCTCTCTCCCCTTCCCACTCATCTCTCTCAATCTTTCTTTTTTGCTCTCTATCTCTCTCTGTCTCTCACTCTCTCACACACACACACATACACACACTTCCACCCACATCCATACATGAGTGTGTACACACATCTCAGAATTTTAAAACACTGCTTCTAGAGGTTTTAACTTAGATAAATTAACTACATTAAAATACTGACGCTGTGAAAATATCTGTTTATGTCCAATATCCCATAAAGGGCATCTTCTTGTGAACTTCTAAAAACCTTATTAAAGAAAGCAAATCAGAAGGGAAAACCAGAGTCCTTGGCAGGAAGGCTAGGTGAAGGCATTGCTGCGGCTCGGGGTCACAGCTTCCCATTGTCCTCACAGCTCTCCTTCTCCTCTATGGCCTCCAGGCTGCGCTTACTCTTCACCTCAGCTCCACTGCTGGGGGCTTTACTGAGGCCGCAAGACAAACATGCCAGCTGGATCTGCTTCATGTTTTCTATGGCTTCATTCTTGGCGTTCTTCAACAGGTCTCCCTGGCCCTACAAACAAGCAGAAATAAACATCAAAGAAAAAAGTTACAGGCCAGGAAGATCCTAAGTGACATCATTCTATATGCTTCCTGCTATTGCTCAGTGAGGAAACAGACTCGGACTCGAGAGCCCACTTTTGCCAGGTTTAGGCCGCATCTTGCATTATTGAGGGTCTTTGTAATTTAACTCAAGGACCTCAACCTGAGCTTTCACCATTGGTTTTGTGATTGCCGGCAGCCCCCTTGAGATTCCAGTGGGAGGAAACACCCTCCTCTGAATGTATGGAGGACACTCAGCCCTTCCATCACCAGGGTTTGAGACTTTGCACATTGCTACAACTCCTGTCCCACCCAGCCCAGCATTCCTAAGCTTGGGAGAAAACAAGGAAAGAAGCTCTTCTTCAAAAAACCAAAAATTAAATCAGCTGCTTGGTGTACAAAGTCTTATTAAGCAAAATATCTTCCATAAAGTGAATCACACACCCTTATGCTTGGTGAGTTGCTGTTTGTTTGTTTTTTTTTTTTAATACATTGCATCATCACTGCAGTTTGCAGTCTGATAAGTTCCAGGTTACCCACATTCCTTCCATCTCTTCCATTATCCTCAAAACAATGTTCCCATCTCGTTGATGGAGGAGAGGCTCTGAAGGCTTAGTGTGTCAATCAAAACAAAAAAGCAAACAAGGATCACAGAATATCATCCATTGTCAGTTATATCAGAGCCTGAGTGATCTTTCTCCATTATCTTTTTTCTTATTTTAGTTCATTGCTGTGATGATCAAGAATGTATGCTGACACTGGCCCAGGGGGCGGAAGAAGTAAGTATGGGGAAGCCAGAACATGTCTCCACAGGGTACAGGCAAAAGAGGAAGCAGTTCTGTCTCCTAGCTTCATTCTCACGACAATGCATGAGAGTATGACCTTGAAACTGGAGGTTACACGAGCTGCTGGAGAGTTTCTGTATAAAGCAGAGACTCCAAGAAAAGATAAGTCATCTATTTTATGCATGATATGCTGTTTGCTCTCTTTAATTTGATGAAGGCTTTCACCTCAGGGTATATGAGAAAACTTGTATTTAAAATGCTTTGGAATATTTCCTCAAAATCTGTACAAGCACTTGCCAGTTCCATCTTATGTCATAATAGCTCAATCCTTCAAACAACACTTTTAAACACAGGATGAGTAAGGCTTTGTCTAATATTTTTGTTATGGTGTGCCTGTGTGCTAAGTAAATTCAGTCGTGTCTGACTTTGTGTGACCCAATGGACTGTAGCCTGCCAGGCTCCTCTGTCCATGGGATTCTCCAGGCAAGAATATGGAGTGGGTTGTCATACCCTCCTCCAGGGGATCTTTCCATCCCAGAGATCAAACCTGCATCTCTTACGTCTCCTGCATTGGCAGGCAGGTTCTTTACCACTAGCACCACCTGGGAAGCCTACCGTATTTCATACACCACACTTAGAATTTAGACTAAGACTAGACTAGAGACTGAACACTCTAGGATATAGAGGGACTTTCAAAGGGAAAAATATGCACTACACCAACAGAACTTGGGGAGTATAGACAATAATAAGCTCCCTTTGAAAGTTAAAAAGAAGGTCATATCCGCCTTGAAAATGCAGTCCTTAAGCAATAATAATAATTTAACATACAAAGTGCTTGCTCTCTGTGGTCATCCTTCTTCATGCTTTATATATGTTCATTATTCAATTGTCACAACATCCCCACAAAATAGGCATTTTTCTTATTTTAAGTTTAGAGTAAAAAAACAAATAGAGGCCCAGAATGATCCTCATTCCCAGAGTCACACAGCTGCTAAGTGGTAGAGCTGGGGTTGAAATAAAGTCTTGCAGTTGACTCCAGAGTCTGTAGTCTTAACCACGACATGATATGGCATCTCTTCAAGGCAAGTTGTGCACTCTACAAAGCATATTAAAGCCTCCCAGTCATCGTTACCCTTGGAAACAAGACAGATAAAAAGACAATCATTGCCCAGGTGGCACAGAACTTAGAGATGGGATCTACAGTCAGGAAGATAAGATGCACCAAGATATGTTGGCAGGGACAAAAGTCAGAGGATCTTCGTTGTGCTTTTAGCTCCAACAATTTCTCCCTGTGCCATTTTATCTCTTGTAAAAATGATGAAAACATTCTTCTGCCTTCCTCATACGTTTAAAGGTTAAAAAAATATGTTGAAAAGCTGTTTGTGATTTAAATAATCACAAGTAAATATGCTATTAGGTGATATAAAAAGCAATTGACATAGTCAACTACTAAATAGTGGGAAATGGCAACCCACTCCAGTATTCTTGCCTGGAGAATCCCACAGTCTGTAGCCTGTCAGGCTCCTCTGTCCGTGGGGTCGCAAGAGTTGGACATGACTTAGTGACTAAACCACCACCACCACTGCTAAATAAATGTCTTGATGTTGTGCACATTTTAATATAAATTTTACCAACTTATTTAAAATGCATCCATAAGGGTTTGTTTTTACTGAGATAGGTATACTGCTACTGGTTTTACAAATGCAAACATCCCTTTAAAAAAACAAACTGTATTAATAAACAGATTATACCCACACTCATTTTCAGAGTATTAGTTTTAAGTGCTCCCTTTGCTCTTAGTGTTGAAATTTTCATCAAGCATTTTTAAAGCATGACAAAAGCAAAGCTGGCATCTTTCCTAATTGCAAGAGAGCAGTGAAATACACAAAAATATCAAGCTTGATACTACTAATGCATGATGCTCTCATGTCTCTTTTCTGGCAGCAGGTTATGAAACACATCTAATTAATCAGCCAGAATGTCATCTCATCGGTTCTGAGAAGCGTCATCCAGGCCTAAAAGCCGGACTGTGCCAGTTTTGGTAAACAGAAGTCACTCTCTCTAGAAAACAAAGGTCAATTGGAGAAGACAGCTTGTGCCAGTACACAAAAACACAAGGACATCATCTCTGGATGACTAAGAGACAACACGTCCTGGGTACGTGATATAGGCAGGTAAAAAATGTTAGAAGAAAAATTAATCTATTAACTAATAGAACAAGAAAAACTGAAAGACTACATTATTAAGATTTACACTTAAATACTGATGTAAAAATGCTGTTTTCAATTTTCTTTTTAAGAAGAAAGCAGAGAGGTCATCTTTCTGTTCTGTGACTAAACTCCTTGAGTCCTCTTGATTAAATAAGCAGAAGCAGAAAAGACTCATTCTAGGCAAAACTGTGAAGAGGGTGAAGTTTACTGTTAACAACCCCCATCTTGCCATTCCTTTCCAGGGCTGGCTTCTTCCCACTATATGTGCAGTGATTTCTATTGACCAACCAGCACCCTTTCTCTACTCCATCGCACTTCCTCTCAAACTCCCTAACTAGGCAGCTTAGACCATATCTCTTCCCTTGAAATAGCTCTGTCCTGTGTATCATTTCCCACAAGGTATATTAGGTATTTAGATCACTGAGCTAAGCCAATTAAAGATACTAGTGTGTAGTATTCATTTAAGGAGTATTATAACTGGGCATTTCTAAAGAGTATACTTAGAAATTCTCCTCCAACAGAGGTCTTGGGAGAAAGGCAGAAAGGAGAGAAGCCCAAGAGAATTCATTTTACTTGATGGTATATAAAGCGTAACATCTCTTGGGAAAATAAATCTGAGATTGTAATGGCCTGGAATGAACAATTAATGGACAATCTGACCATTGAATACTCAACTTGAAAGAAATGTCAAGCTGTTGCCAACATTTCAATATATGAGCGATCTCAAGGGAATGTTTAGCATCTCTCCTCTAGTACTAGGGACACTTCAGGGGAAAACATGAGGACTGCTTCAAGCTGAAGAAAAGTAAAAGTAATAAAGGGCATCTCAGGCAGACTGATGCTGATGACTGATGCTGAGACAAGAGGGCTATCAAAAGCCCCAACAATGACCTCCACGGTTATTTGGCTTCCAAATGTCAGAGTCCATGCAAATCCCAACACACTTAAAGAGTAACACTTAGAATCATAGAAAACCATAAATCACTACAGAAATTTGAATCTAAAAATTAGTAATGATTAATGACTTTTTTTAAAAAAAGATACATTAAGCATTCATAATCAAATCTTTCCAACATCATTAAATTGCAGTTAAAATACATTATCTAGAAATCAAGAAATATGTGATGCATTTAGATTGCAAATGGGACTGATATACTACCATGCCACCACAATTTTTATTACTACTAATAAATTATTACTGACAATAAAAAGCAGAAATATACACACAGATGTAGAGAACAAATGTATGGACACCAAGGGGGGAAAAAGAGGATGGGATGAATTGGCAGATTGGGAATGATTATACATTACTATGGGCTTCCCAGGTGGTGATAGTGGTAAAGAACCCACCTGTCAATGCCAGAGCTGTAAGTAAGAGACCAGGCTTCGATTCCTGGGTTTGGAAGATCCTCTGGAGGAGGGCATGACAATCCAGTCCAATATTCATGGCTGGAGAATCCCAGGGACAGAGGAGCCTGGCAGGCTACAGTTCATAGTGTCACAAAGAGTCAGACACAACTGAAGCAACTTAGCATAAGAGAGATAACTAATGAGAACCTACTGTATAGCATGGGGGGTGGGCGGGGGGAAAGAAGGCACACTCTATTTGTAGGACACATATTAAGCTAACCTTAAAAATGCATTCCAATATTCATTAGGTGAAAATACTGTTTGAGTCCACTTACACAAGGTACCTAGAATAGACAAATTCATAGAGTCAGAAAGTACATTGGTAGATGTCAGGGCCCAGGAGGTAGGGTGAGTGGAGAGGGGGATGGGGAGTTAGTGTTTAACGGGGACAGAGTTTCAGTTTAGGGAAGTGAAAAATTCGGGAGATGGATGATGGTGAGAGGTGCAAAACAATGTGAATGTACTTACAGCTGCTGAACTGTACAGTTAAATATGGTTAAAATAGTATGTTTTATGTGACATTTACCACAATAAAAAAATTTTTTAAACTTTAAAATGCTATTGCGATACTAAACAGAAGCTAATACTTATTGAGCACAATATACTAAACATAAACCAATTTGTACCCATTGTCTCAAAACCATAAAAGAGGCTAGAATTCTAAATGCAAGTCAGCTCTTAGCTATATAACAATACATTTTATCATCTATCAAAAGACGTTTAGAATTTGTGTTATTCCTGTTCATACTAAGAAAGGCAGTTTCCCTCCAGTGTTTGAAAACAGTCTAAAATAGTTTTGGCTACATTCTGGCAGAGTAACTTACAAAAGACATCCATGGTCTTTAATATCCATTTTTCCCATGAACTGCACAATTCCTTGTGATATCAGTGCATGAAAGAGCAGTCAAACATTATAACTAGTGTCCTTGTCATGTGTGAAGGAAATGTCTGGGTTGCCTCAGAGTACACCACAAATATTTAAAGCAGTTAATCAAGACTCTGGGAATAGAGAGGCCCTCACGTATTCACAATGACACCCATAAACAAATGCAACACTGCCACCAGGCAGGCTTGTGTGGCTATGTGTCATCACACACTCAGTGGCAGACAGATTCCCCTGAAATTCTACCCACGTGAGTGTCAACACCCACAGCTAGAGTCACCCCTGGATAATACTGCGGCAAAAATTAGCCACAGACAGTATGATGGTGTTAGTACCTCTTTATTTATTCCAGCTCCATTTGCTGGACATGACCATATTGTAGTGGGCTGTGCACAGTTAATAACTGTTCAAAAAGCATGCTTTTGAGGAATCTTTGTATCATCTAAAAGGTGTAAGTGTTTTGCTCCAAAGAGATACACACAACCATTACAGTGTCCTTTATTTGAGAAATCAAAATAGCAAATTAAAAATGTGTTGGTGTCAAAACAGATATATTTCTCTTGATGTTACATTACTGAAATATTGGGTAAAACTGTGCAAAGATGGCCTGGGATTCTTGCTCTCCAGAATGAAAGCCTAGTTATGTAGAGAATGTATACAACATGTTAGCAAGAGTAACAGGCACAGAGATGTAGCCATGGGGAAATTACGTACAAAATACCTCAACTGCACAAAAATAGAAATTCTCATTGCAGAAAGTTATCAATACTCAGATTTATTATTTTTCAAGACCTTGTCAACCAAGAGGCATTATACTTGCCTCTTAAAAATGGGAATTTTTACCCTATGAACATTCAAGAAATATAGATGAGTAGTTGAAGAGTAGTTCTGGTCTAAGAGTATTGACTTAATGGAACTTTCTGTGTTATTCTTCTCCTGAAACTCTTAACTTAAAAAAAAAAAAAAGAAAAAACACTGCTTTTCAATCTTTGTCACATAAAGCATTAAACTATTTCCTTTTTATAGGAAGAAAAAAGTGAACTACAATGGACATGTTTACCTGAGCCATTAGATTTTATAATTTTTATACAGTTCAGTTTTTTAAATTATCCTCATGACACATTTTAGTATTTGTCAGAACTCCAATTAATCAAATATCTCTGAAGATTATGGAAACAGAACCTAAGTAAGTATTTTTAGTATCTGAGAACCTAGATCTGAAAGAAGAATAATTTACAAAATGTAGAAGATATTTCAAAAAAACTTTTAGAATAATTCAATGCCACAAAACATTAAAGAATAAAACAGAAAGACTTGTTTAATAACAACCATACAAAAGATTCTAAAAAATATGAAGTCAGACTCTATTAATATTCAACATAATAAAAATTATGTTTGAAAGTTAAATTTGATGACATATCTTTTAAGACCTGGTAAATAAGATTTTCTTTTTCCACACGTCTTTCTCAAATAACAATCTTTGTATTAACCATGTTTTTTTAAATTAGTTTTCAATATAGAGTAGACAACTATTGTGTCATTGTGTGAGTATGCATATATATATAGAGAGAGAGAGTACTGGGCTTCCCTGGTGGCTCAGGCAGTAAAGAATCTGTTTGCGGTGCAAAAGACCTGGGTTTGAGCCTTGGGTCAGGAAGATCCCCTAGAGAAAGGAATGGCTTACTCACTCCAGTATTCTTGCCTGGAGAATTCCATGGATGGAGGAGCTGGTGGGCTCCATGGGGTCACAAAGAGTCAGACACAACTGAGTTGACTAATACACTTAAACATATACAGTCCTATATGTAAATGAAGTAGTTTAACATTATTTAAATACTACTCACTAATAATAACATAATTGCATCACTTTAACAGAATGAAATATAAAAATTATATGATCATTTCAACAGATGCCTAAAAATCATTTGACAAAATTCTATATCATTTCATGAAAAAACTCTCAATAAATTGAGTATATATGGAATGTACTTCAATATACAAAAGGACATATGTGACAAGCCCACAGGTAACACCATCAGTTCAGTTCAGTTTAGTCACTCAATCATGTCCGACTCTTTGTTACCCCATGGACTGCAGCACACAAGGCTTCCCTGTCCATCACCAGCTCCCGGGACTTGCTCAAACTCATGTCCATCCAGTCGATGATGCCATCCAACCATCTTATCCTCTGTCGTCCCCTTCTCCTGCCTTCAATCTTTCCAAGCATCAGGGTCTTTTCCAATGAGTCAGTTCTTCACATCAGGTGACCAAAGCATTGGAGCTTCAGCTTCAGCATCAGTCCTTCCAATGAATATTCAGGGCTGATTTCCTTTAGGATTGACTGATAGGATCTCCTTGCAGTCCAAGGGACTCTCAAGAGTGTTCTTCAACACTACAGTTCAAAAGCATCAATTCTTTGGCACTCAGCTTTCTTTATGGTCCAACTCTCACATCCATACCTGACTACTGGAAAAACCATAGCTTTGACTAGACAAACCTTTGTCAGCAAACTAATGTCTCTGCTTTTTAATATGCTGTCTAGGTTGGTCATAGCTTTTCTTCCAAGGAGCAAGTGTCTTTTAATTTCATGGCTACTGTCACCATCTGCAGTAATTTTGGAGCCCAAGAAAATAAAGTCTGTCACTGATTCCCCATCTACTTGCCATGAAGTGATGGGACCAGATGCCATGATCTTAGTTTTTTGAATGTTGAGTTTTTAGCCAGCTTTTTCACTCTCCTCTTTCACTTTCATCAAGAGGCTTTTCAGTTCCTCTTCGCTTTCTGCCATAAGCGTGGTGTCATCTGTATATCTAGGTTATTGATATTTCTCCCTGAAATCTTGGTTCCAGTTTGTGCTACATTCAGCCCAGCATTTTGTATGATGCACTCTGCATATAAGTTAAATAAGCAGAGTGACAGTATACAATCTTGACATAATCCTTTCCCATTTTGGAACCAGTCCATTGTTCCATGTCTGGTTCTAACTGTCAATAGTAAAAGGTTGAAAGCTTTTCTTCTAAGATCAGGAACAAGACAAGAGTGCCCACTCTCACTATTTCTATTCAGCATAGTATTGGAAGACTTAACCAGAACAATTAGGCAAGAAAAAGGAATAAAAGATATCCAGATTGGAAAGGAAGAAGTAAAATGATGACCTGATGTTTTATATAGAAACTCCTAAAGACTCCATAAAAATACTGTTAGAACTGATTAGTGAATTCAGTAAAGGTGCAGGATACAAAATCAACATAAAAATATAATCAGTTGTATTTCTATACACCTACAACAGACTATCAGAAAGTGAAAGAAATAAAATAATTCCATTTACAATAGCATCAAAAATAATAAAATACTTAGGAATAAATTTAACATAGGAGGTGAAAGATCTGTACACTGAAAACTAAAGGCACTGATAAAAGAAACTGAAGATAATACAAATAAATGGGAAGCTATCCCATGATCATGGATCATAATTACAATTAAGATGGTCATATTACCCAAAACCATCCATAGATTCAATGTGATCCCTACCAAAATTCCAGTGGCATTTTTCACAAGAAGAGAAAAATAACACGAAAATTCATACAGAACAAAAAAGATCCGAAATAACCAAAGCAATCCTGAGAGAGAACAAGTTGGAGGCATCATACATCTGATTTCAAACTATGTTACAAAGCTAATCAAAACAGTATGATTCTGTCATAAAAAGACACATAGACCAATGGAACGAAACTGAGAGTCTAGAAATAAAAGACTGTGCTTGTCTGCTTAGTCGCTCAGTTGTGTCCGACTCTGTGTGACCCCATGGACTGAAATCCACCAAGAGCCTCTGTCCATGGGAATTCTCCAGGCAAGAATACTGGAGTGGGTTGCTGTGCCCTCCTCCAAATAAAAGACTAATAATATATTACTGTTGTTCAGTCGCTCAGTCATGTCCAACTCTTTTTTACGACTCCATAGACCCAGGTTTCCCACAGTGCAGGAGGATTCTTTACCAGCTGAGCCACAGGAAAGCCTAAGAATACTGGAGTGGGTAGCCTATCCCTTCTCCAGAGGATATTCCCAACCCAGGAATTGAACCGGGGTCTCCGGCATTGCAGGCGGATTCTTTACCAACTGAGCTACACACACTGCCCGAAATAAGAATGGTCATTTAAAATAAAATAATTTGTATTTCAACATGTAAACACCCAAGCAGGCATTCAGGAAACCATAATGAGGTAGATAGATACTTGTACTTACTTAATACGATTCATTAATATTTAAAAGAGAGATAACAGGACCAGATGCCTTTCTACACACATAAGATACAGGAAATGACAATGCTGATGTACCACATAGATACCAGTATATAAACAAATAATGGCAACAGACCAGACTTGCTTACATATAATAAAAGAAGGAAGGAAATAATCTTAATTAAGATAGGGATAATATGTCAAGACAAGTACAGAATCTCACCATGGAGAAAAATGTGATAATCCCACAAGTTAAGAAGTAAATAATGTTCCATACAGCTCATCACAGAGAAGGTAATGGCAACCCACTCCACATCTAGCCTGGAAAATCCCATGGACAGAGGAGCCTGGTGGGCTGCAGTCCATGGGGTCGCGGAGAGTTGGACACGACTGAGCGACTTCACTTTCACTTTTCACTTTCATGCACTGGAGAAGGAAATGGCAGCCCACTCCAGTGTTCTTGCCTGGAGAATCCCAGGGACGGGGGAGCCTGGTGAGCTGCCGTCTATGGGGTTGCACAGAGTCAGACACAACTGAAGTGACTTAGCAGCAGCAGCACCAGCACATCTCATCAAATTTGCCAAATCTTCAAAAGAACCTCAAAGGACATTTTCCTTGTGGTTGATAATATCAGCTTCTACTTCACAGGATACTGTGGAAGGCTTATCATGGATTATCAATAATAACAAAGTATCAAATCAAAACCAATATCTCACTTCAGGTTGTTCCAATATTACAATTACAGAAATTATACAATCAGGTAGACAGAATGCCCAGAGTGAATACGTTATTCAGTAATTTGGAAACAATATCTTTATTCATTTCGGCTTACCTCTCAGTAACTCCTTCTCATGTACTGGGCCTTTCACATAACTTCTTGTTAAACAATCATTTACAAAAGTCCTCTGATTCGTATTTTAGAATGTGCAGTCAGGCAAGACTCAAGAAAGTCTTGAAGGACATGGAGCAATTCTTCATTGTTTTGCACCATCCTGCACAGTGTAGGAAAGCCAACATTCCTGGCCTCTCCCACTAAATGGCAGGAGAATCCCCCTCCCTCTGAAAGTCACCTCTACAATGTTTTTAAATACCCTCTAGGGGGCAGTACTATGCCTATTAAGAACCATCAGGCTAGAATCTGGGGATACCATGTTGAGCACAGATGACCCCCAGCCACATAAATGTTAACTCTAGTAAGGGATATAGGCATAAATCAAAAAGTCACAAAAACAAATTTATGCCTAATTGCAAGTTGAGCTACATGCTTAAAGGAACTGGATGCTGCAGGAACAGGTAGTCTAGGGTATTAGCCAAGGCTTCCCTGTGAAAGTGACAACTGAACAACAGCTTGAAAGATGGAGTGGCATCTTCATTTCTTTCCTGACATCTTACAATCAGTGAGATACGATGTGAAGGTCTTTTGATGCTCACCTTGAATCTTTAATCCTCCTACAGTCTTACAGATACAGATAGCATAGGAGGTGATTGGTCTAGAAGTATACAGCCTCTATGACACAGCACCAAAATTGTCTGACACATCCCATTTTTCCTTATATTTCATTACTTAGAATTTATTTGTTTCCTTGAAATTTAAACTGGGAAAAAAACATTGAAAGTGGAAAATACTCAGTAAAGTTTAATTTAGTGACAGCGTCATTTTGTTCCACCAAGTAAGAGCTCTCAGTCAGTATTTAAAATTTTTGAAGAATAGCTATAATGTTTTCATAACTACATGGATGAAGAAATGGACTCAAGATAGCTAAATAAATATATTTCCCAGGTTCGCACAAAAACAAGCATGAGGGAAATAACTAATAATGTCTGCTTCCCAGGATAACAGATGGTTTTTCTTCACTGCATTATTTTTCTTTGTATTTAGGTACATTACATGCTATGCTGCACATGTCATCTAATAGATTTTAGAAATGTAGAGAAGGAGAAAATAGCTTAAGACTTTTTGATTTAAAAAAGAATAAAAAGTCCTTTGAGAAAACTTGTGAATGTCCTTAGCATAAATACTACATTGGTGCTCATACTTTGATATCTGACCTTTTCCTTCAATATGGGTACAAAGTTTGGAATAATATAATAATTTTAATCTGAGCCAAATTTTCAGAAATTTGCAATACAGAAGCAATGATAGAAGATTCATGAGTAGGGAAAGTGTGGAGAAGATGATTGGTTTTCATTTTAGAGAACACTGTGCCACCTGTTAGACTCCTTGAACAAAAACCCACCAAGTATTAGCAAGGTCATTTGAGGCCTCAGTTTTCTCATCCATAAAATGACTATAATAATTGTAGCCATCTCCAGGGTTAAAAGCAAGATTAAGAGAGATAATACATGTGAATCGTTTAGAACAATGCCTGGCATACATGGTAAACACTAAAGGTTGTTAGCTATTTACTATTAGTCCATAAACTGAAAACTTAAAGCTTTCAGTAAATGCAATGTTTCACTATCAGTACCATTATAAACATCTATAGATGTTATAGATGTCTACTGTATTTTACCTTCTAAAATATAAGGAAACATGAAGTAATTTGAAGCTTAAAAAAAGCAAGTTGGTAAAGTCAGGGGGAATAAACCATTATTGAGAATAAAATTCAGGATTGATCACCCTTAGCCCCATGAAAAATCTCATAATGTTTAAAATAAAAAGAATAACAATTGCATTCATGTGGGAACTTACCTTGGAGAATCCCAGACCCTATAATCCTCCCCCCTCTGAAAGTTTATTTTTTGTAGTTTAGAAGTTACAACATTGTTCAGTGTAAACTGTGGAAGCGCTGCTCACTACTGAGATTAAAAAAACAGCTGTTTCATTTAAGCCAGATGAGAAATTTAAAATGAACTGAAGTCATCTGTCACCGAAAAAAAATTAATGACAAGCATTATCTTTTGTGACAGACCTGTTATATTTCTGAAGATACCAGAAGATAGATTTCTGCAAGGGTACTCTGTTTAAGAAGCCATCTGTCTGCTTTGGGCAAATGACTGTGAGCCTAATCCACTTACAGAAAATGTCAACAAAATTGCTTCAACACCACCGAGCTGAATAATAGAAAACCCTAAGCTAAACTTTAAAAGTATGATTCCACTGCAGAAAGCTTTATGAATTTATGTTTGTGCGGTGATACTGATATCCTGAGAATTCTCTTGCAGGCATTTTGACAAAGAACCATTCAATAAAACAAGAAGAAGCCACTGCCTGTTGGTTTCCCTGCTCTTTGCTTCCCATTATTGTGATCATCTGCCTTTTGTCAACAGCTCTAGTTAGAAAGGACAAAAGAGTAACACCAACCTTTAGCAAGGTGACAAAGGCTATTAATTGTACTTTAAATGAAACTTTAGTAATAGATGGTCATCATCACAAAAAATATATCATAATATCTCAAATTAACTTTCCTTGTATAATGAATGACTATCTTGAGTGCTGCAAGCCAAACACAGCGTGAGCTTCTCTTAATATAAAAACCTCTGTTTTGCCAATTCATGCAATTTTCACTTTAAAAAGATTATCTACAATGGCCTGAAAGATGTAGGATGCCTCAAACCTCAGAACAGACAAAGCCTAGAAAGGTAGTTACTAATATTAGAAGGATATTTTTAAAAATTCATTCTGGAGTTCACTTGGTAACGTTTTAGTTTAAGAAATTAGTGATAGCATTGCTTAAAGTATTGGCTTTTTTATTCACCCAAAAGATAAATCTCAAAAATGCCAGAATAAGAGTGTAGCTACATTAATAAAAGAGTGAACATCAGATCACAAAATGGTTTCAACTGCCTAGCGGTCACAGTGCTGAGACGTTCAGTAAGCAAGTGGCTTCTTGTGACATCTGGCCCTGCATTGCACCACTCCAGGGGCACCTTTCACCCTGTTTGTGTGAACAGCATCCCCTGCAGCCCAATGACAGACGTACTACGTCTGGTCTAGACCTGCCCTCTACCAAGGACACTTATTCTTTATTCTCTGCCAAACCATAATGCTTTTACAAAGGCTGAAACTGTCCCCTTTAGGAGTGCATCATGGCGTGGGCCGAACTGGCCTATCCAGTGGCTCTATGGGCACCCATTTACATGGGCATGACTTCTAGGTTCGGTGTTGGTTACAGCGGCCAAAGAGCTATCAGCAAGACACTGTCAAAGGTCAACCACCTTGTACGCTCCACCCATTTCTTTATTAAATGAATTGGGCTACTTTTTATTAACAGTTAAATCGAGCTGCAGCCAACTCAGCTCCCTCCACAGTGACTGTTTATAGAGATTTAGTCATTAATGAAGTATTCACTGTTGATGGCCCAAATCCAGTAGCACATTTGGTTAAAGACCAGATTACTGTTACTCCAAGAAAATGTCAAGACCTGCGTTTGCTCATCTGAGACTTTCTCAAGTTTCAGATCTCAAACTCAAGCCATCCACAATACCAAACTATTAGCAACACATTTTCTTCATGCTTTTTAATGTTTATTTCAAAAATCATGCTACTCGCAAGTTAACATAATAGCATCTAAATTTCTCAGTTGTCCATATTATGTCATGTTGGCGTAATCAACTTATCTATTGCTATCCATCTATCTGTGTATACTTCATCCTGTATACCTCAGTAGGCATGTCATGAAAATAAGGATTCTATATAACCACAATACTATCATAGCCCCCAACAAAGCTGGCATTCATTCAGTCATTTAATTTGAAAGCGGTGCACTTAAATTTGCTCAAATGTACCAAAACATCTTTTACAGATGTTTAAAAAAATCCAGAATCCATTCAAGTTTCACATTCTTAGCATCTTGAAAATAATGATCCAGCTATGTGAGTGAGAGCAAAAGCATGAATGACAGGAGAGTGCCTGGGGAAACTTAACGGGCAAGTTCACAGCAATAAGTACTACTTCCTTAAAGACATACATTTACCTCCACAGCTTCACTCCTGTCCACTCCCCAGAATATGCACCACTAAATCATCACATACACTTGTCAAAACATTTCTTCTGAATGTCAAATACCATCACTCTTATATTCTTATTTTTAAATCAACTTTATAAATACAGACGCCTGGAAAAGTTCACTGTACATTCACTAAGCCCATTCAGTTTTATGAATGTCATGCTGTTCTTCCTAGGCAAGCCTCAGATTTCTTCCCAGAATAGATGACTCTGAAAATCAAACTATCAGAAACTTCAATTTCAATATTTCAGTAGCTGGTATATTTTTAGGCCTTAGCTATACAAACCAAAAAATTCTTCCACATTTTTAGAGGAACTTTAAATTATCCCCAAATTAAGGATCCAGAACTCCATTTGACAAGCCTTGCATGACCTTGTCCAAGACCACAGACTCCTTCTAAAAAAACAGCACCAGGCTGACCTTGAGCTGGATGGCTTGCTCTGTGCTTTAAAACCCATCTCCCAAGAGTAGCATGGAAACATATACACTAACATATGTAAAACAGATAGCCAGTGGCAATTTGCTGTATAACTCAGGGAATTCAAACTGGGGCTCTGTGATAACCTAGAGGGGTGTGATGGGGTGGGAGGTGGAAGGGAGGCTTAAGAGGGAGGAGACATATATATACCTATGACGGATCCATGTTGATGTATGGCAGAAACCAACACAATATTGTAATTATCCTTCAATTAAAAATAAATTTAGAAAAAGATTGGAAAAAGAAAAAGCCCACCTCCCAGCCGTGACTGGTTAAACCAAGCATCACACTGGGCCAAGAGTGGCCCATCAACAGGGGATCAGTGACTGATGAACTGGCCTGACTCCAGGCAGCAGTGACAATAATTAGTCAAACCAATTAGATGAACTCTCTCAGAAACTGAGCCTGGAAAACTGGAAAAGCCTTAGCTGTTGTTGTTGTTGTTCATTCAGTGAGTCGTGTCTGACTCTTTGCGACCTCAAGGACTGCAGCACACCAGGCATCATCGTCCTTCACCATCAACCCAAAGCTTGCTCAAACTCATGTCCTTTGAGTCAGTGATGCCATCCAACCATCTCGTCCTCTGTCTTCCCCTTCTCTTCCTGTCTTCAGTCTTTCCCAGCATCAGGGTCTTTTCCAATGAGTCGGCTTTTTGCATCAGATGACCAAAGTATTGGAGCTTCAACTTCAGCATCAGTCCTTTCAATGAATATTCTGGACTGATTTCCTTTAGGATTGACTGGTTTTGATCTCCTTGCAGTCCAAGGAACTCTCAAGAGTCTTCTCCAACACCACAGTTCAAAAGCATCAATTCTTTGACACTCAGCCTTCTTTATGGTCCAACTCTCACATCCATACATGACTACTAGAAAAACCATAACTTTGACTATACGGACCTTCATTGTATAGTCAAAGGTATGACTTTTGTGAGCCTTAGTTAGTTGCTAACAAAAAGAGGTGCTAGAAAAGAGAGGAAAGAAAGAGAGGAGAGAGCTGAACCTAAGGCCACAGAACTAGAGTGAAAATTCCTAAATTCTTATTCCTAAGAGAGGAAAAGATAACACAATGCCCTAAAGCCTGCTCACACTGTCATGATCTTCTAGCCACAGTTCAGTGAGGCTGCCCATTCTGTGGCTCCCCTTCTTCCCAGGACATGAGTTGCCCACATTGTCACAGTCTCACCTGAAAAAGCCTGAATGAGTCCCTGGTTCCCTGTAACTCAAGCCAAAAAAAAAAAAAAAAACTACTGAAACAAAGTTAAAAGCACACTTCTGCCCAAGCTAAGGCTTTCTTAAGCTTCTTGTAGAGAAAACCAGAATCGTCAAAAAGAAAGGACAGGGATTATAGCTGATGCAGTGCTGCTGCTGCTAAGTCGCTTCAGTCGTGTCCGACTCTGTGCGACCCCATAGACGGCAGCCCACCAGCTTCCCCGTCCCTGGGATTCTCCAGACAAGAACACTGGACTGGGTTGCCATTTCCTTCTCCAATGCATGAAAGTGAAAAGTGAAAGTGAAGACGCTGAGTCATGTCTGACTCTAGCGACACCATGGACTGCAGCCTACCAGGCTCCTCCGTCCATGCGATTTTCCAGGCAAAAGTACTGGAGTGGGGTGCCATTGCCTTCTCCGGTGATGCGGTGCAGTGCAGTGCAAAGATGATCAACACATCGTGAATCAGCTGTGTGACCTTGGGAATATCATTCACTCCTGTGAGGGGCCGGTTCCTGCTCTATTAAACATTGAATGGGATGAGATGTTCTCTGAGTTCACCTTATATACCCAGTGTCTATCATTTACTAATTAGGGCTCGATTCAAAATCACTGTGTTAAAATTCATTACCTCATTATTTTAAATAAGACAGACTGTTCAGTGGGAAAGAAATAAGGAAGCAATAAAAGTGCTCTGTTAGGGAAAGAACAGAGGACTGTGGAAAACACGTGACAAAGATCCTAACCCTGATGGCAGGGGGGCAGCAGGGGGTGAAGTCACCGCATCAGAAAATGTCTCCTGAAGACTTGGCACCTGAGCTCACAGCAGGGGCGCAGGTGAAGGGCCCAGTGCAAGTGTGTGAACCAAGGCTCCCAGGGGGCAGTAATGACAGCAGAGGGACGGCCTTATAACTGCTCAGCAGGACAGTGTAACTGGTACCTCCAAGGGGAAAGTCCAGTGTGGCTGGGGTAGCGCTCAGAAGAGGAAGGTGATGAGAGGCAAAGCTGGAATGGAGGAGGTCACAAACAGCTCCACAGGGGAAGGTAAGAAGTTTGCAGGAGGAGCCATGGAAAACCATGGTGGGGCTTTAAGAAGGCAGAATGGCCATGACCAGACCTTTAGAAAGGTCTCCCAGGTGTTGTGTTCTGGAGTAGGACAAGGGTAGATGGGGAAGGAAAGGTTCTTCACTAACCAGAGTGATAAATAACTAAGGCAACAGCTATGGGAATGGAGACCTCTTAGGGAGATATTTAGGAGGCTGACCAGTGATGCTTGGTAACTGCTTAGAAGTGGAGGTTTGGGGAAAAGATCAAGGATTACCCCAGGACTTTATTTGGCTTGCTGAGAGTTGTCATTCACTCATTCAAGTAGGAATAGCAGAGGTGTCATGGAGGGCAGGCAGGAGATGTGGGTGGAGATGAGCACAGTTTGAGCTGACCTCTTCATGGCTGAGAGACCTCCAGAGTGCAATACCTGATAGGTAGTTGGGAGGGATGGGTGGGGAGTGGCGGTCATCCAAAAGGGTAGGAAGAGACACTTGGACCAAAGATATACACTTTGGATTCAATAGCATAGAGGGGGCAATAGAAACCATTTGCATGGACAGTATGACCCAGAAAGAGGGGATGGAGTGAGAGAGCCTAGCCTAGAACCCTAAGAAACACCAGAATTTAATAGAAGAGTAGAGGAAAGGTAACCTGCAAAAATCCTGAGATGAAAAGCCAGAGATGTAAGAGGAAGGCCAGGAATGTGCAGAGGATATCCCCTAGATCAAGGAAAGCAGTGATGCAAGGAGGAGGGAGTGATCAGCCCTCAGAATGTTCCCAAGTAGTGAAGGGAGATAAAAGCTGACACACATCCACAAGATCTCGTGACAAGAAGGTGACTGGTGACTCTGGTGAGAACAATTTAATGGAGTGTCAGGGGGAGAAGACAGATTAAAGTTGACTAAGGGGTGCGTGGGAGGTAAGGAAGTGCATACAGCAAGTATAAACAACCTTGTTAAGAAGTTTGGCAGTGTAGGCGAAGAGAGAGATAGGAAGTCGAGTAGCCAGAGGGGAGCTGAAAGTATGTATAGAAGCCATTTTTTATGCATAAACACAGTCAAACTGAACAATGAACTGTGAGAGAACAAAGACAAAACATGAAATGGAATAACTAAAAGCCTCTCCTTCTTGGACTGATTGTTGTTCTCATTTGATTTTCATAGTGTCCTAATGTTCCTTGTCCTTATTTCAGAGCTTGTTATTTGTATGAAGTGAAAAAGTTACTCATCAATTAAACTTGTAAAGCATACTAATTTAAATATATCAATAAATCTACCTAAAAACTTAAAAAAGCAGGGATTGCATATGGCCTATGCATTCAACTACTCCTGAAAAATGAAGTGTTCTCACATTGTCCACCAGGTGGCTCCCCTGTTTGAGGCTTAGGTAGGAAGCTTCTGTCTGTCCACAAAGTCTGTTTCAATGGTTAGTAACGGCCCTCTAACACCATTTGGTTAATTCCTCTGCTTCCATGAGAATTCGGACCTCAATCATTCTAAGTATGTAAGAGTGACCTCAAATAAATTCTGAGAACTTACAATGTCATAACAGTCATGGCTCTTCAAAGCAAAAAAAAAAAAAAAAAAGCTATCAGCTTTATCAATTTGGTGAAAGAAGAAAAAACTAATTGTAAAATGTTCAATAAATTTGTTTCACATAACAATAAATAGGTTAAAATATAAATGTCTCTTTCATGTATAAGGCAGTAACTTTATACTTGCTGTTTGGATTTTAACATGCATAACTTAACCTAATATGATGTAAAGCTCTCAAGTTTAAATAATTTGTTGATAGCTCTAAGACATAAAGATTTTTCCTCTACTTGAAAGGAGTTATTAGCATGATTTAGCATTCAGGACATATTATCATTATGCATTTACGATGTGGGTTGAAGGAGATCAAACCAGTCGATCCTAAAGGAAATCAACCCAGAATACTCATTGGAAGGACTGATGCTGAAACTCCAATAGTTTGGCCACCTGATGAGAAGAGCTGACTCATTGGAAAAGACTCTGATGCTAGGGGAAAAAATGAAGGCAAGAGGAAAAGCGGGCAACAGAGGATGAGATAGTTGGATGGTATCACTGGCTCAATGGACATGAGTTTGAGCAAACTCCGGGAGATAGTGAAGGACAGGGAAGCCTGGCATGCTACAGTTCATGGGGTCACAAACAGTCGGACAAGACTTAGTGACTGAACAACAACCCCATGGACGCTCCTCGTTGCCCTTCTCCCATCCTGCTGTGACTGAAACACCAACACTAGAAATAACACGGGAAAGGGGAGGGCAAATGTTAGTTTTACAACTACCAGGGTACAAAGGGGTTAAGAACACACCACCACACACACACATACACACACACACCATACTAGCTAAAACCAGTTTTCCTCAGTTGCCTATCTTTTTAGGAAACAGTTTATCATTTTTAACTTGTTAATAGTGCAGCATGAATGTTAGCACCTCAGATTTGGAACCCAAATGGAAATGAGAGAAGCACCAACATAGGGATGGCTCCCTCCACATGGCGCCTTGGAAAATCCCCATGACTGTCCCTGGGGACAACACATCGTGTTACTCTTCTTTACCCCTCTTTCTTTGTTTTCTGAGTAACTTGAAAAAAATCATAAAGGTTAGCCTCTGAGTAAAATCACCCTCAGGAAGCAGGAACCACCATAGGATATTTGGAGAATTGCAGAAGGTTGTTCATGGCTGGAGTACAGGGGAAAGTGAAGATGAATACAAGAAAAATAAAAGCAGTGTTATGGTCATTAAGGAAATGACCTACTTAACAAGGCAAAACAACCTCATCAGAGACAAATTAAAGGAACTGTATATACCTAGTCAGGGCTTTAAAACTTTGTTACCCTGGAGACTTGAGAAGCTGCATTCCTCTAAGGAAAATATTTGTTTATTTCACAGAGGCATGTTCATTGTTCTGCTTATGTAAAAATGTACGTCATATCTATTCAGAACAAACACCAACACATTCTAGCCATCTCCTAGCGCTATCCCCTTAGCCATTCTTCCTTGTCCTTCAACTTTCCATATTTACGTGTTGGAGCAGCCAGGCTGACACCTGCCAGACGATGTTTCAGCACTGAGAGAAATCAATGGGTCCTGGCAGCCGTCTCGGCTCCCTTTAAAGGGTGACCTTTAGGAGCGGCAACAGAACCATATCCTCCACCATGACATATTATTTTTTTTAATCCTCAGTTTCAGGTTGCATAGTTTTTAATAAAGTCTTCCCCTAATGTCAACTTCAAGGGTACTGAACCATCACAGCGGACTTCCTTCCTCTCTACCTACATTTCAGTTTCTTCTTTTTTTCCTTCTACTTGGAAAAGTGGAGCTTGGCTGCAGTGAAGTTGACATTAGTTCTCCCGGCTGTGGAGGGTCCAAGCACTGCTAGATTATTTTAAAGGAATAGTTTCCAACATTTCTCATCTCTATAAACCACAGAAGGTTTATATTATATAGTCAGGTTTTTTTTAAATAAAAAGGAAAAAATATCAAAAGCCTGTAGTTACTACAAATTGCTCATAAATATAAAAATGAAAACTCTAAGAATGCTAAACCTCAACATTCATAATACTAAAGGAAAAGGAAATCTATCTCTAGTTTAAAACCAAGCCCCATTCCTCATTTTGAAGACCAGACTAACCTGAGATTTGTACCTTGCCCTGAAGCCAAAAGTGGGCTATTTTGTTCCAGATAGATACTTTTGTCCATATATATGTGAAGAAATAGATACAGATATCTTCTGTTCTCTAAGGAATTAACAGTGAAGGACTCTGTTACTTAACTTTGTAGTACTGGTATAACTCTGTAGCCCAGACAATGTTTGCTAAAGAACCTTTCTGCAATGATGGAAATAGTCTATATCTATACTGTCCAATATAACAGTTACAAAGCACATGTGGCTACTGAGCAACTGAAATGTGACTAGTGCCATAAAGATAGAATACATAATTTTCTTTAATTTTATTTATTTTCACTTCAATAGATATCTGTGGTTAGTGTTTTTCACACTGGACAACATGAGCTAAAAGATCATCCCAACCTTCAGCAATACAATGAATTAAGTAAAATTATTTTTCACTCTCTCCAACCTCTTTCCTGACAGGACTGGCCACAGTTAGAATTAAATAACCAACTATGGCTTTCACGGGCTTCCCTTGTGGTTCAGTGGTAAAGAATCCACTTGCAATATGGGAGATCTGGGTTTGGAAGAACCCCTGGAGATGGGAAAGGCTACCCACTCCAGTATTCTGGCCTGGAGAATTCCATGGAAACGACTGAGCGACTTTCACTTTCATGGCTTGCCCTTTTTAGCATTTGCATCAATGATGAGAATGCACACTTTTTGAGTGCAGTGGCTGCCTCTGTCATGGGCACAGCTGTATCCTCAGCAGGCAGCACAGAGCCTTGCTCAAAGCAAGCCTCCAAAGTATTTCTCAAATGAAGGAATAGATTGGGTGCCATTGACTACACATTCATCTCAACTTAGTATTTCCCAGGACTGTTGACATCTACCTCCCACAAAATCTCATTCCCCAACTTTTTAATTCTAGCAAGGAATAATCAGTTCACCCAAAAACTAGCCCATCCTTTCATAATAAATATATTGTCCCCTACCTTTTACTCAGCCCCCTTTTAACAAGAATTTTCTAGAGGATGACCATGATACCAATAGCAATTTCAAGGTCAGGTGGAGTGATAATAGGTGATCAGTTCAGTTCAGTTCAGGTGCTTAGTCATGTCCAACTCTTTGCGGTCCCATGGACTGCAGCACGACAGGCTTCCCTGTCCATCACTAACTTCTGAAATTTGCTCAAACTCATGTCCATTGAGTAGGTGATGCAATCCAACCATCTCATCCTCTGTCAGCCTCTTCTCCTCCTGCCTTCAATCTTTCCCAGCATCAGGGTCTTTTCCAGTGAGTCAGTTCTTAACATCAGGTGGCCAAAGTATTGGAGTTTCAGCTTCAGCATCAGTCCTTCCAATGAATATTCAGAACCGATTTCCTTTAGGATTAACTGGTTTGATCTCCTTGCAATCCAAGGGACTCTCAAGAGTGTTCTCCAACACCACAGTTCAAAAGCATCAATTCTTTGGCCCTCAGCTTTCTTTATGGTCCAACTTTCACATCCATACATGACTACAGGAAAAACCACAGCTTTGACTAGACTGAACTTTGCTGGCAGTAATAGGTATATCAGTGATACATTAATACCTGTGCTGTGCTTAGTCACTCAGTTGTGTCCAACTCGTGGCAATCCCATGGACTGTAGCTCACCAGGTTCCTCTGTCCATGGGGATTCTCCAGGCAAAAATACTGGAGTAGGTTGCCATGCCCTCCTCCAGGGGATCTTCCCAACCCAGGGATCGAACCCAGGTCTCGCACATTGCAGGCAGATTCCATCTGAGCAACCACGGAAGCCCTGTATATACCTATTATCACTCCACCTCTCCAGGGAGGCAGGAGCCAATGGAATAATAACAGATATATTTATATATTTGGTGGGAGACATGAGCCAGTGGAATTCTTCTAATCATCACCAAGAAGATTGTCCTATCTACCCATATCCAGAACAAGTCATGCAACTACACACACCCCCACATCACATTAAAATGCATTCTAAGTAAATTATAGTTTGGGCCAATGATCAATAGAAAATTGTGACATGTTTTTTCCTACTGGGTTTTATATTAGAAAACTCCTTAAATTTTACAATCTTTTTCTTCCTGGGTTACTGCTATGGACTTTCATCTGTTGAAGCCTTAATCCCCAACATGATGGTATTTGGAGGTGAAACTTTGGGGAGGTAAATAGGTTTGAATGAAATAATTAGTCCCCATGATGAGACTGGTGTCCTTATAAAAGGGTGAAGAGTCAGACACAACTTATCAACTGAATAAAAAATTTAAACTCTCTCTCTCTCCACCATGTGAGGAAACCAGAAAGAGGGTTCTCACCAGAAATAGACCTGCTGACACTCATCTCAGACTTCCCAGCCTCCAGAACCATGAGAAATAAATATCTGCTGTTTAAGCCACCCAGTATTCTTGTAATAGCAGCCCAAACTGATAAAGACAACTACTGTATTAGTTTCCTAGGGCTACCAAAACAAAGAAACACAGACCAGGGACTTCCCTGCTGGTCTAGTGGCTAAACTCCACACTCCCAGTGCAGGAGGCCCAGGTTCGGTCCCTGGTGGGAGAACTAGATTCCACATGTTGCAATTAAGAGTTCACAAGCCGCAACTAATGCCCAGTGCAGCCAAATAAATAAATAAAATAAAATATTTTAAAAATTAAAAAAAAAACAAACACAGACTGAGTGGCTGGATTAAACAACAGAAATTTATTTTCTCACAGTTCTGGAGGCTGGAAGTCAGATACCAATGTGTGAGCAGGGTTGGTTTCTTCTGAGGCCTCTTTCCTTGGCTTATTGATGGCCACCTCTTCCTGGGTCCTCACAGGTCTTTCTTCTGGGTGTCTATGTTTAATATCACCTTCCTATAAGGATGCCAATCATATGGGATTAGGGACACCCCTCCCCAGTGACTTTTCATTTTAATTTAGCTACCTCTTTAAAGGCACTATCTCCAAATAAGGTCACATTCTGAGGTTATGCGCATTAAGACTTTAACATATGCATTCTGTGACTCAAGGTTCAGGATGGGGAACACATGCATACCTGTGGCAGATTCATTTTGATATATGGCAAAACCAATACAATATTGTAAAGTTAAAATAAGATTAAAAAAAAAAAGATGACTTCTTATATACATCCAATCACACTGGAAACCCATGTTTAAAAAATTGGGGGGATAGTTTGCCTATTGTACTATGAACAAAAAGCCCTTCTCTGCCCATCTGAAGACTCCCTCTGCAGTTATAGAGTTGCTAGTTTAGGCTTTAATTATTATTATAAAGTATGGCTTTACTATTGTTGATATGTTTTTTCATGTGTTATATGTGAAACAGACAAGAAACTGGTGGGACAGTCTTGTCGTAGACAGACAGAATTCTGGGTCCAGACAGCCTGGATTTCAATTCTGGCTCTGCCATTCATTAACTAGTTGACCTAGCCACCACCTAACTTCTCTCTTAAGTTTCCTCATGTGTAAGTCATAAATATTAGTAGTACCTACATCATCTGGTTGTTTTGGAATTGAATGGTTTAATAAATATGAAGCACTTGGAACACTGTCTAGCAGAGAATAATCATTTTATAACCATTAACCATTATTATGATTTGTTGTTGTTGCTAAAGTGCATTCTGTATTAAAAAAATATTTCTAAGAGAATCAAATTCATCAATTTCAGCCAGTCATAAGCTTGATTCCAGTTTTACAGTGAGTATTCCCGAAAATGTCCAGTTTCTTTCTGGTGTACACAAGGGCTGTTCTCCAATAAACCTCTAAGTTGCTGAATAAAAATAATGATGGTCTCAAGATTAGAGGACTTTTCCACAGGTATAACAAAGACCAGAGGGAGAAGGTCTGCCTATTTGAGGTATAAGTAAATCCAAGAAGGAGAGCAAACTCTCAAGGCATTTTCATATATTTATAGCACCAGGTATATGATGAACTCTTGATAAATATTTAAAGAGTGACAGTGATGAAGAGGGTGATGATTCACAAAGGGAAGAAGGAACTCAAAAGATAAGTTACCCAGATTTTTAAAAAGATCATATAAAAAATTCTCACTTAGATTGTTAATGGTATCTGAACCATGCTGGAAAAAGACAAAAAAAATTCAAAGATAATTAAAGTATTTTTTTAAATCCTCTTATGAGCAACTACAGGCAATAGTGACTAAAGTCTTATTGCACTAGGGCAATTTTTAATATCATTTGGGGTTTATATTCAAATAATTCCATTCAACAAACATATCTTGAGCACATACCATCTGCTGCTTCTATTGCTATAACAAAAAATTGAATGCAGGAACTAGTTGTAAAATGTAGAATAGGGCCACCAAAAAGTGTCTGTATTGTATACTTAGACTATTTTGTATGTGTGTGCACACTGCATTTACAGGGCATGAACTGAGGGAAATGGCTGAAAGGAGCTGAAAGAATGATCTGGAAAACTGTGCAACTCTACAAACAACCTAAGAATAGTCACTAGTTGCCAGACAGATAGAAGACAAGTATCTGGAGGATGAGAAAAATAAAAGTGGACCGTGAGCTTCCAGAAAGAAAAAGGTAATGCCAAATTATCAATCTAATACCCATTGCCGTGTGCCTGTGTTCTGTGAAGACAGAATGCCCTGGTTAGAAAAGATGAGCCTGGGGAGGAATAGGCCAGGGAAAATGACACCTCCCAGTGGTAGGAGGTGGAAGGAAGAGAACAAAATGCCAGCCCCATGAGGAAATGGAGCTGCCAAGAACTGCAGAAACACCTGTCTCCCCAACGGGCACGCAGGCACTGAGTGGTCACCTTGGACACCATGACTGTGAACGTGAAGAACAAGCTTTGGAGTCACACAGATAGAGGTCCGTGTCGAGCGCTGCTGCTTCCACATCAGTTATGTTCTCTTGAACAAGCTACTTAGCTTCTGGAATCCTGTGTTCTCAGCTTAAACTCAGCACCGTGGTGAGGCACAGCCCCAACCCTGAAGGAGTACAACCTCGCACGAGAAAAGACATGGGAACAAATCCTTGCAATATAGGAGTGAAATCATATACAAGCTACAGATATAGCACTAACAGGAAGATTAGGTGGTTTTGATGGAAATCAAAGAATGGGGGCATAGAGAGCAAGGAGCAGGGAAAGCTTCCCTAGAAAAGTAACAGTTGACCCTGAGCTGGACTGAGCAATGAGGAGGAGCTGGTCAGGTGACTGAGGACAGAAACAACGCTACAATGGGCTGGAACAGCAAGTGTGAAGCCACAGAGTCCTGAAACTGCCCGGTAGGCCCAGGAACCACAAAACTATGGGAAAGTTGAAGCATGAAGTAGAGGTGCAAAGAGATGCAAAGGCCCCATCACACAGCACCTTCTATCCAGCCAAGAACTTGGAATTCTTTCCTATGGCTGACAGACAAACATCAAAACACATTCCTCCTACTCAAGTTTAATTGGGCTGTTAAAAAAAAAAAAAAGTTGTTTTTCAATCCTCTTAAATGAATTTAGAACTTTTTTCCCCTGAAGATTAAAAAAATATTAATTAAATGTTCTCTCACAAGCTCATATTAGACTTGAAAAGAGAATCAGATATTATTTTTCCAATGCCTCTTGTTTCTGTCATCTGGAGTTACAAATGGAACAGCCAAGTTTGACTGTCAAAACCAATTAAAGCTAAGATCTAGCTAAGCTACAAATGAAATTTCCTCATCTGATGTACACAATACTCTAGATTACTGAGCTTCTCTAATGTACTTCAATAGACAGATAAGAAGTGGCAGGTTCATAAAAAGACACATATTGCATATGGATACTTTGAAATTACTTTTCCTAAATGTAAATCTTAGGAGGAAAAATCACTGTGGTAGGCAATAATTAAAATTAATATAAGCAATAAGAAAAGACACTCCCCTAAAACTTTATGGAAAACAGAAGACTTTGCTATATGTTTTCAATAAAGGACAACTTTATGGAAAACAGAAAAATGATTAGATTGACCATTTAAAGGTAGCTATATGACAGATCCAGAGGGCACCATTCACATAGACTCAAAGGGAATGGCGTCCCCTACAGCTGTGTAGTACACAATTTACAGGGTAATATTACTGCATAGCAGCTCTGACCCATTCAAGGATCAGATTTTTAAACTTCAGGTTGCAAAAAGGAAATTACACTGGTATAGAAATGTCTAATCAAGAGCACCAGGAAGCTAATTTTGGTTGCACTGATATTTAACTTCAATGTAATTCATAAAGTCTCATGTGATTAATTATCAAGGCCAGCTATAGTTCAGGGTCTCTGTGAAAAGTCTTCCTGGGTATCCTTGACAAAGGAGCTAAAGGAAATGACCTTCCCAGGAGCAGTTATTTAAGGAGTAAAAACAGGGGTAACCACTTTACTATTTGCTCCCTTTTCCTCTGACCAGAGAGGAAGTTCAAGAACAAACTGCTTCTGAGACAACTCAATAATCAGTAAGGCAGTGGTTCTTAAGTGAAGGGTGACAGAAATGATTCAATCTGGGTGATATAACTGTAATTTAGTAGCTAAGAAAGTACTCAGAGGGCCATATTATAACACACATACATACACACAAGAAGCACACACTATATATACACATCATTGTTTCTTTCCATGCTATTCTTCCTCTCCCAGACAAAAATGTATTATAGATAGAAGAGGAAGGAAGTTGCTGGTTTTTTTCCCTCTCTGGTTTCAGATTACATGAAAAGACTTTATGAACTGACTCAGAGGACACACAGTATACATTGTTAAGAATCATTAGTCTCATTTATTCAGACTTAATATTAAGGTGTAGCTACTATTAAACACACCTTTCATACATGAGCATTTACATGCTAGCTTCATATATTAGCACTCCTGGATATTGGTTTCTCAGTTGATATCAAATCCACAATAAACAAGCCTGTCTCCTTCAATATTTTAAGAAGTGTAAAGAACCATCTTTTTATCCTGGAATACACTGTGAAGTAATTTAAGAACTTTCCATCTCTGAATCCATTGACTCAAGACTCCATTGAGAATACTATTTTTTAAATAAACACTCAAAGAGTTTGGCTATTTTTAGAACACATAGCTTCCTTCTGGCACATTTACAAACCAAATCAGAAGGGGTTAGTCTATTTTGTAGCAGACTGAATGATTCTCTTTAGCTAGAAAGAAACCTAGATTTTTCTTTGTCTCTGAAAGCAAATGGCTTCTACCTAATAATTTGATAACCTTTCCATAAAATCATATGATAATTCAAAAGTTTAAGACTCCATTCTAAGTCATAGTTCTGTGACAGGGTGTCTTTTCCCGTCTGAAATTACCTTCTTTCAAAACATTAATATGATGGTCATAATGACAATAATGATGATGTTTCTTTCTTATTCCAACACTTTTCTGAATAGTTTTGTGTAAATTTTTTATGAACCTAAATAAATGAAACTTACTTTTAAAAATCCAAAGAGATTTCTTTTTCAAAATATCTATAATTAATCTTCTCATAAAGCCATAGATTTTTCCTTAAATGGGAAATTCAGTTCCTACTTATTCTGCATTGGTGAACAGGTACTTTATCTTATTACAGATGCTTGAAGTATCACTGATATATGGGCAGTGATTAACAACACTAAAACATCCTACAAGAAACGGGAAATAAGGGAGAAAAAAATCCCCCCACCTCCAACCCTGGTCTGTTACCATGAGTATGTAATCTCATACACACTGTATATTTGAGCACAATGGATCGACTTAAAATAAGAGAACTCTAACTAAATTGGAAGATAACCACTTCCGGATTAAGGAAAATCATGATCTTTTCAATATGGTTTTAAAAGAGCAACATCTAATTTTATTATTCTTAACTTAAAATGTTCTTTAAACATTTATATTTACGTATGTATACACACATGTATACATATACACACATGTATACACAAATATATATATGCACACACATATATAACATTGTTTACATTCATATTTATATATGTATGCGTGTATGTTGACAATGTTAAACTTTACCTAAGCCCTGTGCTCCTGGAAGACAGGGATGTTTAGGAAACCCCAACTTTTTGCATTCCAGGAAACAGCTCACAGTCAAGAGCCATCCTTCACCATATGACCTAGATAAGACTCACAGGTGCCCTCCTCATTAACTGATTCTGGACAGAGACACTCCAAGTTACCTTGCAGAAATGACTGGCTGAACTGTTGACTCAGCCAAACTTAAGCTTCTCTTCTTTCTTCAAGACCTGAACTCTGACCACTCCCCAGCCTGGGCCAGCATTCAGCCCCTTAATGTCCTCTCAGTATCATACCACCCAGCCACCTGCTCCCCATACCTGGCTCTTCTAGCCTTGTAGTAAAAGATCCTTCTGCTGCTGCTGCTGCTAAGTCGCTTCAGTCGTGTCCGACTCTGTGCAACCCCATGGACTGCAGCCTACCAGGCTCCTCTGTCCATGGGATTTTCCAGGCAAAAGTACTGGAGTAGGGTGACATTGCCTTCTCCAAAGATCCTTTTAGTAAAAGAAAAATTGTTTCTACTTGACCTTTAAGAAGGTAACAGATTTTATGAAAGGATCATTCTCCTTATTTATCGCAATGGTCCCCTTCCCCACAATGCAATAACTCTTTTGAATAAAATCTTTCTTTACCTAAATATGGGTTTGTTTTTATGTGACAGTGTACACACCACACTTACATACACATTCAGAATAGTGAGCTCATGTTGCTCTGATTTGGGTTAAGAGTAAGGAAGTTAGATATATCCCATCTTTTCCTTAGAGAACAAGGAAAGAAGAGGAGCCTGTGTCTGAGAAACCTAAAAGGCTATAACAAATTAGAACAAAATACTTTTGCTATCAATGTTTTGTTTCCACATATCATTGAAGAATAGTTAACAGAGTAAGGGCATTAAACTTACCTTAGACTAAGACTCCGTGTAAGAAACATATTTTCTCTAAAGAAAGTTTTCTTGTAAGAAAAGCAAGACCTTCCATAACCTCACAAGTTACAGCCAGGTTCTCTAGTCTATGATGTGTCTATTCATTTAGACTCTGCCCCTTTTGAATTATTCAAGACCATTATAAAATGCAGTTTTCATCTGAAAAAGCAAATGTACCTAGTTCTACTGAAGATAAAGTAAAGTAGTCTATGCTTCCATCATCATGTCAACAGCCTGGCTTTTATCTCTTCTAAACTCCTGGGCAGCACAGCTGGGATGCAGCCACCCTAGGCAGAAACCTGGAAACCATGTAACCAGGCTGCTTATTGCTTAAGAAGCATTAACATTCCATCTGAACCATCCTACGTTGTTGGACAAGAGCTATTTGGAATAACACTTCAGATTTGTGACATTTTTATTTTTATATGTGCATTAATTATACTCTTTTAAAAAAATAATTTACTTTTTCTAACACTAATACAGTTCATATTGTATATCCTATAATTCTCTCTCTGCATTTTTTCAGCTTTAAATTCCAGAAATCTCTCCAAAGCAAAACTTTTAACATCCTTCTCTACAACTACAAGCTGTCAAATGAATTTTATGGATGCATATGGACAAAGAATGTTGCTACAGATTGTTTTTTAGAAGACATTATTAAATTCACATGTAATTAACAATATGACTCGTGACTGGATCCAATATAATAACAAATTATCTATAATGCTAATGGTGATAATTAAATGAGTAAGGCAGACATTTTAAAACTCCCCAGATGAAGTTGAGGATGTCTAGCACATCTTTATTTTGATTTGTTTTCTTTTCACCATTATTTTCAGATTGTTTTGGCAACCATACTCAAGTATCAAGATACAAGGCAGGGTTTTGAAATCAATAAAAGGCTAAAATATTTGCTCTCTGCTCAACTGGTACCTCCTCAAGGAAGACTTTCCTGATCTCTCATTAGATCAAATCCCACTGCACATTCTCACACTTCTCTTTCACAGCACTCATCACAGAGACAAACTTAATACGGTGTGTGATTATTAGTAACTACCTCTCCCACCAGAGTGTCAGCCCCATGAGACCATGTTTTTATTCACCAGTACATTTTTAGGCATGGAACCTAGAACTCAGCATGGGGCTTATAAGTATTTACTGAATGGATGAATGTGGTTTTGCAAAAAAAAGTAAATTATTATTTGCTAATTTGTGATTTAGAAACCTCTCTTATGTTGTGCACCTTCTTATTTATAAATGTTAAAGTGCAAATAAGTTAAATCAACTTCTTGAGATGGAGCGATATTTATTCTATACTAAGTCAAACCAATAACAAGTTTCTAAAAATATGTTTAGGAGTACCCTTTCAAACACCTAGTCTGAGTATAAATACATCAAACAGCTTATAAAACTCTGGAGTGGATGCTATGTCTTCTAAATGTATACTCTTTACTTCATAAAGCCTAATAATATTTTCTTTTGTGTGTAAGATAATGAATGGTACGGACACATGAGATCAGAGTTGTTTTTCTAATTCTTATCCATCCATTCTCTCTCACCTGCCACCTTCTTCCTGGTGATAAATGACATGCAATGTAAGGCAGCTGGCTGATATTACAGGTGAGTCTAGGCTTGCTAGATTGAGCGAGACTAAACCGGCTGCCACTAGAATCACATCTTCAATTTTGGTATCATCACTGTTTTGCTTTTCCCAATTTCAGTTACCAAACATTTCTGGCACGACAAGTACCATAATTGCTCACCAAAATTAAAATATTATTTTTAAAACATTTAATAGGTCAAAGAATGAAAATACATTTTAAAATAAATGTAACCTAGAGAAGATATATACTAGGTCAACAGACAACACTCTGTCCACTAGCTATTAGACACACTAACCTAAAAATATAGGAAATTCTTTAGGTTGGTAGGTAAGTCGTTTAGTAGATAGCTGGCTAGGTAGGTGAACAGATGAGAATGTCTTAAGCAGTGACTACTTATATGGTCCACTCTGTACAATTTTCTTTTTACTATAGAGCACTTAATCTACAGAGTTTGACAGACTATAATCTGTATTTCTAGAGTAGAAGAACTTCTGTGCATTATAAACTGAATTTAATTATCAGAACTTCTATACAGTTTTTTAAGTATTTCACTTCTGGGAGGCCTTGAAGAACAAAAGAAAGAATAAAAGATCACTCTGTTTGCAAAAATTTACAACAGGAAGGCAATATTGTTTAAGATGCCAATATTACCAAAAGCAATTTATATATCCAGTGCAAACGCTATCAAAATCCCCATGATATTTTTGCAGAAATAGAAAAACCCATCCTAAAATTCACTTGGAATCCCAAGAGACCCTGAATAGCCAAAACAATCTTGAAAGCAGAAGAACAAAGCTAGAAGATGCATACTTCATGATTTTAAAACTTAAATAGCTACAGTAATCAAAAAAGTGTGACGCCAGCATAAACTTAGATACATCGAGCTGAATAGAATATTAATAAAATAGATAACCCAGAAACAAACTGTTACATAAATATGGTCAAATGATTTTTGACAAGGGTTCCTAGACCATTCGATGGGGAAAGAACAGTCTTTTCAACAAATGGTGCCGAGAAAACTGGATATCTACAAGCGAAAGAATGAAGTTGGATCCTTACCTAATAAAATATATAACAATTGACTCAAAATAGACCAAAGATATAAGACTTAAAACTGTAAACTTTGTACAAGATAACATAGGGCAAACTTCATGACACTGGATTTAGTGACAGTTTCTCGGATAAGACGCCAAAGGCACAGGCAACAAAAGAAAACAATAGACAAATTAGGCTTCATGAAAACTTTAAACTTTGTGCATCAAAAGACAGTATCATTAGAGTAAAAAGGAAAACCACAGAACAGGATAAAATATTTGCCAATCATATATCTGGTAAAGGATCCAGATATATGAGAATCCAGAATATATAGAGAACTTATACAACTCAATAACAAAAAACCCCAAATAACCCAATTCAAAAACAGGCAAAGAACTTGAATAGACATTTCTCCAAAGAAGATATACAAATGGCCAATAAGCACTTGAAAAGATGTTTAACATCGCTAATCATAAGAGAAATGCAAATCTAAACTACAGTGAGATACCACCTCATACCCTTTAGAGTGGCCACCATCAAAAAACCAGAAGATAATTGTTGGTGAGAATGTGGAGAAATTGAAACCCTTGTGTACTGTTCACAGGAACATAAAATGGGACCACTGATGTGAAAAAGAGTATAATGGTTCCTCAAAAAAAATTCAACATAGAATTACCACATGTTCCAACAACTTCACTTCTGGGTATATATCTGTAGTATCACAGTTCAGTTCAGTCGCTCAGTCGTGTCCGACTCTTTGAAACCCCATGAACCGCAGCACGCCAGGCCTCCCTGTCCATCACCAACTCCTGGAGTCCACCTAAACCCATGTCCATTGAGTCGGTGATGCCATCCAACCATCTCATCCTCTGTAGTCCCCTTCTCCTCCTGCCCTCAATCTTTCAAAGCATCAGGGTCTTTTCAAATGAGTCAGCTCTTCTCATCAGGTGGCCAAAGTTTTGGAGTTTCAGCTTTAGCATCAGTCCTTCCAATGAACACCCAGAACGGATCTCCTTTAGGATGGACTGCTTGGATCTCCTTGCAGTCCAAGGGACTTTCAAGAGTCTTCTCCAACACCACAGTTCAAAAGCATCAATTCTTCAGCAATCAGGGCCTCAAAGAGATATTTGTACACCCACATTCATAGCAGCATTACTTACAAAAGCTAAAATGTAGAAGTGTCCAAGTGCTTGTCAACAGATGAATGGATAAGCAAAATATGTGTACAAAGGAATATTATCCAGCCTTAAAAAGGAAGGGAATTCTGACATATCACAACATGGATGAACATTCAAGACATTACACTAAGTGAAATGAGGCAGTCACAAAAGGACAAGTACTACACTATTGAACTTATATACTTAAAATAGTCAAAAATCATACAGACAGATAGTAGAATGGTGGATTCCAGGGGCTGGGGAGCGGGGAATGGGGAGTTATAGATTAATGAGTACAGAGTTTCAGCTTTACAAGATGAGGAGAGTTCTGAAGATGGATGGTGGTGACGGTTGTACAACATTATTACTATACCATGAACTTAAAAAATTGTTAAGATGGCAAATTTTATGTTTTATGTATTTTACCACAATAAAAAAAAATCAGAAAAAAAAAATTCCTAGCAAGATGGTAAGTAGAGACCATCTTATTTGGAAAAGTGGTCAGGAAAGGAGACAATAGCAACTCTGGAAACAAGTAGAACCCTGCAGGCTCCCCACCACCATGAAGTACAGAAGCCCCACTATGTCCCCTGCCTCTTGGTGGTAGAAAAGCTGAAGTCTCCCAGAGTAACAAAATAGCAGGTTTGAGCAGTTAGTGATTAGGATAATAGAGTCATGGACTTAGTGTCTGATGCACATTCCTGAGTTATTTTACAGATATTGTAACTTCCACCAGAGGGCATGACATAAGCTGCTCCATCTTGAGCAATACTGAATCTATGGCTAGCACAATTCCAAGAACTAGCCTCAAGAGAATAGAATTAACATTATTGCTCATAATAACCTATATCTTTGTGGGCATCAAAAAAAATCGTAGCTTGTTCTGCCTGTATATGTAAGCAGGCAAAAAAATTGTCAGCAAAGAGATGCTCAAACCCATGTTGACATTTTTCATTTGGAGAATACATCACCCTATGTCAAAGAAGTTACAATAGCTGGACCTTCACCCCAATCCCACAGAAATGAAATGATGTTTGAGGGTGGGGGGTTTAAAAGCAGCTCTTTTGCCCCTTTCCTGTTTGCCCATTTCTTTTCCCTTCTAACTGTAATAGAAGCTAATTATAGGAATGAAATCATTAAGCAATTGAAACCAGCTCCTGACTTAACGCTTTCCTGAATGCATACCATCCCCTGCCTAACCTGTTGACCCTTTCGTAGATAGAGAAGTAAGAATGAAGAATTAAGTAGTTAAAGAGTGGTTAGCTCTCGACCCCTAGTAGTCCTGTTATGCAATCCTGCAGCCAAGATAACATTTGAAGAGTCAGTCAGTTTTCACACAATGAAGAATGATGACCCAACCTCCAGTTTCAATGATTCACTGAGATTCTTCTGCCATCCATTTTTGCCTTTAAAAACTGCCATGGCCCAGAGGAATCTTTGGTCTCAGGACAGGAGCCCACCTTCTCCCCAGAATGCTGGCTTTTCTGATTAAAGCACATTTCCTTTTCATTGACACTTGCCTCTCAAATTCTTGGCTTTTGAGCAACAAGCAGCCAAACCTGAGTTGGGTAACAGTAGGAGGGATCACAATGGGAGACTGTGGGAAGTAAGGATAGAAACTGAGTATAATTTGGGTTTATAGCGTCAGGGGTTTAAACAAAAGGTGGGGGGAGCAAGACATAACAGAGAGATATATGCTATTGATAAGTTTAGTGACAAAGGGATCTATGTATTTAAGTAAAATAATGTAGTTAAGTCACAGAAAAAAATTGAAAATAACATAAATCAAAAAATGTAAAGACCTATAAGGATTTCAGATATAAAGTCTGATCATATTTTTTTTCTTTTATTTTTAATTTAAATTTATTTACTTTAATTGGAGGCTAATTACTTTACAATATTGTATTGGTTCTGCCACACATCAACATGAATCCGCCATGGGTGCACACGTGTTCCCCATCCTGAACCCCCCTCCCACTTTCCTCTCTGTACTCTCCCTCCGGGTCATCCCAGTGCACCAGCCCCAAGCATCCTGTATCGAATCTGGACTAGATCATATTTTTAATTGAGGAAATCTAGCCCCAGAGAAGATAAGATAATTTTTTAAATTATATTAATTAGTTACAGATTTCTAGACTCCTAGTCCAACTTTCTATATGTTAAACACTTAGATAATTCTAAGAAAACACAGACAGGAATTCACAGCCCAAGAGTTTGTTATTTTGTATGTATTACTGGAAAGTATTTTCCTTACATGTAACAGAATTTAAAGCTTTGCTCAAACCCTTGGAACCTTGCTTCTCCAGATTGATGACTCAGAGGCTCCTCAATTTCACCTCACAGAAGGTTCCCTTCCTCTTAGTGAAGCCTGAGGAATTTACCTATAGGGACTTTACCTCATTTCTAAATCAACTCAGGTTCATTATTCAAAGGAAAAATATTCCAGAATTTCTGATCTAACAGCTTAAATGATAAAAGAAAGAGGATGTGAAAGGCAGAACTAAAGCTGTGGAGGAAGGAAGAAATACGAATGGGAGCATGGAATCAAGATTGCCAGGAGAAATATCAATAACCTCAGATATGCAGATGACACTACCCTTATGGCAGAAAGTGAAGAGGAACTCAAAAGCCTCTTGATGAAAGTGAAAGAGGAGAGTGAAAAAGTTGGCTTAAAGCTCAACATTCAGAAAACAAAGATCATGGCATCTGGTCCCATCACTTCATGGGAAATAGATGGGGAAACAG
>NW_011495032.1:20814540-20817930 GCF_000754665.1 Bison bison bison | reverse complement strand
GAGAAGACTCTTGAGAGTCCCTTGGACTGCAAGGAGATCCAACCAGTCCATTCAGAAGGAGATCAGCCCTGGGATTTCTTTGCAAGGAATGATGCTGAAGCTGAAACTCCAGTACTTTGGCCACCTCATGGGAAGAGTTGACTCATTAGAAAAGACTCTGATGCTGGGAGGGATTGGGGGCAGGAGGAGAAGGGGATGACAGAGGATGAGATGGCTGGATGGCATCACTGACTCGATGGACGTGAGTCTGAGTGAACTCCGGGAGTTGGTGATGGACAGGGAGACCTGGCGTGCTGCGATTCATGGGGTCACAAAGAGTCAGACACGACTGAGCGACTGAACTGAACTGATGGTCTCTGCAAAGTTTCTGCTGGAGGCATGGCTCTTAAGCTTCCTCTGTCTCAGGATGTGGAGATGGCAATGGCTAAACTAAAAGCCCATGAAGAGTAAAGAGAAACAGGGGGCTGGCTGGATTCTTAGGGTGGGTCTAGGGTCCAGCTTCTGCTTTGGTATTTTTGTTGTTATTTTGTTTTGCTTTCTTAATCTCAATGGTATCTGTCCAGGGGCTCAACTGCATCCAATCACTCAGCAGCGGCCAGGCCCTGGGAGCTGATTCATGCTGACCAAGCTCATTAGAGATGGACTGATTAAAAAAAAAAAACAGGAAGTTAACTGACTCATACACAGAGACAGCCAGGCAGATGGGACTAGTTATGTCACTGGATCAACTTATTCCATCTCCACTAGAAAAGTATACTTGGGAAGCCAAGTTGAGAACAGAGTTGCTTGGTGAATGGAATGTCAGAATAAGGAGAATTGGTGGTGCCAAGCTACACTATCTCAATGTACCGCTCTGAATAGTAGGAATACACTATCAAGATGTCTAGAATATTCATGTCAGCTAAACAGGACACTCACTCTCTAGGAAGAAGATAATAAAGCACTTAGTAAAATATCTGATATACATAAAGTTTTCAGTTTATACAAGCCATCAATATTATGGGGCTATATATTGTCTGGCAGTTTAGCATAATGGGCTGACAGCATGCACTGTGGAATTAGATCCCTACTCCATCACTCACTACCTATATGCCCAAAGGAAGGTACTTAACCTTTCAAGTCTCACTTCTCCTATCTGTAAAAAGGAGTATAATAATAATAACTTTACAGAGTGACCTTTAAAATTACTTAATATGTTGTATGACAATCACTTAACTGCTCACTGTAAGCACTGAATGCTTTCAAACTTAGATAGCATTTTTATATCTCAGATATTGCTTTATATATACATTAATTCATTTAGTCCTCATCATGACCCTATGAGGTGAATATGGCTGAGGAACCTGTCACTGGTAGATTATATTCACCAATATCTGCCCCCTTTCCTCAAGGAAGTGTGTGTGTGTATATATATATACATATATATATACTTTCCCAACTCCCTGAAGTCAGATATGACCATCTGACTTTCTTTGGCCAGTCAAATTTAAATAGAAGGGACATGTAAACATTTAAACTACTCGGCAGAAAATTTTAAAACCAATTTGTGCTTTCCTACCTCTAAGATTACAGATGGATTAGTTGAGGTAGAGCTCCCCCCCACTCCATTAGCCCGAGTTTCTAAGTGACCCTTGCTGACCCTGATGGACAAACAGTGTGAGCAAGAAATAAGCTATTGTTTTTTAAGCCACTGAGATGTTCATTTTTGTTATGATCATACAATCTGGTATATTCCAATTGATTCAGAAGCATAGAGACAAAAGGAAATTTTCCCAAGATGACACAGCTAGAAAGGATCTGGCTCGAGTCTATACTCTTGCCACTTTATATTTCTTAATAATTGATGGTAATATCAATAGGAAGAATAGTGTATTATTAATGCATTGTTATCAGTGGAGGGCTCTTTCTAGACTTCATAAATAGCTGTTCTTTTCTGAATGAGTTGGCTCAGGAGGAAACCTAGCCTTTCTCAAGCCTCTATTACAAAAACAGCCAGCAGCTGACAGAACACCATTAGAGAATTTCTCAATGGACAACATGGAGGACCCTGGACATGTTCCTTCTTTATATAACCTCAGAGCAGCACCCAGGGGCACAATAACTATGGCTGCCAATAGGGCCTGGTTGAATCCCCTCAACACACAAGATCTCAGAGAAAGATTTAAAGTATCTATGGTCATTCTGTTCAGGGTGACCCCATTCCTTCTGTTACTCAGTCTTTCACAGATGGATGCCTCTTTTCATACTTCTCTTCCCATTCACCCATCATCCTGTTTCCCTTCTTTTCCTGTCTCCGAACAATGAGCAAAGACTTCAAATGTGCTCTATTAGAAAGCATATTAGTGACATCCATGGAATTTCCCTTATGTAGCAAAATTTCCCAGAGATTGAGAGCCTGAAATTTGGAGACCCAAGTACTCAAGGAGAGGTAAGGTGAGAAGTTTAAGCCTCTGCTCTTCCCAAAGACAATTAAAATGTTATCAAGATAAAAACAGAAGGAGCAAAGCTTAAGCAGTGACAGAAAACCAAAAAGTTAAGTGGAAAAAGATTAGTCATATCTACTAAACATTAATCTATAAAAGAGACTCAGTTTTTTTATGATATACAATGCAAAGCTTTAAATTATAAACTGAAAGTCTATCTAGGGAAAGTATAGATATCAAGTAATAGAAGTGCTCATTGATGAAGTAATCATTTACTCATAATTTATTTGACACATGGCATTCAACTAGTAAGCAATGAAATTCATGAACAAGTAATAAGTCAGCTACTTCTTAAATGTTTTATTTATAAACTCTAGGGATCTATACTTCATAACTTTTCCTTTATAATAAAATGCTTACTAATTATATTTCAATATTTGCATGTATCTCTACTTGACACTTCTCCAATCTGATAAAAGTGATTTTTTCATCAAACTACTAAAATTGTAAAGATAATGGAATTTATTTCCTTCAAAAAGACAGGGAAAACAGTGTGGAGATTCCTTAAAAAACTGGAAATAGAACTGCCTTATGATCCAGCAATCCCACTGCTGGGCATACACACTGAGGAAACCAGAAGGGAAAGAGACACGTGTACCCCAATGTTCATCGCAGCACTGTTTATAATAGCCAGGACATGGAAGCAACCTAGATGCCCATCAGCAGATGAATGGATAAGAAAGCTGTGGTACATATACACAATGGAGTATTACTCATCCATTAAAAAGAAAACATTTGAATCAGTTCTAATGAGGTGGATGAGACTGGAGCCTATTATACAGAGTGAAGTAAGCCAGAAGGAAAAACACCAATACAGTATAATAACGCATATATATGAAATTTAGAAAGATGGTAACAATAACTCTGTGTACGAGACAGCAAAAGAGACACTGATGTATAGAACAGT
>NW_011495032.1:20804217-20814377 GCF_000754665.1 Bison bison bison | reverse complement strand
GTAAAGTTTAAAAATAAAATAAAATTAAAAAAAAAAAAAGACAGGGCAAGTCAGAAAAATAAATAATTGGGAAACTCACTACAGTGTTACTCTCAGGTTCTTAATAATTTCAGTTTTGTAGGTGTGACCACCTTTCAATGAAGTTCTTTTTGTACTTAAAAAATCAAATCATTTTGGGTAGAGTCCAAAATTTTAAACGAATTCCACTTCATAATACATTATGTTTTATCTGTGAGTAGTATAAATTCCTATCTCTTTCTAAGAAACCTTCATAATTCTCAAAAACAAAATCCTTCCAAAATGGAAAACTATTTAGGACAATAAGCTGGCTGTGCAAGTGATGTAGTATCTCTTTCTGGAAGACAAAAAGAACAGGAAAGACTTTCACTGTAAGATTTTAATATTATGCTAATAATCAAACAGAACTCTTTTCTGAAGGACAGAATGCACAAAAGACATACGGAAAGAATGGTTGGCATGTGTGGGTGGGATGAGAGGATGCTATCTCAGTCCAATGATTATCTGGAAAAGATACTTCAGACTGAGTCATGAAGACCTGCATCATCATATCATCCCAAATGAAGACAGAAGCTATTAGAGAGTTCAATTTTATGCTCAGAAGTGAAAGAAAGACAGGGAGAAAAACAACTGTAATAGTTGCCTAATGGCATGTGACAAAAGTATGAGGAAATGTGAAAGTTCTACTAAGCAAATCCCCACTAAAATATGAAAGTGACGGGGAACACGTGTATAGCCGTGGCGGATTCATGTTGATGTATAGCAAAACCAATACAATATTGTAAAGTAATTAACCTCCAATTAAAATAAATATATTTTTTAAAAATAAATAAATAAATAAAATATGAAAGTGAAAAATAAAGTGAAAGTGAAGTCGCTCAGTTGTGTCCGACTCTTTGCGACCCTACGGACTGTAGCCTACCAGGCTCCTCAGTCCATAGAATCTTCCAGGCAAGAGTACTGGAGTGGGTTCCCATTTCCTTCTCCAGGGGATCTTTCCGACCCAGGGATCAAACCTGGGTCTCCTGCCTTATAGGCAGATGCTTTACCGTCTGAGCCACCAGGGAATACGAATGAAAGTAAAACACATGTAAGGAAGCTTCCAGATCATCGTGAGTCAGCCTCCTTGCTGGATTCTAAGTCCTCATTTATAGCTTGGAAAAATTGGACTCTGTAAGTGTAATTCATGTTTGTTATATTGTAAAGCTATTCATCTTATTTTCTACAAATTTTTCTGCAGCTTCTCTGTCACATATTAATATTGAATTGCATAAAACACAAACTAAAGAAGTTAGTTTTTAGTCTCAGCTCAATTTGCTTTATTGATGCCCCTTTACACCACTCCAAGCTGCCAACCCACAATCTATCTGAGAGCACATATCTTTGTTTTTCCCCAGACCATCTCTTACTTATTGGACATTCCACTGAAATTAAATATTTTAACTACTGAATCCACACATTCAACAAACATTACTCAATCATTCCCTTCCCCTAGATATCAATAAATACTCATAAAAACTGTGTGTACAGAAAACTTTTCAGTAAAAAATGCAGAACTTTTAGATGAGCTTTGACAGATCCTACTATTTTAGTGATTGTGTCTGAGGAGTGTGGCTATTACTAATTCAACCAGTTGTATGCAATGAAAATTGACTCTAGTAAACTTAAGAAAAGCATTTTTAGGAGCTTGGAAAATCAGTAGGAAGACTGGAGAAAAAAGCTGAAACTAAGAACTTCAGACCCAAGATGCAAGAAATAAAAAAGAGGAGGTTCTTCTCAGAAAGTCACCAGTAGAGTACACAGTCTCCAAAAAAACATGTCTGGGCTCTTTGTCCCTCACCTAAAAAGTCAAATTCCAAGGAAGTCATTTGTTAGGGTAGGTGATTAACAGGTCCACTAAACACAATGGGGAGGCCAAAGAAATGTCAGAAGTTTGGAAAAGTTCACTATCCTTGTTTAAGTTCCTAGTGCTCAAGCTGAAATACTAGTAGCTGGTACATGAGCTAAAATAATAGAAGATTGATTCTATTTCAAAACAGCTCTCTTAGAATGATTTGTACAGCATTTGATAGGCCTCATCTAGCCATCAGGGGTTTCCCTGGTGGCTCAGACAGTAAAGAATCTGTCTGCAATGCAGGAGACTCGGGTTCGATCCCTGAGTTGGGAAGATCCCCTGGAGAAGGGCAAGGCAACCCACTCCAGTATTCTTACTTGAAGAACCCAATGGACTGGCAGTCTACCATCCACAGAGTGACAAAGATTCAGACACAACTAAAGCAACTAAGCATGCACGCATCTAGCAATCAGCTCCTGTCACTAAACCAGACACACAAACCTCAGAAAACAGTGAGCCTTAACAAAGAAATGAACAATTATATCTCAATTTTTTTAATTCAAAAAAACACAAAAGCCTTATATTCCAATAGTCATCCTCACTCTAACAAAAGTAATAGCACATCTATACGATAATAGTATAGGTAGAGATGTATTGTACAGTGTCAAGTTTCATCACTGTGACTTAGGTATTTTGTATACTTTATCTCATTTCATTCTCACAAAACCCAGGGCGGAGGTATTATTAATGTTGCCACCCTCAGAGAGATTACATAATTTGGCTAAAGCCTCACAGCTACCAGGCAGCCTATACCCAGAGGCTGTGCCTTCAACCCTGTACTAGGCTGCTTGGACTCAGCTCCATGGATGAAATCTCACAGGACACAGGAGGACAGGTTGTGGGAAGAACCATGAACATGAGTTAAAATCTCAGCTCTGCCATCTACCAGCTGAAGGGAAGAAACTGAAACCTCCCTGAGCCTCAATTTCCTCATCTGTGAGATGGAGAGGGTCATATGTGGGTCAGCATGAGTTGCTGAATGTCACACAGTTGTTGCAAAGTGGAAAGGAGGAAACACATATAAACTATTTAGTCATGAATGCTTAATCACATATGAATTGTTGAATAACCAATGGCTGCTATTAGTCATATGGCTGTCTCCCCTGGTGCACTAATCTTAGAGACCCAGGTACTACTTTTTGATACCTGTGTCCATAGCTCTTTTCTCGGTGACCAGTGCATTAACAAGCCCACATAAATATATGATGAACAGAAAGCATGTTTCAGGGCTGTTACTGCCACATTGTACTCAAGTATTATAAAATAAGTTCCTCTTTATAGTAACACTACAGTTCCTGCCTCTTAAGCAAGTGATGCCTATTTCCCTCCACCTCACCTCCTGCCCCCTGACTGTCAACTTATGAGGTTAGGGTCTATATAGCTTTTGTTCTTCTGTGATTTGTTGGTTATTCAGCAGCGTGTTGTTCACCCTCCATATGTTGGAATTTTTAATATTTTTTCTCCTGTAATTGAGATCTAATCTTACTGTATTGTGGTCAGAAAAGATGCTTGGAATGATTTCAATTTTCTTGAATTTACCAAGGCTAGATTTATGGCCCAGGATGTGATCTATACTGGAGAAGGTTCCATGTGCACTTGAGAAAAAGGTGAAATTCACTGTTTCGGGGTGAAATGTCCTATAGATATCAATTAGGTCTAACTGGTCTATTGTATCATTTAAAGTTTGTGTTTCTTTGTTAATTTTCTGTTTAGTTGATCTATCCATAGGTGTGAATGGGGTATTAAAGTCTCCCACTATTACTGTGTTTTTGTTAATTTCCCCTTTCACACATGTTAGCATTTGTCTTACATATAGCGGTGCTCCTATGTTGGATGCATATATATTTATAATTGTTATATCTTCTTCTTGGATTGATCCTTTGATCATTATGTAGTGTCCTTCTTTGTCTCTTTTTACAGCCTTTGTTTTAAAGTCTATTTTATCTGATATGAGTATTGCTACTCCTGTTTTCTTTTGATCTGTATTTGCATGGAATATCTTTTTCCAGCCCTTCATTTTCAGTCTATATGTGTCCCCTGTTTTAAGGTGGGTCTCTTGTAGACAACATATATAGGGGTCAAAAATTAAAAGCTTCTGCACAACAAAAGAAACTATAAGCAAGGTGAAAAGACAGCCTTCAGAATGGGAGAAAATAATAGCAAATGAAGCAACTGACAAACAACTAATCTCAAAAATATACAAGCAACTCCTACAGCTCTATTCCAGAAAAATAAATGACCCAATCAAAAAATGGGCCAAAGAACTAAATAGACATTTCTCCAAAGAAGACATACAGATGGCTAATAAACACATGAAAAGATGCTCAATATCACTCATCATCAGAGAAATGCAAATCAGAACCACAATGAGGTACCATTTCATGCCAGTCATAATGGCTGTGATCCAAAAGTCTACAAGCAATAAATGCTGGAGAGGATGTGGAGAAAAGGGAACCCTCTTACACTGTTGGTGGGAATGGAAACTAGTACAGCCACTATGGAGAACAGTGTGGAGATTCCTTAAAAAACTGGACACAGAACTGCCATACGACCCAGCAATCCCACTGCTGGGCATACACACCAAGGAAACCAGAATTGAAAGAGACACGTGTACCCCAATGTTCATCGCAGCACTGTTTATAATAGCCAGGACATGGAAGCAACCTAGATGTCCATCAGCAGATGAATGGATAAGAAAGCTGTGGTACATACGATCGAGTATTACTCAGCCATTAAAAAGAATACATTTGAATCAGTTCTAATGAGGTGGATGAAACTGGAGCCTATTATACAGATTGAAGTAAGCCAGAAAAAAAAATACCAATACAGTATACTAATGCATATACGTGGAATTTAGAAAGATGGTAACGACAACCCTGTATGCGAGACAGCAAAAGAGACACAGATGTATAGAACAGTCTTTTGGACTCTGTGGGACAGGGAGTGGGGGGATGATTTGGGAGAATGGCATTAAAACATGTATAATATCATATAAGAAGCAAATCGCCAGTCCAGGTTTGATGCAGGATACCGGAAGCTTGGGGCTGGTGCACTGGGATGACCCAGAGGGATGGTATGGGGAGGGAGGTAGGAGGGGGTTTCAGGATGGGGAACCCATGTACACCCATGGTGGATACATGTTGATGTATGGCAAAACCAATACAATATTGTAAAGTAAAAAAAAAAATAATAATAATTTTAAAAAAGTGTTTTTAAAACCATGGTCTCTAGAACACACAATATTGTCATGCATAATTAAATGTAAAATAAATGCCATAAATTTTGTTAATAAAATATTTGTATGTTGAAGAAAAATTAAAAAAAAAAAGATTTTGTTCTTTATAGGTCCCCAATGCACAGCAGAGAGCTCAATACATAATACGAGCTTACCAAATATTTGTGGGCTTAATTTTTAATAAGCATTTGTGATATGTATTATGATTCATTTAGCACATTCACATAAATACGTGTAGTATCTCTCTGTAGACCAGGCTCTGGTCTGGAACTACATTGCATGAGTTCAGACTCCAGCACCACCATTCACTAGCTGAGTGATCTTGGGTAATAGACATAAGTTTTCAATGCCTTGGTTTTCTCACTTGTAAAATGAGAATAATAACAGTATTGGGTTAATGAAAGTATTACAATGTTAATTCATATAAACCTTATAAAACAGTGCCTGGCTCACGAGTGTTCTTTAAATGTCAGTAATTATTAATTTTGCTTGTAGCTGTTTTTCTCCATCACAATGTTAAGAATAAATCATTCCAACTGCGTAAATCATTTTTCCATTCATGTAACAAAATATGAAAAGTGATGTCTTTACATCAAAGTCCTAAAATTAATTTTCAGCAGAGCAAATCGTAATCTCAAAAAGCTGACTTCCAAAATTTCTGCAAAAATAAACCTATTTATAGAGACTGTCCCTATAATAAAATAATCCTAAATGGCTCCAAATCATCTGTAGTTTAAGGCTTTCCCAAATAACTTGTGTTGGATCCTTCTCCAGTAACATTTTGTTATTCCTTCCACAAACAAGAATAGCCATACTGACTTGAGTAGACGTATGAGTAAGCCACACACACACACACACACACTCACCCCAGGTAATGGAATTAGGTCTTGCTGTCTTCTGCCTCCACCACAAAACTCATTGCCTTATTATGGACAGAAGTGCGTCAATCCGTGTATGCATCTCCCCATCTCTTAGAGTATGAATTAATTAGAGCAAGCTTTAATAAAAACTTTAAGTCACTGTTTTCAACCACTGATGAGAAGCCCAATTAGAGAAATGAAGAGAAAAATAAAGACAAATGGGCACCTGAGTACTTGACTCACCTTCAATACTGTAATGTTCCAAGCAAAGCTCTCAGTTGCTTTGTTGAGTTTTCTCCCTTTCAAGCCTTCTTTTGCCCCCAGATTATGAAGCTCCTCATGGAACTCCATGCCTTTGAAAAGAGAACATAAGAGAATTCTCTGTATAAATTTCAGAAATTAAGGCATTTTATAGTGAAAATATTATCAGTAAAAATATAATTTCTCATTTCTGTCCTCTCATAATTTATAAATCCCCAAATTGAATTCTCTTCTCATTCTGTTCATCACCACCCAATGGCTATCCTTAAGGGAAAACTAAAAATAATCAATGCATTAGATTAAATTTTAAACAGCAAGAATACATAGACAAAGACATGAGAAGTTAAGAAGCAAATTTTTCCAACAGGTTGCATCCATCTTGCCTGTCTTCTGCTTGGTTTTTATATAAAATGGTGTAATGTGTGAATGGCTACCATATGTGAAGGATGCACATATCTTACTTTTTCTTATGAACCATCCATATGGCTTGACAGTAGGCCTGGAGCCTACAAACATAACAATGGTAATTACTAAATGTTGAGTAAAACTAAAAAGGTTTAAAAAAAATAGCATTCCTGGAAACACCCAAATGTTTCAGATTTGGGAATGGCCCTTGTTATTTACAGCTAAACCATTCTCCTGAGCTTGAATACTATGAAAAACATCACCATCATCTGTTTCTCTAGCCTTTGTCTTAACACCTCAAAATTGGGAATCACACTTTTTTCTGGTAAGCTCATTCCATCTTTGGAAAGCTATGATTGATATCAAGCCAGTCTTTCTCCCTGGAACTTCTACCCCTTAGTTCTAGCTAGACTCAGCAACAAGGTCTAATCTCTGTTCCACAGTGCAGCCCTTTAAATATTTGAAGATATTGGATTAAAGTCTACCAGAACTTTCCCTTCTCCAGATTAAACATTCTAACATGTTTCAGCTTATTATAATGTCTCTCTTTAAGGATGACATCCAGGAACACTGTACTTAAAATAGGATTGAAGTAGCCCACATGAGGTAGGGTTTTACCACCACTTCCTTGTTCTACCGACTAGGTTTGTATTAATGCAGCTAAACCACATTAACTTGCCTGGTGTTAACATCATAAGCACAATACATAGTAAAAGCATGGCTGCAGAGGCTAGATCTATCCCCTGGCCCTACCACTGACAAGCTCTGTGAGCATGAATGAATCCCTGAAACTCTCTGCCATTCAGTCTCAGCGGTGCAATGGCACTAACAAAGAGTATTGACCTCATGGAATTGGGTGAAGATTAAATAAGTCTACAAATACAAAGCTCTCAAAGTAATGCCTGGTACATAGGAACACAATGTAAGTATTTGGTATTGTTATTATCTTCATGCTTCCTTTCAACAGAAACATTTAAGCTTCCAGATCAGTAGTGAAGAGCACCATTTTCAAATTTTGGTCTAGGTTCAAAGGTCACCTCTGCCATATGTTGATATGGTATTTGGGATAATTCATTCAATCTCTCAGAATCTAAAATGCCTTATCTGTAGATTGGACATAATGATGATTACCTTGCAGAATTGTTATGAGGACTAAATAACAGCATGCTGCTGCTGCTGCTGCTAAGTCGCTTCAGTCGTGTCCGATTCTGTGTGACCCCATGGACGGCAGCCCACCACGCTCCCCAGTCCCTGTGATTCTCCAGGCAAGAACACTGGAGTGGGTTGCCGTTTCCTTCTCCAATGTATGAAAGTGAAAGGTGAAAGTGAAGTCTCTCAGTCGTGTCTGACTCTTAGCGACCCCATGGACTGCAGCCCACCAGGCTCCTCCACCCATGGGATTTTCCAAGCAAGAGTATTGGAGTACTGGAGTGTTGCCTTCTCCAAAATAACATAGCATATGATGTATATGCATATGATATATATGTTTAGTATATATTTACTAAATATATATATCATATGCATATACATCAAGCAATTGTCAGTGTCACCTTGCTTATTATAATCACTAGTGTGTGTATAGATTAGGGAGAACATGGATCCAAGAGAGAGGAAAAGTACAGGGGCATGGATGAAGGTGAAAATAAACAAACAATGAGATGTAAGAGACATGGGACCCATCACACCCTTGAAGAAAGAACAGACCTAAAAGAGGACTAGTAAATGGGGCAAAAGCCTAGAAGGTTAACAGGATTATGGTTCAAATTGTAAAACTAAAGTGGTTCTTAAGAGGCAATGTAAAACCACAGTTTCCATATCAGTAGTAAACAGATGTGATAGGTTCCCAAATCACAACAGTAAGTTCAGAAACCCTCACCTCTCTAGATATCTTCAGATACCATCTCTACATACACACAGACAACCCACTTACTATCATCTGGATCTCTTCTGTACTAAACAAAGGCTTCAGTGCAACTCAAAGTATCATTAAACTATCACATAAAATCTTTTAATTTTAAGAGTAAAAAGTAAAGTCTGCAAGAATCATCATTATGCTTTCCAAGCAAAATAGGGGCAAGCGGGAAGATTACCTGCTTTTTGACACTGCACAATCTTTTCCTGGACCGTGTCTGCCATTTCTATGAGAAATCGGCTCTCTTGGATCATCTGTCACAAAACAAACATTAGAAGGTGGTTGTCAGGAATCCTTAAACTGGCACACTGTAAAGAGATATTCAAAAAGACCCACATGATACTGCCGGTAACGGGGCACCATGGAGTAACCATAGGAAATGAGAGAGGGAAGGATGATCTCTGTTCCAACCCCCATCCACTCTCACGTCATCTACAGCCACTTACCTTATGGCTGCTCCAGTTATGTAACATGCCTGCACACCATGAGTGCCAAATCAACAACTGTTGAATACATGCTTACACACTTTAAGTCCCAGGTCACATTCATGAACGCCTCCTCTTTTAATTCCCTCACCCCAAGTTACTGCAACATCAAGACTAACGGTACTGGAACAATAGTAATGAGAATTAGAACAAGTAATCACCCATTGATGAGCTTAAAAAACTACTGAATGTATCGGTGAAGTTGGAAACTTGGATCTGAGTGGCACAAAGATGGCAGAGGTCTGATCCTTCCTCGAGAAGGGCTACGGCTCCATTGGCAAGAATGCGCTGTGAGTCATAATAACCACTGATTCCACACAGCTTGTAGGCAACAACATTGAAATGGCATCCCTGCCCTTCACATTTCGGCAGAAAGGAAAAAGACCAAGAGGTGATTAATATACTGAGTGAAGTAGGGGAAATAGGACAGCTGTTGGAGAGAAAGAGAAAAGAAAAATATGTATGTGAAGAAGGGGAAGACAGAAATAGGTACAGAAGTTGTGATCAGAAACACAAGGAATTGGGACTCTTCTAAAGAAATAGCCAAAGAAAGGCACCAATAAGCAAATAAACACTTCCTGAATGTCCAGCCACTCTTCTATTCCTAATCAGTTCAGTTGAATTCAGTTCAGTCACTCAGTCCTGTCTGACTCTTTGAGACCCTGTGGATGGCAGCATCCCAGGCTTCCCTGTTCATCACCAACTCCTGAAGCTTGCTCAAATTCATGTCCATCAAGTGGATGATACCATCCATCTCATCCTCTGTTGTCCCCTTCTCCTCCCGCCTTCAATCTTTCCCAGCATCCGGGTCTTTTCCAATGAGTCAGTTCTTCACATCAGGTGGCCAAGTATTGGAGTTTCAGCTTCAGCATCAGTCCTTCCAATGAATATCCAGGATTGATCTCCTTTAGGATTGACTGGTTTGATCTCCTTGCAGTCCAAGGGACTCTCAAAAGTCTTCTCCAACACCATAGTTCAAAAGCATCAATTCTTCGGTGTTCAGCTTTCTTTATAGTCTAACTCTCACATCCATACATGACCACTAGAAAAACCACAGCTTTGACTAGACTGACCTTTGTCAGCAAAGTAA
>NW_011495032.1:20803868-20804117 GCF_000754665.1 Bison bison bison | reverse complement strand
ATTCTGTGTGACCCCATGGACGGCAGCCCACCAGGCTCCCCAGTCCCTGTGATTCTCCAGGCAAGAACACTGGAGTGGGTTGCCGTTTCCTTCTCCAATGGATGAAAGTGAAAAGTGAAAGTGAAGTAGCTCATTCGTGTCCGACTCTTTGTGACCCCATGGACTGCAGCCTACCAGGCTCCTCCGTCCATGGGATTTTCCAGGCAAGAGTACTGGAGTGGGGTGCCATTGCCTTCTCCGATGTAATTC
>NW_011495032.1:20800316-20803768 GCF_000754665.1 Bison bison bison | reverse complement strand
TCTCAAAAGTCTTCTCCAACACCATAGTTCAAAAGCATCAATTCTTCGGTGTTCAGCTTTCTTTATAGTCTAACTCTCACATCCATACATGACCACTAGAAAAACCACAGCTTTGACTAGACTGACCTTTGTCAGCAAAGTAATGTCTCTGCTGTCTAGGTTGGTCATAGCTTTTCTTCCAAGGAGTAAGTGTCTTTTAATTTCGTGGCTGCAGTCACCATCTGCAGTGATTTTGGAGCCCAAGAAAATAAAGTCTCTCACAGTTTCCACTGTTTCCCCATCTATTTGCCATGAAGTGATGGGACCAGATCCCATGATCTTAATTTTCTGAATGTTGAGTTTTAAGCCAACTTTTTCACTCTCCTCTTTCACTTTCATCAAGAGGCTCTTCAGTTCCTCTTCATTTCTACTCCTAATAAATGTCCCTTTTAATCTAGCTATTCCATGATTTCTCTGTCTGGCTCAATGATCTAAAGAGAGCTCAAGGCAGAATCCAAAGTGGACATAATAGGTCTTAAGACACATAATGAAATGTTGTTGAACAGATTGCAATTTTATACAATCACTTTCAAATATGAAGTGGTTTATTACTACAAATCTTCAAATGGAAAAGGATATTTGAATCACAAATGTTTAGTGCCTAACAACTCCACAAGAGTAAAATCATACCATTCATTCATTTAAAAAATATCTACTCAGCAGCTTTTATGTGTAAGCACTGTAGTAACTACAAGGGGTATGATACACTGAGGAGCAGAAACAGACACATTTCTATCTCCATGGGGCTCCATGGTCTAGTAGGGAAGTCTGCTCAAATGAATGAATGAAATATGATATGTAATTCATGCTAAGTCACTTCAGTAGTGTCAGACTCTGTGCGACCCCATAGACGGCAGCCCACCAGGCTCCTCCGTCCATGGGATTTTCCAGGCAAGAGTACTGGAGTGGGGTGCCATTGCCTTCTCCGATGTAATTCAATCAAACTTCAATTACTTATATTGCTGCATAAGACAATAGTCTGAAATGACTTGGGCTTCCCTGGTGGCTCAGAGGGTAAAGTGTCTGCCTATAATGCAGGAGACCCAGGTTTGATCCCTGGGTTGGGAAGATCCCCTGGAGAAGGGAATAGCAACCCACTCCAGTACTCTTGGGTGGAAAATCCCATGGACTGAGAAGCCTGGTAAGCTACAGTCCATGGGGTCACAAAGAGTCGGACACGAATGAGCTACTTCACTTTCACTTTTCACTTGAAGTGACTTATTTGGAGGGCTAAATTGACTATTAAAACCATAAACTAGACACTCAAGAAGGTCTAAGCTGCGTCAAACTTTTTAACTGCATTAACTCTTTTAACTGCCAAGAAGAAGTGGAATGCTTCTGAACAACAACTTATCAAATGGCTAAGAGTAGCCTAGTTTATAGCAGGTTACAAGTGAGTGAAACTCACCATCAAAGAAAAATTTAATATGAAGGCAATTTGATTTAGTCTTTTCTAAGCTTAGCATCTACACATGCAACATCAACTGAATTTTTAGGATTTTTCAAAGTTATCAGATGTTCCAATTAGTTAAATAGCATCCAAAATGTTTTCATGAAATTCAAGCAAGGCAAACATTCATAAAGAGAAAAGTACATTCAGTGACTTTACCGTGAGCAAGACCTAATATACTCTACATTTTTAGAATCATTTTAAGGCTAAAAGAATCTTAACTATCAGGACCATCCCCTTAATTTTGTGAAAAAAGGAAACTAAGACTTATAATAATTAAGATTCTCATCTAAAAAAATAGAACTAATTAATGATTAAACTGGAATTAAAATTTCAGACTCCCTCTGATTTGTCTGGCCTTCACACATGCCATGTTTTGAACCTGAAATGTAGCTTTCCAAAGTTGTCAGATTCAGCCCATCAGTAAAAACATGAGGCCATGCCCATAACTGAACTACTGCAACCATGTTCAAATGTTTCCTTTTAAAGAAACACTTCAAAAGGGACAAGAATGGTAATTTCCTTTGACAAAATCTTGACCGACATTCATTTCTCTTGGTTTTGCTCTCAGTGGAAAATATATTCTCTGACTAAACGAAAAAGAAACTCTTTATTGGTATGTGGCCGGTTTTCTTCACAGTACTGTACTGCAAGTAAGTATCTCCTCAGTGTTGAGTACAAAAAGATTATACTTCCTACCTCCAAAGATGCCACAGCCTCTTTGTGACAACCTGAGAAGGAAGTGCCCTCTTTGCCAAGGCTAACTCTTCTAACCCCGACTTCCAATCTCACCTTTCCCTGCTTCTTTCAGGAATTCATTCCTAACGAATCATTTTTTCATCTACAATTTCTGCTCCTTCCCTGGCTTTTCCCTTTTCCATACAGTATCTCCTATCTTAAAGTAAGCAAGTAAAATCAATAACAAAATACTCGATTGGCCTTTGAGTGTTTGTCCTCGTCAACCTTTCCTTAAAAAACTATCCCAATGCTTTGACTCTTGACTGCAAAGATTCCATTGAGACCCCCAAAGTGTGGTCTCATCACAGAGTACCCCTTGGCCTATCCCCAGATCTCATTCTTGTCAGTTCAACAGTTGACACCACTTTATTACCCTACAGGCTTCCCTTGTAGCTCAGTCGGTAATGAATCCGTCTGCAGTGCAGGAGACCTGGGTTTGATCCCTGGGTTGGGGATCCATTTATGTATCTATCCATTTACATCACCTTTTCCTTATCTTACTTGTGATACTGATTTCTTCTACATATTAATTACCCACACATGTAGACAATATGCATTTTATTTATTATTGATCACTTCAAACTTATGATTGTATTTTTTGAAATATAATCTCTTTTGGTCTCTAGTCTTTTTCCTAGGTTCTCCATTTTTCTATAATCTTACATGTTCTTAATTCTCTTTTAAATTGAGTACTGAAAAATAAAGTTTTTAGTAGGATTATACCTATAGAAAATGTAATACTCAAGTATCAGAAAATAAATCTTAAAACTATATTACTTGTTTGAGGCAAAATAAATTCAGGACCAAAACATACAATAAACCCTATGATTCAAGTTCTCTTCAAAATCTCCCAAGTAAATATTTGTTAATCCCATAGTATAAGAAATTTGTTTTTCCCACATGGGAAATACATGGGGAAACAATGGAAACAGTGTCAGACTTTATTTTGGGGGGCTCCAAAATCACTGCAGATGGTGATTGCAGCCATGAAATTAAAAGACGCTTACTCCTTGGAAGGAAAGTTATGACCAACCTAGATAGCATATTCAAAAGCAGAGACATTACTTTGCCAACAAAGGTCTGTCTAGTCAAGGCTATGGTTTTTCCAGTGGTCATGTATGGATGTGAGAGTTGGACTATAAAGAAAGCTGAGCACTGAAGAATTGATGCTTTTGAATTGTGGTGTTGGAGAAGACTCTTGAGAGTCCCTTGAACTGCAAAGAGA
>NW_011495032.1:20796761-20800216 GCF_000754665.1 Bison bison bison | reverse complement strand
AACTGCAAAGAGATCCAACCAGTCCATCCTAAAGGAGATCAGTCCTGGGTATTCATTGGAAGGACTGATGCTGAAGCTGAAACTCCAATCCTTTGGCCACCTCATGCGAAGAGTTGACTCACTGGAAAAGACCCTAATGCTGGGAGGGATTGGTGGCAGAGTAGAAGGGGATGACAGAGGATGAGATGGCTGGATGGCATCACTGACTCGATGGACATGAGTTTGGGTAAACTCCGGGAGTTGGTGATAGACAGGGAGGCCTGGCATGCTGCAGTTCATGGGGTCGCAAAGTCGGACATGACTGGGCGACTGAACTGAACTGAACTGAACTGAATAGTAGTAGTAGTAGTTGCTCAGTCGTATCCGACTCTTTGCGACCCCACAGACCCCGCCAGTCTCCTCTGTCCATGGGATTTTCCAGGCAAGAATACTGGACTGGATTGCCATTCCCTTCTCCAGAGGATCTTCCTGATCCAGGAATCGAACCATGGTCTCCTGCATTGCAGGAGAACTCTTAACCCTTTGAGCTACAGGGAAGACCTGAATAGATCACTTCATAAAGAGATAGTCAAGTGTGATTTAACCTTCAACATAGAAGAGTATCCCTGAGGATAATTTGAAAGACTCTAGTCATAAAAGTCAGAACTTTTACTCTAAAACACCTTGTTATTAATATTCTCAGAACTTAAAATCATTGTTTATACAAACTTCTTTATAAAAGCATTTTGATCCTCTTTTCTAAGATAACAGCTTCCATTGTATTTATAAAAATTATTTTATTCTGTTTTCTGCAGTCAACTTTCAATTATTAGCAGTTGTAGAGAAAACAAATAAAACTAGATAACTGAAATGTACCAACAAAGCCAAACCATACTTAAATCAACAATTTCAAACCTTTCCCCCCAGCTTAGATAAGTAATTTATGTAAGTTGTTAGAAAGGAAAAATGGTTGACTTGAGTTTCATCTCCTTCCTATGTCTCTACAGATCCTGATGGAAATGAAATACAAAGCCAAGGAGTGAGGGTGAGATGCATGTCCTCAGATAATCCCCCAGCAGGGCAGTAGGTAGACTTAGACAGCCAAAGCTGGGTTGAACTCAGATAGAATCTGGCAGCAGCCTGATTTACATATCTGATGTCTCAGCCTCAGCTCCCAGTTGCCTTTGCTGTTGGAGTGATACAAAGAGCTCTTCTTTGGTTCTGTTACATGAATATCTCCAAAAAGGTCTTAATTCCTTGCCATGGCTTTCAATCTAAAAGAACAGAGGACTTACCCAGATAAAGGTTGGTGTCACTTTAAGCATTACATGTGACCTGAACAGGGGTGTGTAAAGTTGTCAGTTAAGATCAAAATCATTTATTTAAAACAAAAACTTTACTGAAGGGGACAGTAACGCTTTTACTCAAAGATGGATTAAATTGTCTAATCTGTGTGAAAAAAACTGTCTTCCCAGCTCAGTAGGGATTTGACTAATTGCCTAGGATCACTGCAGAGTCATTAAATGTAACTATTTAATGGTACTGGAAAGATGAAATTTCATCAAAATATTACTCATAACCGTCCATAGATTACAATTTTATCCTGAATTACATCTACATTCTTAGAACCACAGAAGTTTATATCTAGAAGTAACCTTAATGACCATCTATCACGGACAACCCCATTTCACAGATAAAAAAATTCAGTTCCAAACTAACTTGCCTTAAGCCATACTGCTAGTTGGTAAAAAACTTTACACTAGAACTCTAGCATTTCTGAGGTGTAGACCTTATAAACTGTTCTGCAATGCTAATATTATATTAGAGTGTAGAATTTCTACTGCAAAGGCAAGTTGGTGATTAGCATTTTATAAATTAGAATTCACCAAGCAAAGGAACATGAAAATACCTTTTTTCTACAACTGCTTCCCCCTTTAAGTCAAGCAGCACACATGAACCGATAGAGATATTCTTCCTATGAAATCTAGGAAGAAATATACTTACTTGTGTCCATTGTTTTTTCAGGAAGGAGTTATCAAATTTGAAAAGGCAATCGCTTAAGAATATGTGAATCTATAAAAAGCCAATCTGTTCTCTAGACCTTCTAAGAAGACCAAAATAATCTCTTATCCTCTTTCTAATCAAAACACTGGGCTTTAGTTTTTAGTTCAATAGTGGCTCATCTATTCAGATTGTTTAAAATAAGACTTGAATTTTATTAAAGTTGGTACACTTTAATATCTGATTGTTGTTACACATACATTTGCTAACTAGAATTAATATAATTTTCTTTAATTTTTAATTTATTTAAACATTTTAAATCAGATGGATAAAAAGCACTCTTGATAGATGGGCATCTTTTGGTTTTAAGCGAATTCAATATTATAAGACTGCTAATTTTCAGTGATACAGGAACACATCTAACATTTACCAGCTTACTGGAAGTCTACTGCCTTTGGTGTATGTGATGAAGTTAGTATTCTCTGTCCTGGAGCCAGCTCTGAATGATGTTTCCTAGTCTGAATTACAATGGAACAGGAAAGGGGAACTCACACAGAGCAGGTCAAAGGACCTCTGTCTCCACATTCAGGGTAGCAACAGAATCTATCAATACCACATGAGCAGCTTTCTGCATAAATGGAAAATTTTACCTTTTCTTTTCTCTAGTTGTTCTGATTCTAAGATATAATTGTCAGCTATACCTTGAGTAACCATTAGAAATGTTTGTTTTTATCTCACTATGATTAAAATTTACTTCATTCATACTATTTTCTAGTGACTAAACCATTCTACAGGAGATCAGTCCTGGGTGTTCATTGGAAGGTCTGATGCTAAAGGTGAAACTCCAATTCTTCGGCCACCTTATGTGAAAAGTTGACTCATTGGAAAAGACTCTGATGCTGGGAGGGATTGGGGGCAAGAGGAGAAGGGGACGACAGAGGATGAGATGGCTGGAAGGCATCACCGACTCGATGGACATGAGTTTGCGTGAATTCCGGGAGTTGGTGATGGACAGGGAGGCCATGAATGGCATGCTGCGATTCATGGGGTGGCAAAGAGTCGGACCTGATTGAAAGACTGAACTGAACTGAACTGAAACTTCATGAACCTTCTCCAGAATTTTTCAGACCAATTTGACAATCTTACACTCTCTTAAATTACAACTGTTGCAAGAACTTGAGTATTCAGGAATGCAAAGCAAATCCCGAGGATTCACGCACAATATTTCACAAAGAAGCTCCCCAAAATACTTGCTTATTAATACATCTCTGATACCCTGTGTTCTATGGGACCCTTGTACCAAGTGAAAATGCTGCTAACCCTCATATGCTGACAATTCCCGCAATATATATAGAAAATGTATAGAAAACATTGCCACACCCAAGAGTAAGCAGTTTCAACACACTGACTACACATTTTGTTTTTAAATAACCAGCTCTGGTTAAATACATGCCAATGGGTTTTTTTTTTTTTTT
>NW_011495032.1:20796480-20796661 GCF_000754665.1 Bison bison bison | reverse complement strand
TTCGGAGATCAGTCCTGGGTATTCATTGGAAGGACTGATGCTGAAGCTGAAACTCCAATACTTTGGCCACCTCATGCGAAGAGTTGACTCATTGGAAAAGACTCTGATGCTGGGAGGGATTGGGGGCAAGAGGAGAAGGGGACGACAGAGGATGAGATGGCTGGAAGGCATCACCGACTCG
>NW_011495032.1:20794036-20796380 GCF_000754665.1 Bison bison bison | reverse complement strand
GGAGAATACTTTTGACTTAATTTCAATTTAAATTGATTTCAATAACTAAAACTAAAGCTGCATCGGAGGGCTGTTAACATACTTACAACTTTTTCCCATTCTTCAGCTCAACGTATACTGATGATACTGAGAGCAGAAAATGTATTCAATTGAATCCATTGTTTGGCTTCAGTGTGATACCAGCCCGTACATTGATTCTACCCCAAGAGTGATAAAAGATAGTGATTGGCTCTCTTTGCTAGATTCCTAGCTATGTTAACACAATCAACTGCTCTCCAAATCACATGACTATGAAAAAGATTAAATAATTCTTGACTTTTGTTCTCGATTGTTTTGATTTTATGTTCACAAAATCTGTTGCTGTATTCAAAGCAAAGTTTCAACTTTTATGTTAATGTTATTGAGCACAGAAGTCACCTTTGGAGAATACTTTGGTTGCATTTTTTACACTTGTAATTCCCTGCAACTCTTCCACCTCTGATTTCTATATTTAAAACACTACTCAGAAGTGTTCAGATTAATTTAAAACATTTAAAAAAAAAACAAAATATGTTAGGCAATACTTCTTGATTATGCATGGAAAATTAGACAGGTAAGAACAATAGAAAAGTAAAAATTCAGGTATCTAAAGAAAACAATTTACAAAGGTTAGATAGTATTTTTCTATCAAAACCATTTGCAAATTATTTTCTGCTGAGCACGGGGTGAGACAGGGTAAAAGTCATAGAGGGGGTATATTACAAGTCAGTATAAAAAACCCACCATAAGCACTCAAGATCCTTAGACCCCGTCCATCCATCTCGGGACATAAAATATCATCTGCTTCACTGCCGGGACACTGTGTGTTTCTGCTCCTTCCCCTTTTCAGGTGTAAATTTTGCCTTCTTATCAGTATTTCCCATTCCTCAAGGACAGAAATTTTGCTTCATACCATTTCTTTCCCCCAGCAACTTGCATAGTAACATGTGTGCAGTTTTTTTGTTAAATTAACAAATCAAAAGACTAAACACATAGACAAAATGATACATCGAAAGAAGTGTTGTTACAACTGGCAAATATACACACTTATCTCATTTTACTTATATTTCTCTTGACTCAAAGAGCTGTCATGCTTCATACTATGGCTATTTGTTCTGAAAACTATGTCTCTATTTATTCACCTCTATTTTGCACACAATCTACTAAAGTTCTTTAAAGTTTACATGTGTTGAATGTCATGAATAAAATCAATAAATGAACTTTTTCTTAAAGTCAGTTTTGCAAGAGATTAGGACAAAGGGCTGGCCTTAGAATGATGCAGAAGGAATTAAGGCTAGGAAGTCATCTGAGGTAGACTACAACAGAAAAACAAAGGATGGAAAATGAAAAATACCTGGCAAACCAAATAGCTTGACTGAAGGAGAGGGTTCAAACAGAAGGAAATGGGGGATTAGGGTGGCAAAACAGGCAGCACAGGTGGATGAAAGCTTCTCAAGCCTATCGGAAATAGAATTTGAGGATGATTATTCCCATTGCTCTTCCAACAACACAAGAGAAAACTCTACACATGGATCTCACCAGATGGCTAACACTGAAATCAGATTGATTATATTCTTTGCAGGCAAAGATGGAGAAGCTCTATACAGTCAGCAAAAACAAGACTGGGAGCTGACTGTGGCTCAGATCATGAGCTCCTTATTGCCAAATTCAGACTTAAATTGAAGAAAGTGGGAAAACCACTAGACCATTCACATATGATCTATGTCATATCCCTTATGACTATACAGTGGAAGTGAGAAATAGATTTAAGGAACTAGATCTGATAGAGTGCCTGATGAACTATGGACGGAGGTTTGTGACATTGTACAGGAGACAGAGATCAAGACCATCCCCAAGAAAAAGTTACACAAAAAAGCAAAATGGCTGCCTGAGGAGGCCTTACAAATAGCTGTGAAAAGAAGAGAAGCGAAAAGCAAAGGAGAAAAGGAAAGATATACCCACTTGAATGCAGAGTTCCAAAGAATAACAAGGAGCAATAAGAAAGTCTTCCTCAGTGATCAATGCAAAGAAATAGAGGAAAACAATAGAATGGGAAAGCCTAGGGATCTCTTCAAGAAAATTAGAGATAGCAAGGGAACATTTCATACAAAGATGGGCTCAATAAAGGTCAGAAATGGTATGGACCTAACAGAAGCAGAAGATATTAAGAAAAGGTGGCAAGAATACATAGAAGAACTGTATAAAAAAGATCTTCATGATGCAGATAATCACAATGGTGTGATCACTCACATCACCTAGAGCCAGACATCCTGGAATGTGAAGTCAAGTGGGCCTTAGGTAGCATCACTATGAACAAAGGTAGTGG
>NW_011495032.1:20784559-20793936 GCF_000754665.1 Bison bison bison | reverse complement strand
AAAGATGATGCTGTGAAAGTGCTGCACTCAATATGTCAGCAAATTTGGAAAACTCAGCAGTGGCCACAGGACTGGAAAAGGTCAGTTTTCATTCCAATCCCAAAGAAAGGCAATGCCAAAGAATGCTCAAACTACCTCACAATTGCATTCATCTCACACACTAGTAAAGTAATGCTCAAAATTCTCCAAGCCAGGCTTCAGCAATATGTGAACTGTGAACTTCCAGATGTTCAAGCTGGTTTTAGAAAAGGTAGAGGAACCAGAGACCAAATTGCCAACATCCGCTGGATCATGGAAAAAGCAAGAGAGTTCCAGAAAAACATCTATTTCTGCTTTATTGACTATGCCAAAGCCTTGGACTATGTGGATCCAATCTCCCATAGATCAGTACAATAAAGGGACAAGTCGGTTAGAAATGACATTCTGATTTTAAATTAAGGCTCTGGGAGTTTCTGAAAACTTGTCATGATGATACAGAGCCACAAAAATGGCAATGCAGCAAGGAGTCTGACATCACAAGTGGTCTCCGTGTGTCATTAGCCTGGGAAGGAGACATCAGTTCCACCTTCAGTGTTTAGGGCCTCTTCTACTTGCTTGAGTTATTGATTAATAATGTTGCCAGTTTGCTTTAGTGCTTTTCAGAGGCTGTCACTTCTCACCTCTGGCTGTGACATGTGTTTGATATCAGGAAAGTCACCTCTACTTTTGTTGCCCTAAATATCAGCCAGGAATTTACATAGCTACATGCCTATTCACAGCACTGAGGGAGATTGTAGACAGAGCTGCTCTTAAGTAAAATTGCAATTGTTTGAGCAATCTCACCCCTACCTTACGCAGACTTGGGGAACACTCTGTCATTAGGATCTCTTCCTTTCTCCAGGTGAAAAACTGCCTGTAGGACAGGATATGTTAAATTCATCCAAAGGTACAAATTACTGATAACTCGATGTGTTACTACTTACTTGCATTTTAAGAGATTAAAGTCTTAACCTTTAATCAAAGAATTGGCTATAATTTTGAAATTTTAAGTACCAGTGAGCAGGTAGAAAACATATGTCTTAAATAAGATATGAAATGGGGATGGGGTGTCTTCTGAAATTGTGCCATGCAAATAAACCCACTCTATTATGGATATATTTGGCTTTTGATTCCTTGATACAAATACATATGCTATAATATAATTTTAATAGCAATATAAGATGACTTTTAAGGCTGAATTTCTAAAACCCTCAAGGGGAAATATTTCCAAATATTAAATTAATCAATGTTCAGTAAGGAATAAGACCACCTCAGGTCATTAGGGAAAAGCCAAATTTAGGGGAAAAAAAATTGTGCAGATGAGCTCAAGGTCAATGTTTTTGAGAGTATTTGACTTTACTTCCTGATGATAAGTAGTAAAGTTTGATGCATTTGGGTTGACTTTCAATAAATGTAGGGTACCCGGCTGCCTGATTTGTTTCTTTTGATACTGAAATAAGCCAAACATTTATATCTGTTCAGAAATGATTTCAGGTTGTTTTTCTATTCTAAATATAATCTGTATTTTTTTAGTGGTTACAACATTTCTTCTTAGATGGCATCTATACAGCTGGGCTTCCCAGGTAGCACTAGTGGTAAAGAATCCACCTGCCAATACAGGAGACTCAGGTTCAATCCCTGGGTCAGGAAGATCCCCTGGAGGAGGAAATGGCAACCCACTCCAGTATTCTTGCTTGGAAAATCCCACAGACAGAAGAGCCTGGTGGGCTACAGTCCATGAGGTTGCAAAGAGACAGACATGACTGACTGAGTACATACAGTTTATTACCACTTTTGAGACATTTCTAAGCAACTTAAGTCCAAGTTGAACACACAAGCTGTTCATTTTGGAATACCTGCCCCCTGAGGCTATGGTTTTTCCTGTGGTCATGTATGGTGAGAGTTGGACTGTGAAGAAGGCTGAGCACTAAAGAATTGATGCTTTTGAACTGTGGTGTTGGAGAAGACTCTTGAGAGTCCCTTGGACTGCAAGGAGATCCAACCAGTCCATTCTGAAGGAGATCAGCCCTGGGATTTCTTTGGAGGGAATGATGCTAAAGCTGAAACTCCAGTACTTTGGCCACCTCATGGGAAGAGTTGACTCATTGGAAAAGACTCTGATGCTGGGAGGGATTGGGGGCAGGAGGAGAAGGGGACGACAGAGGATGAGATGGCTGGAAGGCATCACTGACTGGATGGACGTGAGTCTGAGTGAACTCCGGGAGTTGGTGATGGACAGGGAGGCCTGGCGTGCTGCAATTCATGGGGTCGCAAAGAGTCGGACACGACTGAGCGACTGAGCTGAACTGAACCGAACCACCACCACTACTAGGCAATAAACTCTAGATTTGTCTTTTGTGTTAGTCATCCAAATAAGTTTTTATTAATAGTCTGTGTGGGGCTTTTTAGGCTTTATTTTTAGAAGTTTTAGGCTTGCATCAAAGTTGAGCAAAAAGTACAGAGAATTCCCATGAACTCTCTCACTCCACCTCACCCCGTTTTCCCCACTTAACATCTTGCATTAGTGTGGTACATTTATTACAATTGATGTGCCAATATTGACACTTTATTATCAACTAAAGTTCATAGTTCACATTAGGATTAACTCTTTGTGTTTTACATTCTATGGGTTTTGACTAATGTATAATGGTGCAATCCACTATTATATTATTATGCAGAATAGTTAAACTGCCCTACAAAAGCCCTGTGATTTTCCTGTTCACCCCTCATTCACCCTATCCTGTCCCCGGCCCTTGAAGCTACTGATCTTTTTCCTGTCTTCATAGTTTTGCCTTAGAATGTGTGTGTGTGTGTGTGTGTGTGTATCTGTGTGTGTGTGTGTGTGTGTGTGTGTGTGCTCAGAGTGTCTGACTGTTTTCAATCCCATGGACTGTAGCCTACCAGGATACTATGGAATTTTCCAGGCAAGCATATTGGAGTGGGTTGCCATGTCCTTCTCCAGGGGATCTTCCTGACCCAGGAATCAAACCTGTATCTCCTACCTTGCAAGTGGATTCTTTACCACTGGGCCACCTGCAAAGCCCTTTGCCTTAGTCTATAGGTTTCCAACTATATGTGTAAGGCAGGGAACAATTTGGCTAGGGTAGTATCATAGAGATAAAACACAGGGGATTTAAAGGTTTTCCATAAAACACATTCAGAGATAGTATGGGAACTACATTATTTCACCAACTATACAGATGAATTCATTTTCATTTTATCCAACTGACATTAATTGATAACATAGTATGTGTCAGCAGTGTTTTAGATGCTAGAGTTACCAACAATAAGCAAGGCAGACAGTCTCTGGCCTCCTGGAATATATAATCAAATTGAAGTAAAAGGAAAAGGACAAAAGTCAGGCATTTTTCAATGCTGCTGAATAAGATAATGGAAATCAAATAGGGTTATGTGATAGAGTGACACTGGAGACAGCGGTTAGGGAAGCGGGAGACCTGGGTTTGATCCCTGGGTTAGGATGATCCCCTGGAGAAGGGAAAGGCTACCCACTCCAGTGTTCCCATCTGGAGAATTCCAAGGACTGTATAGTCCATGGGGCCGCAAAGAGTTGGACATGACTGAACAACTTTCACTTTTGCTTTTCTCTGAGGATATGACACTTGAGCTAAGAATTAAGAGATAAGCAACCGAAGAGAAGAACATTCCAGGCAGAGAGAACTGCAAGTAAAATGGCCTGGATATAGAAGCAAGCTGAGTCTGACTGAAGAAAGCAAGCCCACAGGGCTGAGTGAAGTGCACAGAAGAGAGTGTATGGAGGTGAGGCTGGGAGCAGCAAGTGAGATGGGAAGGCAAGGCCAGGTCATAAATAGCCCTGTAAGCCACAGAGAGGAGTTTTAGTTCTGTTTTCATAGGAAGCCCCTGGAGGCAAGAAAGTGATATGATCTATGTTTTCAAATGATCACTGGATCTGCAGAGTATCTTAAAAGACATTTATCTTAAAATAAATACTAACATGAATACACAAGAGCACTAAAGATGTCAACCTATACAATGCAAATCCTAAAGTAAAAATGGTTTTTGACATCATCATGGCATGTGTCTGGCCCATATCTACAGCACCTCCTTAAAGAAATAACCAATTGAGACATCAGCAGTATTTTTGGTCATGTCCACAATTGGCCAAGTTTAACACTTGGTAAGGTCAGATGGTAAAGAATCTGCCTTCAATGGAGAAGACCCAGGTTCAATCCCTGAGTCAGAAAGATCCTCTGAAGAAGGGAATGGCTATCCACTTCTTGTCTGGAGAGTTCAATGGACAGAGGAGCCTGGCAGGCTACAATCCATGGGGTCACAAAGAGTCGGATACGACTGAGCGACTAACACTTACATGTTATGGACAGCCTATGCTAGCTATAGGGATATTTACTCTCAACTCCCTACCAAAATGAAAAATCTTTTCCAAAGGGAACTATAAATGAACATATCATTAGAAGTAGTTCTGCTTTCCATGGGAATTCTCTGGTGGTTCCAGTGATTAGGACACGACACTTTCACTGCTCAGGGCCGGGGTTCAATCCTCAGTCAGGGAACTAAGAACCCACAAGCTGCATAGCACAGCCAAAAAATAAAATTAAATTAAAAAGTATTTCTGCTTTCCACTAAAGTCTTTTATTTTAAACTTTGGAAAACCATGGTGTACCTGCAATTAGAAATTACATTTTAAAAATATGAATGCGATTTGGCCAGCAGGTGTGGTTCCAATACCATGGGACACTTGGGGATATGAAATGAAAACTGGCTAACCACAGTCCAGGTGCTTTCCTGCTTATTGCAGGCCCAGCTCCAGGGAACCAGGCTCCCCTCTCAGTGAGTGATTTTTCTTTCTTAGCTTACAAAGGGGATTGGAACAATAAGTGCTTCCACTGTCTGTCTCTATGGCAGTAGGTACCCTAATGTCACCTCTTAGATGGCAACTATAGCTATTCACTGAATAGCTTTCAGTCCCTACTATTATGATAAAAAAATTTATTTCGTGAAAAACGAGATTTAGGTAACAAGCAAACTTCTTCAACCATGAAGTACAATTTGTAAGAGGTATGATCGTTCATAAGCAGAATATACTCTGTGGGCTTTTCTTTTTCAAGTGTAGGGTATTTATTCCCAATATCACTCTTCTAGTTGTTTTTGAATGATAAAATAGTATCATTTTCTTAACACCTATTTTTATTCAATTATGAAAATTAGTCAGGTTCATTGTTAAGAGTTTGGTAAATACAGAAAAAAACACAGAAAAGCATGTGCAAGAAAATAAAACTCACTTTCCTTATTTAAAAATAATCACTATTTTTTTGTATCTTTTTTTAAAATTTTATTTTATTTTTAAACTTTACATAATTGTATTGGTTTTGCTAAATATATTAATACCCTGCTAACATTTTAGATGCATATACATACAAATACAATTTAAATGCTATAGTGTATATTTTTTTTGCAACCAGACTCTCTCACAAAACATACTATGAGGAGTTCTTCACATCATCAAATATTTTTCTAACACAATTTTAATGGTTTTAAGGAAGTCCATAATACGGCTTACTATATTTTAGTTAACTTATCCCTCTGAAGTGAAGTGAAAGTCATTCAATCACGTCCGACTCTTTATGACCCCATGGACTATATGGTCCATGGAATTCTCCAGGCCAGAATACTGGAGTGGGTAGCCTCTTCCTTCTCCAGGGGATCTTCCCAACCCAGGGATTGAACCCAGGTCTCCCTCATTGCAGGCAGATTCTTTATCAGCTGAGCCGCAAGGGAAGCCCCACTTATCCCTCTATGTTGACATTATTAACCACAGATGTTTATGTACACATCTATTGGTTTAGAGTAAATCCCTGGATATGAAATATATGGATCAAATAGGATAATCATTTTAAATTATATTGCCAAATCCCCTCCAAATTTACCAATTTATTTTCCCACTAGAGGTAGATGGATGACAGTATTCATGTACTTAAGAGGTACTATTTTAAAAAGAAAAAAGTTGCCAATTTGATGGAGAGGGGAAGTATCTCATTACATTTCTTTAATGTCTTAAATTTAAAACTTGTTTTAAGGTTAAACATGTTTTGGGGGCTTCCCAGGTGGCACTAGTGGTAATGAATCTGCCTGCCAATGCAGGAGACATAAGAGCTTCAGTTCGATCCCTGGTAGGGGAGATCCCCTGGAGGAGGGCATGGCAACTCACTCCAATATTCTTGCCTGGAATATTCTTGCCTATTCTCCCCATAGACAGAGGAGCCTGGTGGGCTACAGTCCATAAGGTCGCAGAGTCGGACACAACCTAGCACACAGCATAGCATGTTTTTAAATTTTCATTATTTTTGAGGGAGAGGAGATACATAAATTGCCTGTTCACCTCTGAAGCAAAGACTACTTGTTGTCCCCTAACATCCATTCTCTATTTTTTAGTAACAGAAGAAATGATTTTTAGTTGAGCACATAGCCCTTTAAAATAGAAATATTTCTGGGCTTCCCTGGTGGCTCACTGGTAAAAAAAAAAAAAATCCCCTGCCAATTCAGGAGACATCAGGTTCAATCCCTGATTCAAGAAGATCCCACATGCTGAAGAGCAATTGAGCCCAGGCACCACACCTATTGAACCTATGCTCTAGAGCCGAGGAGCCACAACTACTGAGCCCAAGTGCCGCAACTACTGAAGCCCATGCACCCTTGTTGCTATGCAACAAGAAAAGCCATCACAATGAGTAGCCTACACAGTGCAACTAGAGAGTAGCCCCTGCACGCTGGAACTAGAGAAAAGCACACCCTGCAATGAAGCCCCGGTCTAGCCATAAATAAAGTAATTAAATAATTTTTTTAAAAATTAAAAAATACACAAAATAAAGTTATTTCCCATTCTTCTTTGCAGGTATATGTGTCTATGTGTCAACTCCAGGTTGATAAAATAAAATGTGATGCACATTTTTTCATGTCCTTAAAGGGAAAGAATAGTGCCCTCTTTTTCCTTTTCATCATTCCTGATGGTTGGAATGCAGGTATTATGGCTGGAGCTTCAACAGCCATTTGGACCCTGAGGATGGTCTAGAGATGGTGGAACAGAAAACTAGAGGGAGCCTAGATTCCTAAGAATTTTATAGAAGTGTCACCATGAATGGCTGTGAGACTTTTATGTGAGAGACTATACTGTTAAAGCATGATTGGTTTGCATTTTTAGTTTCGAGAAGCTGAACTTAACCTGGGCTGATACAAGATTTTTTTTCTCATTTTTTTTTCTTATTGATTTTTAAATGCTCTTTCTATTTTAAGATTATTTACACTTCATCTGGTGCACATGTGACAAATTTTCCCAACTCTTCATTTGGTCTTAATTTTATTATGGAGTTAGGATTTGCAAAAATATCATTATTCTTAAATTTACTTGATATTTAAATTCCATTATATATTCAGAAAAATCAGATAATAGTATTAGCCTAGAAATATAAATTCCAGAGAATTATTTTGTCTCAACCATCATAAGGCAGTACTGAGGCATAATTTTACTTCCTCTAGGCATGTGATTAAATGGTTATATTGCAGGCTAAAGTTATTTAGATAATGAGAAATTGTGTATACTTTTGAGGTCTTAGTCAAAATGTATTCTTTGCTAAAGCAGAGATTTTCCAGTTTTAATCCGTGGAGCTCTGGGTTCAAAGCTTTGTCTCAGAGGTCTCCACTAGGGCTTAGGTGGAGCTGAGTGGGCCACTTCTGCCTGGCACCCCCAGTCAAGGTTTTAAAAGGCAGTCATTCTGTGTTACTTACTGAAGTTTCATAAAAGAGGTCCTGCAATATGATTTCCTCCCACACAGACAAGAAACAGAGAGTAACAATTTCCTACCAGATCATAAGCAGCTAGCATCTTTTTCTGCATATCTGGAATTGCCCCCAGAGGCTCTAGATAAGGAAAGTTGTCTTTCATCACAAGAGAGACGGAGGGAGTATTGTCACTGGTGATGAGCCGAGAAGACAGGGTCAACAGGCACTGCTTCAGACTGGCAATTGGAGGAAGTCCACACAATTCCTTAACAGACACTATGGCATTCTGTGTGGGAGAAAACATAGAATTACACTTCTGACCATAGGACACCACCCTGAGCACTTCCAGTACACAAAAGTACATTCATTAGAAGTATACCCTTAAATACATGTGTAATTTGAAGCAAACCGGATTATAACCAACCCAAAATACTATAATATACATGGAGATAACACGTAGAGCTAATTAACAATTACATTTCATCTTTAACCAACTTTTAACAACTGCTACAAATATGCCACAAAGCAAAGGAGATTATGACCTAAGGTTACACAGTACCTCTCAAAGCAGGGCTTTGGAATATTCTGGAATATCTGAAATATTCTGGACAATGCATACAAGTTAACACTGACTGATCATGAATATATTATTAAATCCACATCATGATGATCACAAAAGCATGTCACTGATTGTACACTGGAGTGCATCTCCGTTGAGATTTTTCCCACAAGGTAGCAGGCTGCTGCTGCTCATCACCCTCTTTTCACATAACCATCAATGGTATCCCTTTGTCACTCCATCAGAAACGCACCTGACAGACATGCATAAAACACACTTTATGTAAAGCTACAATTGTCCATGTGACAGGCTTTTCAAAGAATATTTGAAATAGCAACTATGCCTATTAACAATGAACAATACCTAACCTAGCATGCCTCATGAATTTAGTGACAATGATGGCATTCATTTTTATACTAATTAGGCTCTAAATAATCCCTTATGTTGAAATGAGATAAGTTATGCTAACAGAAAAAAATTTATCCATAGCCAAATCTCCTTAATATGTATTTTAAACATATAATACATGTAAAGGAGATATTTCAAGAATTATATGGAACTGTATAAAATCTACTTCAAATATATAAAGTTAAGTGTAGAAATGACTTATAACTAATCTAACACAGGGGGTTATAACGGTTGCAGAATTATGTCAGAAAAAGCTAGATCATCAGTCGCTCAGTCGTATCCGACTCTTTGCGACCCCATGAATCGCAGCACGCCAGGCCTCCCTGTCCGTCACCCAACTCCCGGAGTTCACTCAGACTCACGTCCATCCAGTCAGTGATGCCATTCAGCCATCTCATCCTCTATCGTCCCCTTCTCCTCTTGCCCCCAATCCCTCCCAGCATCAGAGTCTTTTCCAATGAGTCAACTCTTCGCATGAGGTGGCCAAAGTACTGGAGTTTCACCTTCAGCATCATTCCTTCCCAAGAAATCCCAGGGCTGATCTCCTTCAGAATGGACTGGTTGGATCTCCTTGCAGTCCAAGGGACTCTCAAGAGTCTTCTCCAACACCACAGTTCAA
>NW_011495032.1:20772831-20784204 GCF_000754665.1 Bison bison bison | reverse complement strand
GGTTATTGGTATTTCTCCCGGCAATCTTGATTCCAGCTTGTGTTTCTTCCAGTCCAGCGTTTCTCATGACGTACTCTACATATAAGTTAAATAAACAGGGTGACAATATACAGCCTTGACGAACTCTTTTTCCTATTTGGAAACAGTCTGTTGTTCCATGTCCAGTTTTAACTGTTACTTCCTGACCTGCATATACATTTCTCAAGGGGCAGATCAGGTGGTCTGGTATTCCCATCTCTTTCAGAATTTTCCAGTTTATTGTGATCCACACAGTCAAAGGCTTTGGCATAGTCAATAAAGAGAAATAGATGCTTTTCTGGAACTCTCTTGCTTTTTCCGTGATCCAGCGGATGTTGGCAATTTGGTCTCTGGTTCCTCTGCCTTTTCTAAAACCAGCTTGAACATCAGGAAGTTCACGGTTCACATATTGCTGAAGCCTGGCTTAGAGAATTTGAGCATTACTTTACTAGCGTGTGAGATGAGTGCAATTGTGCGGGAGTTTGAGCATTCTTTGGCATTGCCTTTCTTTGGGATTGGAATGAAAACTGACCTTTTCCAGTCCTGTGGCCACTGCTGAGTTTTCCCCATTTGCTGGCATATGGAGTGCAGCACTTTCACAGCATCATCTTTTAGGATTTGGAATAGCTCTTCTCGAATTCCATCACCTCCACTAGCTTTGTTCGTAGTGATGCTTTCTAAGGCCCACTTGACTTCACATTCCAGGATGTCTGGCTCTAGGTCAGTGATCACACCATCGTGATTATCTGCGTCATGAAGATCTTTTTTGTACAGTTCTTCTGTGTATTCTTGCCACCTCTTCTTAATATCTTCTGCTTCTGTTAGGTCCATACCATTTCTGTCCTTTATCGAGCTCATCTTTGCATGAAATGTTCCTTTGGTATCTCTAATTTTCTTGAAGCGATCTCTAGTCTTTCCCATTCTGTTGTTTTCCTCTATTTCTTTGCATTGATCGCTGAAGAAGGCTTTCTTATCTCTTCTGGCTATTCTTTGGAACTCTGTATTCAGATGTTCATATCTTTCCTTTTCTCCTTTGCTTTTTGCTTCTCTTCTTTTCACAGCTATTTGTAAGTAAGGCCTCCCCAGACAGCCATTTTGCTTTTTTGCATTTCTTTTCCATGGGGATGGTCTTGATCCCTGTCTCCTGTACAATGTCACGAACCTCATTCCATAGTTCATCAGGCACTCTATCTATGTCACGAACCTCATTCCATAGTTCATCAGGCACTCTATCTATCAGATCTAGGCCCTTAAATCTATTTCTCACTTCCACTGTATAATCATAAGGGATTTGATTTAGGTCATACCTGAATGGTCTAGTGGTTTTCCCCACTTTCTTCAATTTAAGTCTGAATTTGGCAATAAGGAGTTCATGGTCTGAGCCACAGTCAGCTCCTGCTCTTGTTTTTGCTGACTGTATAGCACTTCTCCATCTTTGGCTGCAAAGAATATAATCAATCTGATTTTGGTGTTGACCATCTGGTGATGTCCATGTATAGAGTCTTCTCTTATGTTGTTGGAAGAGGGTGTTTGTTATGACCAGTGCATTTTCTTGGCAAAACTCTATTAGTCTTTGCCCTGCTTCATTCCGTATTCCAGGGCCAAATTTGCCTGTTACTCCAGGTATTTCTTGACTTCCTACTTCTGCATTCCAGTCCCCTATAATGAAGAGGACATCTTTTTTGGGTGTTAGTTCTAAAAGGTCTTGTAGGTCTTCATAGAACCGTTCAACTTCAGCTTCTTCAGCGTTACTGGTTGTGGCATAGACTTGGATTACTGTGATATTGAATGGTTTGCCTTGGAAACGAACCGAGATCATTCTGTCGTTTTTGAGATTGCATCCAAGTACTGCATTTCAGACTCTTTTGTTGACCATGATGGCCACTCCATTTCTTCTGAGGGATTCCTGCCCGCCATAGTAGATATAATGGTCATCTGAGTTAAATTCACCCATTCCAGTCCATTTCAGTTTGCTGATTCCTAGAATGTCGACATTCACTCTTGCCATCTCTTGTTTGACCACTTCCAATTTGCCTTGATTCATGGACCTGACATTCCAGGTTCCTATGCAATAGATGACGTTAATATTTGGAACCTACTTTTATAATAGTGGTTAAGGCAACCCACTGCCAATCATAAGTTTACAATCTAAGTATTTGTATGTAATATAGTATTTTCCATTATAGCAATTTAAAATTGATTTTAAGCCCATTCCAGAATTTCTCTGTGAAATAATATAAAAATAAAGTTTTCACCAAGTCATGGTGTGCTGTTCCACATTAGGTGACTGAGAATCATGAATGATTATTGGGTTTTGGGGGTGGCTAATTATGTATTTAAAGCTCAACATTCCCATTTATTAAATGCAATATTGGGAAAATTACTTAACCTCTTCAAGCTTGTTTTCTATTTTGAATGTAGGGATTTCTGGTGGTTACTATTAAAATGTTAACTAAAGGATAAAATAAACTGCATTGAAAAATATTCCTCTCCTTTTTTGTTCTCATACAGAGACTGCTGCCGCTTCTGCCAAACAAGACCTCCTTGTACCTTGTAGGAACTTATTAAGCATTTGTTGTTTGATTGTTTCTCAGTAACATGAGCCTAGAATAAGTATACTAAATAGTATTAAAGAAAAAGTTTTCAGCCATCTCTGATTATAAGTATTAATGAAGGCAAGAAAACTTAATTGAATTTCTATATGATGAGACTGGGTAATTTACATTCTCTCTAATTTAATTCTCATAATAATCCTATGATGTAATTATTACTATTTTTCTCATCTTATGAAGAAAAAACTGACGACCATATATCCTAAATAATTTGCTCAAAAATCACACAGTGATAGAATTTAATCCAGAATCCATGTCCTTTCAATTAAAGCACAACACTAAGAGACGACTAGTGTTGTTGAATTTTATTAGTTTTTTACTTGTTTCATGGAAGATAATTTATTATTATTGTACACTTAAACAACTAAAAAATAATAACAGGCATTACATGTTTTATATGGCTTTAAATACCTTCTATGTTCTTATCTGTAAATATTTTTATATATATTTATAATTAGTATGCATGTGTCTGTATATATAAAATTTTGTATATTACATGCACATATACTATTTTATTTTATTTTTTCATTGTTTCAAATACATATTCCCATATATCAATTTACTGTGTACTAAGGACATTTAGTGGAGAAGGCAATGGCACCCCACTCCAGTACTCTTGCCTGGAGAGTCCCATGGACAGAGGAGCCTGGTGGGCTGCAGTCCATTGGGTTGCTAAGAGTTGGACACGACTGAGCGACTTCACCTTCACTTTTCACTTTCATCCATTGGAGGAGGAAATGGCAACCCACTCCAGTGTTGTTGCCTGGAGAATCCCAGGGACAGGGGAGCCTGGTGGGCTGCCGTCTATGGGGTCGCACAGAGTTGGACACCACTGAAGCAACTTAGTAGCAGCAGCAAGGACATTTAGTGTATATATAAAACATTTTGCTACATTGATTCTCTATTAGTTGATTTAGTTCAGACCAGGTTTAACAAAGCATTCACAATTAGAAACATAAAACATATCTGTTTTGCAGAGTTACAAATGTAGGAAAAAAAACTTATGGTTACAGGGTGGAGTAAGAGGGGAGAGCTAAATTGGAAGATTGGAATTGACTACATACTACTATATATAAAATAGATAACTAATAACAACCTACTAAATAGCACAGGGAACTCTACTCGATACTCTTCGATGGCCTATGTACAAAAAGGATCTAAAAAAGAATAGATATACATATATTTATAACTGATTCACTTTGCTATACATCTGAATCTAAAACAACATTGTAAATCAACTATACTCCAAGAAAAGTTTTTTTAAAATATATGTTTTATCACAGGCAATACTAAACTTAATTCAGAGTACATGGGTTTATACACCCTCTGTGATAATTTTTTGAGGAATCAGATCATTAGTAAAAACACAATGTTCAACGTTCACTGGTGAGAGAAAGATCAGAAGAAGGAGGGGTAGGGAAGAACAGTATGGGACATTTCCTACCTGCATATTTTCTCTCATATCTATGGCTTCTCGTAAGGGATGAACAGCTACCTTAAAGATGTCATCTATGTTTTTAAGACCAATATTCCTGAGCATGGTACACTCCCGAACTTTCTTCCCCATTCTCACTGAAAGGCTGCGCTTCTGTGGTTTTCCTCCTCCACTTCTATTAGTTATTGCTATGTGGACAAAAAGAGTTACATGCTCCATGATGTCACCCACAAAGGAACGGAGGGGAACATGCCGATATCCAGGCTGCAAGCATTCAAACGGTATTGTATATTGCCCTATAAACTCATCCCCAATGTAGTCATCATCCAGAACCACAAAACGGATCATGGCCAGTTCAGGCAGGTTCACTTGAAACTCAAATGTCTCATCAAAAATAGGATTATCACTGTTTTGTTGTACAGTTTTAGTTCTTTGTTCTGAACAGTCCGCTGGAATTCCATGTATCTCTATACACACATAGGGATCTATGACATCCCCTTTGGCACAAGCTCCCTTGGGCTTTGGGAAGTTCTGACCACTGATAATCTTAATATGAAGCACTAGAGGAGACACCCCAGGTACAATGCCCTTTGTGTTTGCACTGAAGTAAGAAACTTCATCTCGCATGATGGACGGCCTTAGAACGTAACCACAGCCTCCATTCTGAAGAAACCAGCCAGTGTGGAGGTCCATCATTGGACCTGGAGTCTGAAAATTCATTGCCACAATCTGACAGCCACAATTCCAAAAGTCCTGTGGATTCAGGTTACTGGAATCAATTCTCATGGCGCTTGGATAGATTCGTGATAAGAACTTCTTATTATAATTTACAAAATCCTCTGGGTATTCATTTGCAATTCGGCTGGCCTCTGTTTCACTAAATGAACAAATTTCCCAATAGTTTTGGCTTTTCATAGATAATTCAAAATCCCTGTACTGAACAGATTTACAGATAGATACCAAGTCAGAGAGCTCCCTACACAGCAAGATCTGTTTCTGCTCACCATTGTAATCTACTGACATCCTTCGAGACATTTCGGCTTCTTCATCTTCATCTGTAACTTCTCCTTCTAAAACATCTGTATCAGAAGGCAATTTCTTTCCTTTCACAATGATCATTCTTTTTAATTTTTCTGGTGATGGGAGGTAGGATTCTGACAGCAAAGGTGCTTCAGTATAGAGTTTACTGCCAAAGACCTTTTTCATCTGCTGGACCATTACCTTCTGCTGTGGTAGGGAGCAGTGATTCCCCAAACAAAGAATGAGTGGGTATTCAGAAGCCACAAAGGCAAATTTATTTATCACCTCTATGACACTTCGAAAGGAAAGGTGTGTTGTCATGTTGTTTCGATTACAAAGGATCGGTTCGTTGTCTGAGCCATCATTTACATCAAGTTCAATGCTGCGACAGCCCATTTTCAAAGCTCTAACATACCCATTAATATCAGCTGGTCCTCTGAACTGGTCTTCAATGAGATAGGTGTTGTGAGAGGCATTGATGTAATAGTGAGATAAAGGCTGGGTCATGTCTTGGGCAACCTTACTTTGTTCAGGATCAAAAATGTTACATTCTGATGACAACAAATACTGGGTAAAGCCATCAATTGCAAGAAACCCTTTCTGACGTCCTTCTTCAGAAAGTTCATATCTCCGAATAATGTCTAAGCACATGTCCTCAGTGATATGGGTGACTCCTTGCTCAGCTTCCAAAAAAAGCATGAGATCATTGGCATCCAAGTATTCTTTGTTTTTTGATATCTGCACAAGTAAGAAATACACTTCCGGCCTGGTGCAAAGTTCACAAAAAGCTTCGCAAAACTCCTCTTCCGTCACTCGAGTTGTCAGTTTTTCTTTGCTCTTCTGGATTTCTTTAAATTTTAGCCTAATCTTGGACTCCTTCAGGGTAGGGTTGAGTTGTTTTATTAATTCTACAGAGGTGTCTTCCAACATAATCCCATTCCCATCGATATCTGCTGCTTCAAACACTGTCTTCAACCACATGAACCTTGGTGTGTTCTGGTTGCCCTCCATAAAATCGAGGGGTTGCTTACTTCGAGAAACCAGATACCTCAATCCTGACACCCAGATGTTTGCTACGTCCGCTGAATTGGCCACTAAGTCCAGAGACTCGTAGTTTTCCCCGTGGAGTATGGAAAAGGCACAATCCTCACAAATCTGATCAGCAAGGCCATTGTTTCTAAATGTTTCCGTGTTTTTCCCCAGTCGGATCTCTTTTATGGCAGAAATATCAAGCTTAGCTTTCTCGAGGTCTTTCTTGGAAGGTTCCCAGCGAAGAGCCTGCAGGTCTGTGTCCAGAGTGAAGAACCGGTTGTAAATGCGCGAATTCGGCCGCACTTTCTTCAGTTCACAGCCAGCCTGCATGAAAGTGATGCAGTCGCTTGCGCTGCTGATTTTCTTTTCCGACGGCATGCTGCTGAAAGACACGGTTTTCTTTCTTCCACCACATTTTTGGTTTGCAGGATCCTGTAAAACAATTTGAAAATAATGAATCAATTTACTTTACAAAATAAACAAATTCGGTAACACTCTATGAACGCCTCAGATTCCATTCAGATATTATGATTATTTGGACAAAAGCTAGCCTAAACTTTACTTTTGTATTGTTTCAGAAAGAAGAAATTTTCCCCAAAATTGTGTATATTAGGTTCAGGAAAAACCCATTTTTTCAATGTCTGTGTGTTCTTTGAAATGAAATTAACTACAAATCACTCTTATTTGTTCGTTAAAGCAGATTTCCTAAGATCCTCTACTTGTTGGTACTTAAATAACCTTGCTCAGTCCCTATAGATATATGAAACAAATAAAGCTAAATTTCCTTAAAAAGTTGTCTTTATTTACACTTTGTTACAGTTTAATTTTTATACTTAAAATTAGTTCAAATAAAAATTTTTTTACCTTACCATACATTACATCAAAAAGTCCCTACAATATAGCTTAACAACAACAACAAAAAATCACATTTTTTCCTCAAACTATTTTAAAGAATAAAGGCATCTTGAAAGTCAGATTCAGAATGAACAGTAAACAATAAATCTCACTTGAGCAATCTTTCAATAACATTATAATAGAGTAAATGATTTAAATGAACATTATGATAGAATTGCTATATGATTTGGCAAGCCCACTCCTGGGTATATATCCAAAGAAAACTATAATTCAAAATGATACATGCACCCCAATGGTCAGAGTAGCATCATTTACAACAGCCAAGATAGAGTAGTAACCCACGTGTCCATAGACAGAGGAATGGATAAAGAAGAGTTGGTATATATAAATATATACACTGGAATACTACTCAGTATTAATAAAATAATGCCATTTGTAGCAACATGCGTAGACCTAGAGATTATCATACTAAGTGAAGTTAAGTCAGAAAGAAAAGACAAATACCATATGATATCACTTATATGTGAAATCTAAAATATGATACAAATGAAGTGTGAAGTGAAAGTGGCTCAGTCGTGTCTGACTCTTTGTGACCCCATGGACTATATAGTCCATGGAATTCTCCAGGCCAGAATACTGGAGTGGGTAGCCATTCCCTTCTCCAGGGGATCATCCCAACCCAGGGATTGAACCCAGGTCTCCTGCATTGCAGGTGGATACTTTACCAGTTGAGCCACAAGGGAAGCCCAATACAAATGAACTTACTTACAAAACAGAAACAGACTCACAGACAGAAAACCAACTTCCGGTTACCAAAGGATTAAGGGGATGGGGAGGGATAAATTAGAATTTGGGGATTAGAAGATACAAACTACTATATATAAAATAGATAAACAAAAAGATCCTATTGTATAGCATAGGGAACTATATTCAAACTCCTATAATAAATCACTATGAAAAAGAATATATATTATGTGTTTATATATGTATCTGAATCATTTGCTGTACACCAGGAACTAAGACAACATTATAAATCAACTATACTTCAAAAAGAAATAAAAATAAATGAACATTACGAGATTCAGACCTACATTTCAGTATAAGGCTGTTAACAGACACTGCTTAGAACCAAACAGAAATATGAATGACTTCACTAATTTTTGAGGTTCTTCTGTTCCGACCAAAGACTCAAATTAATAATGCTCCCAATCACATTATCAATTCAGACAATTTTCCCAGGAACAAATTTCCCAAAAGGACCTTCGTGCATGTTTATAGTGGCCAATTTTATAAAGCATATCAAAGAGGCAGTGAAGTATAGAGAGCCAAAGGTACAGTCCTTAGGGCAAAAATGACTAGTCTCAAGTGGGTTTTATTCCATTCACTAGTGACCTTGGGTAAGTGACTTAGGCTCTCTGAATCTTAATTTCTGCTTTTAAGTAGGAACTAATGATCATTAAGTATGATAAAGCATTATTGTAAAACTCAAAAGAGAAAACGTTCATGAATATTTTCTGTAAAGTTAACCTTTTTGAAGGGAGAGGAACATTTCCTCATATATCTGGTCTCCGTAGGACTGTCATTATGTACCAACCAGGATATTGGTGGTTATCCGGAAGTTGATTCACTCCTGATCTATGAGCATTTAAAACAAATCTTCAATGATAAAATGAAAATGTTTAAAAACAACCATATGATATTACTATTTTAAACATTGAAAAGTGTAGCCAAAGTAGTCTAGGCTATTTCCTTCACTGGCATTCTTTTAAAACATGATAGAATCTCTTCTCTAGGATCTCTTTTAATTGCACTTTTGTCTGTAAGAGTCTCCCTATCTTGTGATTCAGAAAAAGGCAGGATGGTTTATTATTCATTTGACTAAAACTTTGCCTGGAAAAAGGAAACAGAATATGCTTTAGTTATGGGATGCTGGGAGGATGATTCATTAACTCAAATATATATCTGATCTTTAAGTGACAAAGATATATTAGTCAATTTAGATTAGAAGATATTGTCTCTTGGTGCTCTGGCATTTAAAAACTTACTCCTATTTCTCTATAGAGTTGTTATTTTTAATTACCCCACAGTGGTCAATTTCCTCATTTTTATAATAAAAAACAACCATAAATTTTCAGCTGCTTATACGCAGATGCACTATTAAAACACATTTGAACACATTTAAATTCATCACAGCCCACACACTCAGAAAAATCAGATGTTTGTATTTTCCCTCACTTTCAAGGCAGGAACCTAATGGTACTGCTGAGATGGGATTAAGCTACCAAGTAAAATACTGAGAGAAGCTGTGAATTGTGATGGTAAGTTAAACTGTGACTCAGCTTTCAAAACTACCATTTCACTAGACCTTTAAGTAATGAGAGATTTCACATTAAAAATTATTTTTATATAAGCATATCATGTTCCAAATAAGATGATTGTCAACAGAGTTATAAAACCTATAATAGTTTGTAACAAAGCCTAAATGGGAAATCAGTGTTCCTCTGAATGTACATCTATAGGTCCTGTACCCTATACATGGTATTATACCATTCTTCCCAATAGTCTAAGCACCACTCTTGGCTTCAGCCATTATTTGTTTATGAGAACAAAACTACTGCTATCAGAAAAGCTTTCTCGTATAAGCCTCTCTTCTTTATGGTGGTAACTTCTTATATCAAAATTTTCTCTCCTAGGAAGGTAAGTCTTCGAGAAATAAATGTTTTATATCTACCCTATAAAAGAATCCATCTGCCTCATAATGCTTATTTCTTGCCTTGACCTGTGACTTTTACATAATTATAAAACTTAACCTAAAATGGCTTAAAACTTAGAACTAGTGGAAAAGATATGATGTTAGGTTGTCATCTCACAAAGGACAAAATGCAAAGTTATTACAAGCCTCCAAATGAGCAAATAAATACATATATATATTACATATATTACAGAAAAGAATAAATTATTTATAGCTCTTTAAATGTGTTTTATTACACTGAAATGGGGGGAAAATGTTTAAATAAATCAAATTAATAAACCTGTTTCCATAAATTCCCATTGGCATTTGCTCTCTGAATCCAGTAAGGCCAGATATGCTGCAAGTTCCTTAACAAAACTCAGCAAACAAAATCATTTTTCATCAGAGCACATTGCTAAGCCCCACAGGGAACTCTGCTCATTTAATGTAAGTACAGTTTTGGGTCTCAATAATGAATTATTTCCATATAATAATTTTTAAAAAGTATACTAAAGCAGTACAAAAATGTGAATGCACACAATGCCATAGAACTGTACATTTTAAAATGGTAAACATGTTATGTTTATTTTATCACAAAAAAAGAGCATATTGAAGCACTGTACAAAAATTTAAGAGTAAAGGAAAATACCCATGTTTTCCTACCTCTGACCTGATTAGCATATTTAAGCAACTAATTGTAATGCAACATATTCTTTCCACTTTTTTTGGTAAGCTGTTAAGAGAATGATGGTTCTTCATTAAAATAAAACAAATTTACAAAACCTTTAAGAATAGCAATCAAAACACCAGTTGTCAAACTGTTATTCGAATCTTGTTTCATAATACAGAAATTCAGCTACATAAATGCAGATACACTAAAGTAACATTCACTTTTCTTTTTTAGTAAAAGAGGGGGAAAAACATTTATTTCTGAATAGTTCTCCTAAGAAAGTCTCCAAATAAAAATTTAATAGACTATAACTAAAAGACAAAGAAAAATATAGGCACATAAACCTTATTTTCACCACAGGAAGCCTCTCTTGTTCTTACAGATAACCTATGAACTATAATCCCATACTAACGATATTCATCCCAGTTTTACGAACTTCCAAGCAAAATTCAGAAAAGGTTTAGTTGATACATGAAACCTTCAAGGGATTGTAGACAATATAATCTAGGACCCAAATAAGCCCCAACAATGGACGCTGGTCCCATTCTTCATTTATTCATTCAACAAACAATCCTTCATGCTAAGGATCAACACATTTAAGAGTTTTTTGGAGCAACTGATAAAGTCTCATTTTTATCTTACACAGATCACTTTAGATGTGCACTTGAAGGATTTGATACAGACAAAACTGAAGATGGTACAGTAGGTGAGTACTACAGCATTAAAGGAAAGAGATGTGATGTCCTGACGTAGATCACTAACAAAAGGAATGGAGGGAAGTGAGAAGTATCGAGAAACAGGAGGTAAAATCAGAAGTTCTTGACTCAATCTAGGATGACTCCTAGGTTTCTGGCTTGAATGAAAGGTGAATAGAAATACTGTTAACACATAGGAAATACAAGGAGAGGTAAAGTTGAAGAGGAAGTAAGTTTACTTTGTGTTATGGTGGATTTCAGATGACCACAGGCCACCTAGGTCAAGAGGCTGGGAAGAGGAGAAG
>NW_011495032.1:20769137-20772731 GCF_000754665.1 Bison bison bison | reverse complement strand
AAAAAAAAAAAAAAAACAGGCTAAGGGGTAAAAGAACCAGGAGCATGAGTCTCACAGAAAAGCAAGCAACAGATTTGAAGGAGCAGGTCTGGAAAATAAGATGTTAAAATGGCTTACTGGATTCAGTCATTAAGATATTCGCTGGTAACTTTAATAAGAGAATGGTTCATGTTGTCTTCAAAATGGTGAGGATGGTGACAGGGGTGACAACCAAACTGCAACCTGAAAACAGTTGGAAGCAAAGAGTTCCAGGAAAGAAGAGCAGATGCAAAGTTCCATCGGTGGGAAAGAGGATCAGGATAACTATAGTACAATAAGTGAGGGGCACTGTGGCCACAGATGAGAATGAAAAAGCAGGCAGAGATTGAGAGTAATAAGTCAAGAGAAGGCTACCCTCATATTACTGGTTTTATTGGCTTATATTGGTGACAGTTTAAGAAATGGATTCCAAGGGTAGTGTATGCATTCGATGTACGTATTGTATGTAATGTATACTTATATCTAGAGTGTCCTGTCCAATGGGCCTATGCCCAAATGCACAATCATGCCGGGCAGTTAAGTAGTCTAGAAAAAAATCCAGCCCCCTACACCAGGCCTAACTCTTCACACAGAACTCGAGAGGCAAAGCTGGTGTCCTCGCTACGTCTGTTGCCTTCAAGTTTCAAATAAAGGAAGATTGCAACTGTAGAATCACATCATTCTTTTCACATTAACATATCCAAAGCTATTTTCTCACAGTAAACTCAAACTACTTAATGCAAAGTCACAAACAGGTGACATCACTTCCTTATGATGAGCACCCTGTGACCCACCTAATGTCACTGTGTGGGACAATGAGGTCCTGAGACACACTGCTGAGAAGCGGTTGAAGTCTGACCCAAGGTCTGTGAACCACGGGCTCAGCCTGGTGGTTCTCACTAAGCCTCGTTGCTAAGAAGCTGAATTTTAGTATCCATTAAGAAAGTGTTCATTCTCTACACCATCTTATAATTCAAGAGAATTAACTAAAGGCAATGCGAAGTTATGCATGCACATATCTATCACCAAATTAAGTTTTATGTCTGTATTTAATGTTACATTTCATTTGTAAAAGGTGATTCCTTTAACAAAATGCACTGAAGTCATCCCCTTTAAGAAGACTACTCCACTGTGTATATGTGGTGGTGGTGTTAAGAAATGCACTGAGTTATAGGAAGGCAGTGATCCTCTATACATTTTTTTAATGACACATCTTAAATGACTCTCCTAATCTGAAAGCAAAAATGTTGATTTTCTAAAGGCAAAGACGGAATAAAATGTAGAAAGAGTCCATTTCAGTGTGGGTTCTTAGTACCTTTTATTTGTTTTGTTGAACAGAGGAAGCTTTCTGTTGTGCTATATCTCACTGCCATCATTCACTCATTAGAATTCATTATGACATGACTCTAAGTAAAAGTGATTATCTCAGGCTCTACTGATGGCAAGGTTTCTACCCAGTTAGGGCTTTTCTACAGATATGATGCTCATTATGCATGTTCCATGAATTAGTTGAAAATACAGTACTCATTTTCGCAAAGATTAACTGAGCACCTACTTACTATGTGCTAGCACCATCCCAGTGATTAGTTCTTTAAAATTTATTAATCCCAACACTAATGGCACCTTGAATAAATGCTCTCTTTCCATCATACTTTTAAAGTATAGCTTTTATAACTGATGAAATTTGTAAGTAGAATAATGACAAAATCATCAAATGTAATAAGTCAAACAAAACATGTAACAAATGCTTTTAAATAAATAAAAACAGCTTTAAACAACATTGAGGATGTTTGAGAACCAAGACCATAAAGCGGCATAAGAGCTGATGAGGCAGTATTTAAAAGGAAGTACCAGTAATTAAGTATACTTAAATTATATCTTTATCACTAGGGCATTTATTGAGATACTTAAAACTGGACAAGAAAAAAACTAAGCTTTAAATTGTTCAAAATCTATAAAAGTCTTAGGTAAAATAGTTTTTAAAATCACTGCCATTTTACAAGAAAACAAATACAACTTTCACATGGAGCTACACTATAACTTCATGCCATGGGGAAAGTCTTAAATAACACAACCCTACCTGTGACTCCATTATTCCGAGAAAGACCTGGCCACTAACTGTGCGGCTTGTAAGAGTTTGCTGCAGGAACCCAGAAGATGGCATCGGTGGGTTTAGTCACACCAAAGCCCTGTTGCCATGTTTTCATAGTAACTGCTAATAGACTGCAAAGCACTTTATCAACCGCAATAGTACTGGATTTTTAATAGGCTAACATTTTTATAATGCCTCCTAAAATAACTGGAGCAGCAGAAGCAAGATTATAGAGTCATATTCTATTAGTTTCATTTTGAGAAAAGAGGCTTCCTTACTCTCTAGACCATTCTGTAGACCATCTCTAGACTAAAAAGGCTTTGGTTTGAAATTTTCAACAAAATTAGGAAGAAACCAACTCAAAGAAATGGTAAGAATAACAGTAAATAATACCAAAATATCCTTTTCAGCCGACTCAATGGATATGAGTCTGAGAAACTCCGGGAGACAGTGAAGGACAGAGAAACCTGGTACGCTGTCCAGTCCATGTGTGCTGCGTGTTCAGTCGTGTCCAACTCTGTGACCCTGTAGATGATAGCCCGCCAATCCTCTGTCCATGGGATTCTCCAGGCAAGAATACTGGAGTGGGTTGCCATGCAGGAGATCTTCCCAACCCAGGCATCAAACCTGTGTCTCTTGCATGTCCTGCATTAGCAGGCAGATTCTTTACCACTGCGTCACTTGGGAAACCCAAGCACTATAGTCCATGGTGCCACAAAGAGTCACACATGATTTAGTAACTGAACAACAATCCTTTCCAGATCACAACTTCAAGAACACTATAACCTGATTTATATATTTTAAATATTACGTATGATGTTTGTTCAACAACAGTGGACTAAAGATGAATTACCTCTTCTTGAACTTTATTCTATATACCTTCATCTCTGTGATTCATTCAAGAGGCAAAATTATAAACCTAATTAAAAATCTCTGACTTTTCATTGCAGATCAATGCACATAGATTAAATCAAAGATTATTCACCTGTTTGGAATTATTTTTTCACTTGTACAGAAATTAAACCCATATGGGTGAGGAGATATGGCTGCAGGTCAATAAAGGCTGGAAGCCTATGTCTCTAGATGTCCGATCATTCTATTATTCCATTGATTCCTGCCATCTCTGTTTCCCCCACAGAATAAGGGCACAAACCCTGTGATTATTTATTATCAAACCTCACTACCTGATGGACTTTCTATTTTCAACTCTTATTTCCCTGCAAGGACACAAGTATAGATGTTCCTGTATAGTGTAAACTGCCTTCATGGGAAAGGCCTTGTTTCTCACTTAAATCTTGCCAATCTCCTCTTGCATCCTTCACAATCCACTACTTCATATATAGTTACAAGGTACATCAATGATCCCATTTTTCTAGTAAAAAACGTGACTGTTTTCACATAACCTCTATCAGGAGTTGGGGGGGCGGGCAGGGTGTCTTGCCCTCAAAATGATTAAAAAAAAAAAAAAAAACTTGACTGTTTTG
>NW_011495032.1:20736811-20769037 GCF_000754665.1 Bison bison bison | reverse complement strand
GCTACATGAAGTATATGTTTTTGCTTATTATAAGTACCAGGGGACTTTGTTACCCTACTGTGTCTTGGCAGCACCCGTAAGAATGAAATGAAGGGGACACCAATAAAGGTCATCTGACAATTATTCAATGGCTTCTGAAGAAGGACATGCTGCTACCAATCCTATTCCTCTAAGACAGATGTCCACCTCACACTCAAACACTACATTTAAAATTCATTGGTAGCCTGTGCAACTCTCAACAGAGGTGCCAAGAACCAAGTGGGCCTGGAGACCGAGATAGGATTCTGTCCTTCCTCACGAGACTCCCTACACAGCAGGCCCAGGAATCCTGGCTGAACTTATGCCAGAGCCAACTCCATTGTTTCTGGTATGAGGATTAATCAGAGGTGCTCTTTAGAGAAGGCAGCATGTCATGGTCCCTATAATAAGAGAGTCTGTAATGAAGAATATGTAAAATATGGTTTTAACAACTATATTGCTAACACATCTCTTTCAGGGTCCTATTGCAGGGATCAAATATTGGGTTGGCCAAAAGGCTCGTTCAGGTTTTTCTGTAACATCTTACAGAAAAACCCAAATGAACCTTTTCACCAACCCAAAAGAATGCCCTAATTATTTCATAGGTATAACCATATATTGATGCTTAATTCGGGCATCCATCAAGAAATTGATATTTAATTCAGTTCAGTTCAGTCGCTCAGTTGTGTCCAACTCTTTGCAACCCCATGAATTGCAGCACGCCAGGCCTCCCTGTCCATCACCATCTCCCAGAGTTCACTCAAACTCACGTCCATCAAGTCGGTGACGCCATCCAGCCATCTCATCCTCTGTCATCCCCTTCTCCTCCTGCCCCCAATCCCTCCCAGCATCTGAGTCTTTTCCAATGAGTCAACTCTTCCCATGAGGTGGCCAAAGTACCGGAGTTTCAGCTTTAGCATCATTCCTACCAAAGAACATCCAGGGCTGATCTCCTTTAGAATGGACTGGTTGGATCTCCTTGCAGTCCAAGGGACTCTCAAGAGTCTTCTCCAGCACCACAGTTCAAAAGCATCAATTCTTTGGCGCTCAGCTTTCTTCACAATCCAACTCTCACATCCATACATGACCACTGGAAAAACCATAGCCTTGACTAGAAGGACCTTTGTTGGCAAAGTAATATATCTGCTTTTCAATATGCTATCTAGGTTGGTGATAACTTTTCTTCCAAGGAGTAAGCGTCTTTTACTTTCATGGCTGCAGTCACCATCTGTAGTGATTTTGGAGCCCCCAAAAATAAAGTCTGACACTGTTTCCACTGTTTCCCCATCTATTTCCCATGAAGTGATGGGACCAGATGTCATGATCTTCGTTTTCTGAATGTTGAGCTTTAAGCCAACTTTTTCACTCCTCTTTCACTTTCATCAAGAGGCTTTTTAGTTCCTCTTCACTTTCTGCCATAAAAGTGGTGTCATCTGCATATCTGAGGTTATTGATATTTCTCCCAGCAATCTTGATTCCAGCTTGTGCTTCTTCCAGGAGAGGCATTAAAATCTATGCATAATTTTGTTTTTTCATTCCAAACTAATGTTGCATATACTTAAACTAAATTTTCTGAAAAATTAAAATTCAATAGGAATGGAACATTATTAAGTTCATTTCAAAAATGTTGCTGAAAAAAATTCCCATTTTCCTTTGTGTGCTAAACAAGCAGCTCACAGAATAGTTTCTGCTTCATTTTGACTTTTCAATTTTTAATGGTAATATTTACCATCAAATATGAGACACTATTATATTATTTACATTGATTTCAGTCAATGTGGAATTTAAACATAGTCTCCAGTCATCCAAATCTGAATAAAACAAATTTAAAACTGAAAAGGAAATACCCAATATGTTTCAATACTATGTGAGTTCTACCATTTGTTACCATAGGGTGTTATTGGAGCTGAATTTCAGAAACAGATGTGATTTTTAAAAATAAAATCATGTAAAACTTGAAATTTGCTAGGAGAGTAGATCTTAACAGTTCTCATCACAAGAAAAACAAATTTTAAATATGCACAGTGATAGATGTTAACTAAACTTATTCTGGTAATCATTTCACAACATATACATACATCAAATCATTATGTTGCACATCCAAAACCAATACAATGAATTTATCAATTAAATCTCAATTTAAAACAGAATCTCATTCAGAGCTATATTAGCTTAAGTGGAAATAAGGTTATAGTCAACCTTGCTTCAGAGCATAAAGTTGAACTGATGAAATAGAATTTGAAAAATGATCATATTCCAAGAATTCATGATTTTTCTGTGCAACATTTGATAAGAACAGATTTAAGACTTTATACATCATTTATAAATTTCAATTGGGCTAAATATACAATACATAGCTACTAGTGGCATGTTTTAGAGGTAGATAAGTGCCATTGGACTATATAGAAATTAACATGTTTAGGTTTCTCATTAAGAGAAAAATATCTTACAAGAGATTTAAAAACAATAAATTTACTTTATGAAACATTTTCTAAATGTGTGTGACTCTGAACATAAAGATTAAATGTCAATATAACAGCATAATTCTATTCAAAGCTAAAATACAATTCATTTATAGTCTAAATCCATTTTTCTCTACACGTGGAGAAGTCTAGCCTTCATTTAATAAATAAATGTATATCAACAAATGGGCCATTCTTGCATTTGCATTAAGTTTTATAGGTTCTAAAATTTATACTTAAGTTATTTTAAAATTTCCTAGTTGAATATTTCTTCTGTAATAGATTCTGAAGTGCAATCTCTAAACTTTCTATAAGGCAGATTCCTGAACCACATATAAAATAGACCTAATGCAATGTAAAAATGCATCCTTAATATTTTTCTCTTATGATAATAATGAAATATGTGAACTTGACTTGAACATCAAGATGAATCTGATTAAAGGTTTCAAGTTTTATCCATAACTTCTGAATGGGTTAGTAGCATCTAATACTTTAATCCTTATTGTATTACCTTGGTTTAACTGAACATTAGCATCTGTCCATGTGCAACACACAGATGGCAGATCTCAGAGAATGTATATTTTCAGCACAGAGACTCCTTTAGGGTGAAGGCTCCCTGATACCCAGTGAAGGCTCCATAGTCAAAACAAAAACAAATCTATTGTCTTAATTTAGAAAAATGTAAAAAGAAACTATATAGGGACAGTTTTTATTTGAGATAATAAAATTCAAAGTCCTAAAAATTCAAATACCTTACTTATAGAAATTACTGTATTCTCCCCAAAGCATTGGATTGGGGACTAACTGATTTTAGTTACCATCACCACCTACTTTCATGACTTTATGACAGGCAAAAAGTTCGATATCTGTTGTTTTTATTTATTAGAATAATGTAATAATTTCTGGTCTAACTCATAGAGTTATCTCAAGGATCAAAGGAAATAAAGCATGCTAAATTCCTCTGAAAAACATAAAACTCCAAAGGAGTGAATTATAGATCCATCTTACTTATGAATAAAGTAAAATATAGCAATATTTAAAAAAGTAATCAAGTTTTTAAAAAATCAGGTTTATTACAGAAATATAAGAATGTATCAGCACTAAGAAAGCCATCAATGTAATCCAGTAAATAAATAAGCTAAAAGAGAAAAACAATATGATCCTACCTATAAATTCCTCCAAGGTAATACAATATTAATTCCAAAGAAAACACTCAGTAAACTGAAAAAGAAGGTAACTTCCTTTACATGATCAAAATCCTATTTCAGAATCCTAAAGGAAAGGTCATACCAACTGGTAAAGATTTAGAAGAATTCTCATTAAAATTTTAAAAGTAACAAAACAAAAGGCTAATATTTATTCTACATTTTAACATGACTCTGGGTACTTCGATCAAAGCATAAAACAAGCATAAGAAATTAAGCATAATATATGATAAATGAAGTGAAAGATCATTACTAGTCACAGAGGTGATAATTATTTACCTAGAAAATTCAAAAGAATCAACTGAAAATTATTAGAAATAATAAAAGAGATGGTGGCAAAATAAAGTATAAATATAAAAAATTAATAGCTTTCTTATACAACAATTTGCTTCTAAATGTAATGGCAGGGATGAGTAGAAGTGAGAGAAACCCATTCAAATTAACAACAGATATTGTAAACAAGCCAAGAATAAATTTAACGAGATACATGTAAAAATTATGCATAAAATTTTATTTCATATAAAGTTGAAAAAGAGGATCAAATAAATGAAAACATTAAAAAATTACTGGAAAGATAATGTTGGTAAAATTCAAGTGCTATACTAATTAGTAGATAAATACAATAAAATTCTAATGAAAAGTCCAGTGGAATTGTTTCAAGGGGTAGGGTGGAAGTGGCATTTAAAATAACAAAGGAAATAATATATTAGTCAAGTATTAGTGTTGAAAAATTCACTATTCATTTGAACAAAAATATAAGTAAATTTCTCTTTCATGCCAGACCTAATAATTATTTTAGATGGATTAAAGATACAATAGGGTTTAGAAGTACTAGAAAAGATGTAATCGTATATTTCTATAGTTTGGGGTGGGGAAGATCTCTTCTTAAATAAATCAAGGCCACACAAGACACAGAAGAAAAGACTGGTAGGTATGAGCACAAAAAAGCTTAAAACTGTATCCAGTTTTTTTTTAATTCTCAAACTGAAAAATATTTGATATATGTTTCTTAATTTATAAAATTTGCTCACAAACTAATTTTGGAAAAGATAAATTCACAAAATTATACAACTGTTTCAAAATTAAGGAAAAGATGCTCAAACACAAATACTTGATACACAAATAAATTTATTAATTTGCATACCAGATTATTATAGGTTAAAAAAGATGTCAGGTTATAGAGAAAAGGGAATTTTTGTATAATGTTAGATTAGTATAAAATGGACCAATTTTTCCAGAAGGCAATGTGATAAATGTTTTAAAATGTTAAAGATGTGTCTACTTTGATCTAGCAATATCACTTTTGAGACTTTATCTTAAGGAAATATTTGAACAAAGAGGCAAAGATTTAAGTACATGGAAATTCAATGCTACTCTGTGAATAATATTAAGGAAATTAGAAATAAACTAATAAACTGAACACTCATTCCTAGTAAGGACTGGCAAAATAAATTATAACACATTCATGCAAAAAGATTCTATGTAGTTCTTATAAAGGTGACATAGATCCATAAATCTTAAAAGGGATAATCTGTGTGTGGATGTGTGTGTATGTGTCCTTAAAAAATAAATAATATAAAACAGTACATATATTATGAGATCACATCACTAATATATAACAAATCTGAAAGGCTCTATTCCAAGTGGTAATATTGGTTATCTCTAGGGGAAATGAAGGAGAATTATGAAAATAGTTTTCTCTGTTTTGTTCAAATTATTCACAATTAACATATATTAGCATACAGTATTAAAAAAATATTAAAGATGTTTCCATAGCATTGGGTTCCCTGGTAGCTCAGCTGGTAAAGAATCTACCTGCAGTGCGGGAGACCTGGGTTTGATCCCTGGGTTGGGAAGATCCCCTGGAGGAGGGCATGACAACCCACTCCAATATTCTTGCATGGAGAATCCCCATGGACAGACAGAGCAGCCTGTGGGGCTACAGTCCACAGGGTCACATAAAGACATGACTGAGCAACTAAGCACACATAGTCCTATAATTACCTCATTAATTATCAGAAAGTTGTACTTTGTAGAGATAATGATATATATCTATAAAGAGTTAACTTGAGGCATAATAAAGTGCATTACCTTATTTTTAGGACTTCCCTGGTAGCTCAGTTGGTAAAGAATCCACCTGCAATACAGGAGAACCCAGTTTGATTCCTGGGTCAGAAAGTTCCCCTGGAGAAGCAATAGGCTACCCACTTCAGTATTCTTGGGTTTCCCTGGTGGCTCAGATGGTAAAGAATCTGCCTGCAATGCAGGAGACCTGGGTTTGATCCCTGGGTTGGGAAGATCCCCTGCTAGAGGGCATGGCAACACACTCAAGTATTCTTGCCTGGAGAATCCCCATGGACAAAGGAGCCTGCCGGGCTACAGCCCATGGGGTCACAAAGAGTCAGAGATGGCTGAGCGACTAAGCACACACACACACACACACACACACCTTACATTTATGAAAATAATTATACCAATATTATTTTAGTTAATATAAAACTTAATATATTTATTATTCTTAGGATTGGCCAATGTGTTTCTATTACAGCATGACAAAATATCCCCTAAATATGATAAATCTTTGATTTGGAAATTATTTTAGAATCTTACACTTTAGAACTACTGACTTTAATTCATGTATGAATGTGGAGTTGAACCATAAGAAAGCTGAGCACCGAAGAAGTGATGCTTTAGAACTGTGGTGTTGGAGAAGATTCTTGAAAGTCCCTTGGACTGCAAAGAGCTCAAACCAGACAATCTTAAAGGAAATCAGTCCTAAATATTCACCGGAAGGACTGATGCTGAAGCTGAAGCTCCAATACTTTGGCTACCTGATGCGAAGAACTGACTTATTGGAAATGACCCTGTTGCTGGGAGATTGAAGGCAGAAGGAAAAGGGGATGACAGAAGATGAGATGGTTGGATGGCATCACCGACTCGATGAACATGAGTTTGAGCAAACTCTGGGAATTGGTGATGGACAGGGAGGCCTGGTGTGCTGCAGTCCATGGGATCGCAAAGAGTCAGACACGACTAAGTGACTGAACTGACTTTAATTAGCCTTGGTGAAAGCAGTGTTCAAAGCACAATGCAATATTACAGCGTATCTGTAAAATTAACCTCATTAGTACTTAAACAATCAATTTAATGAAAATGTGTAGTATATCTCCTTTTGAATCAGACTTTTGCTACCTTTGAGAATAAATATAAGTAGATGAATGTTCCCAGAGGAAGAAAAGGAGATTAAACTGAGATTTCCTGACTAGTTGTTTAAATCAATTGATTTCAATTAAATGCACACCACTGATAATGAGATTCAAATCTGCTGTATTAAATTAGGAATTAAATATGCTTCAGAGAAATTGGAATCACTAAGAATTCCATGTAGGTTACAAGAAGTTTAATCTTTCAGAGAACACATCCTTTTCAATAATTTTCATTAAATACAAAGTGTAGCCCTACAAGTTCTCTTGTAGCTTTGACCTAATCCTCTATTTTCACATCTAGATATGCTTTTCAAACTTGCCTTTGTGTTTTATACTCAACGCATTCGCTCTCCTTTTTTTTTCTTCTTTGGAAGACATAGTACACAAAAGTATCTTTTATTGTTTCCTAATCCATACTTCCAGTAATCATGTATGGATGTGAGAGTTGGACTATAAAGAGAGCTGAGCGCCAAAGAATTGATGCTTTTGAACTGTGGTGTTGGAGAAGACTCTTAAGAGTCTCTTGGACTGCAAAGAGATCAAACCAGTCCATCCTAAAGGAAATCAGTCTTGAATGTTCATTGGAAGGACTGATGCTGAAGATGAAACTCCAATACTTTGGCCACCTGATGTGAAGAACTGATTCATTGGAAAAGACCCTGCTGCTGGGAAAGATTGAAGGCAGGAGAAGAAGGGGACGACAGAGGATGAGATGGCTGGATGGCGTCACCGACTTCATGGACATGAGTTGAGTAAGCTCCGGGAGTTGGTGATGGACAGGGAAGCCTGGCATGCTGCAGTCCATGGGGTCGCAAAGAGTCAGACATGAGTGACCGACCGAACTGAATCCATATTTCTTTATTGCTTTAATTATAGCAAGAGTCCCTTCTTTAATATAGGTTTCTTATCTAAACTCAACTGACCCAAATTCACAAAGTTGTTTCTATACATCTTTGCCACTTAAAACACTCTACTGTAACTACACTTAACTTCCTACATTTACCTTGTGAATCTTAGGAAATTCAGCTAATGAACCTAATAGTCTAACTTGAATGCTACCTAAAATAGCAAATATTTCTCTGAATCATTTTTACACTTTCAAGAAAAATAGTATTTGTCAATATGTTAAAATACACTACATCTGCTCAATAACCACCAGGATGGTTGCCGCATAAGAATATAATCTGCAGTATGAGAATATAATCATAAGAAACAGTGAGCAATGTAACTAGGATAAAAATGCTCTCATCCCATGTAAATGTGAGCCAGTTTCAGTTGAAATACAAACAGTCAATTATGGTGCATATTCCTAAGCATTGTCTCACTGTTTTAAGAAACTGCCAGGTGGCTTGCTTTCTTGGCACTGAGAGAAGTTTACAAAACCCTATGAAATTTGAAATAGTTAGACTTGTTCATCTTAGCAGTTTTAAAAATGGGATGAACATCACAGCCTTTTACAGGACTGTAAATTAGCACATACTGATCTCTAGGCTATCAATTTCTCTGAACACAAAGATATTAAAACACAATTTGAATTGTGTGGGGTTTTTGTTGTTGTTATATAAGGTCATTAGTTTTACTAAAAAGCTTTGCATTCCCATTTGTTGATGAAACTGACTGGCACACCGGATGAGATTTTATCACAAGGAGAGTGAATCCCATGGTGAAGAAATAAAAGAAAAATATTCACATTACAGATTCTTCTTTAGTACTTAATCATAAAAGGATCATGGGCAGCATGGATTCCAAGTCATGCTGGGTCAGTTAAATTAAATTTGTTTCAAAATAATGCTTCATCTCTTATATCTCATTTATATTGCCAGTAAAAAGAAAATTAAAGTCACGTATTACTATAAAACTGGTAGAATGACAGGCAAATAAAATAATTAATGAAGCCATTTATAATCTATAACCCTTTTCTTAAAACAGCATTTCAACTAAACACTTCACAATGAAAAGGCATAGTAATTTACAAATAGCTTAGAGATTAATCTCTAATCTCTTTAGAAAAAGGGACTTGACGCACAGCATATTTAAAGTTAATTAGTATTGCTATCAGGAAAGCTTGTAAAGAATTAAAAAGTAAATCCACAATGAATTCACTACATTTACTTTCATAATATTATCTCTAGGTGATTTCTTAATAGTAATTTTATATATTGAATGACAGTAACAGCTAGCCCTACCTATGAGAGTGACTAAGTTCATTATTCTCCAAGTAAAACCACTTTATGTTTATAAATGAAAATCAAAATAAAGAGTATAAGAGCATCTCACATTTTTAAGAAGTTTTATACTTTGCAAAGGGCTTCCACATTTGTCTGCTTATGAAATCGCCACAAGATTTTAAAGGTGAGAAAATCCAAGACACAAAAAGACTGAATGACTTGCAGCTGGCAGAGTGAATGCTAAACCCAGATATTCCTATTCCTGACTGAATTTTTTCCTATAAGCTCACATTACCTCTGCATTTTACTGCTCCAATTTTCTAGTTCCCAGTGTATTTTCTCATCCCTTCACCTTGGTAAGGAATGCAAAATTTACAACTCCAGCTATTTTCTCTCACCCAATGCTAAATAATGGGAACTGACTGTCATTTTAACTAGTTATCTCCTCCTAACTGTGCTATTTTACTTGGTAAAAATGTCCCTCAAGAAGAAGGACCACAAAAAAAGGATATGTATGGAAAGTAATTTTGCAGTATTTTTAATCCTTTCAAGATAAATTTATGGGACCTCTGCAGGAGACATAGGAAACTCGGGTTCAATTCCTGGGTCAGGAAGATTCCCTGGAGAAGGAAATAGCAACCGACTCCAGCATTCGTGCCTGGAAAATCCCGTGGACAGAAGAGCCCGGCGGTCACAAAGAGTCGGACATGGCTGAGCACGCACACATTCAGCTTGGTGTCAGGGACTCATTCAAGTGAATAGGTAGGCACTCAGCTTGGAAATAGGTGTACTGTAATGCCACTTGTAGTAGAAAGATATGTTAAAAATAATCAAACAAACATATAATCAAAATTATTTTTTAAATGCCTGAAAGAAAGTAATTTAGGTACAGGGGCTAATTTAGATTGGAGTGGGTTCCTACCATTCCCCTGAGGAACTGACATTTAAACTAGGCAACCGGCCAGACAAATAGTGTGGGAAGAGTATTCTATGCAGAAGAAACAACATGGGAAGATCCTAAAGTAACTAAAGTACTGCAGACCAGTGTAGCAAATGTGTGGTGAGAGAAGGGGAAAAAAATAAAGCTGGAGGAGCAGGCAGAAGGCAAGTCAGATAAGGCTGTGAAAGCCATTTCTGAAAAATCTGGAGTTCATGCCATGTAGATTTTAAGTCAGAAAGGTGAAAGTTCATACATTAAAAATATCTCTAACTGCTGGATAATGAATTTGGGGATATAGAACTATCAAGGAAGCAATCCCTTAGACGGTGATTGCAGGAGATCCAAGTATACTAAGTGGGGTGGGAATGAGAGAGAAGTGGGGTTATTGAGGATTTACTGGAACTGGAATGGAAAATGAGAAAAGGAAGAAGGGGCTACCACAGGTGACCCCCAGATCTCTGGTTTGAGCAATGGGGAGGTTGGAGTAGTTAAGACTAGAGAAGGAGGAGATTTGTGAGTGGTTCTGGAGGTGCTGAGAATAAAGTTGCAAAAAGAGGACTAGACCTCAGGACAGACATATGGGTTCAACATAAATTTGGGAACTGTCAGGTTATTTGTGGTATCTGAAGCCATAGGACTGGGTGAAATAACTTTAAGGGGAAAAGGGCAAAATAAAAAGAGAAGCATATCTAGCACTGACCTTTGGGAAAGTATATTTTGAGATCACTTACAAAGGAGATGGATAATGAAAGCCAAAGCAGTAGGAGGAAGCCAGAAGAGTATGTTGTCATGACAGCCAAGAAAAGAGGACATTCTAAGAAGGAAGGCGTGGTCAGCTGTGGTGAATGCTAGTAAGACGTCTAGTAATGTTGCAGGAAGGGGGACCACTTCCAGGGCCCGAAACTGGGTTTTTATCTAACACTTAGAAATGAATTGTCCAAGGAGACACATGTGCTGACAAAGCAAGAGATTTTATTGGGAAAGGGCACCCGGGTGGAGAGCAGTAGGGTAAGGGAACCCAGGAGAACTGCTCTGCCGCAGGGCTTGGAGTCTCAGGTTTTATGGTGATGGGCTTATTTTCCAGGTGGTCTTTGACGAATCATTATGATTCAGAGTCTTTCCTGGTAGTGCACGCATCGCTCAGCCAAGATGGATGCTAGAGAGAGGGATTCTGGGAAGTGGACAGACACGCGGTGTCTCCTTTCAATCTTTCCCGAACTCTTCCGGTTGGTGGTGGCTTATTAGTTCCGTATTCCTTATCAGGATCTCCTGTCATAAAACAACTCATGCAAATGGTTACTATGGTGCCTGGCCAGGGTGGGCGGTTTCAATCAGTGTGCTTCCCCTAACAGTAAGATGGAAAGAGCTGTCCACTGGATTTGATAACATGAATGCTCTTGGTGGTCTTAGAGTGGGCAGTGTCAGCAGAGTGGTGGACCAGTGGATATAGAGAATAGAAAGGAGTAGATTGAAGAATTAATGTGTAGAGAACACAAAGTTTGCCTGAGGAAAGGTGTTGAGAGAAAGAGCAATGGCTGGAAGAGAGATAGGAATCAAAGAGGGTTTTAATTTGGTTTTGCTCTTGTACCAGGGGGGAAAAGAGTAAAATAGAAGATATGTACAATGAGGTGTGCAGAAGATAAATGAGTAGAGGGGCAGAAAGAGATCCAGAGCTCAAGTGGAGGAAATAGCTTTAATAGCAGAAATTATAACAGGAAAGAAAAAGATGAGTGCTGAAATAAGTAGGGGAAAGAAATGAGTGGTGGCAAAATATGAGATGTCCCACTTGGTGCCTCCCAGTTTATCTCTAAAGAATAAGGCAAAGTCATTCACTGAGGATGGTGATTAGGAGGTAGGGAAAATCAGAGATTTGACAAGAGTGGATACAGTCTTGGGTTATTTTTGCTTGCTCATCCTCCATTCACCTTCCTGCTGCTGCTGCTGCTAAGTCGCTTCAGTCGTGTCCGACTCTGTACGACCCCATAGACGGCAGCCCACCAGGCTCCCCCGTCCCTGAGATTCTCCAGGCTAGAACACTGGAGTGGGACAAATCACCTTTCCCCGTTTGCAATCTATGGTCTAGAGAGGGAACTGACATTTCACTCCCCTCCCTTTCAACCTAGATCCTAAGGTGGGCTTGACCAGGTCTGTTCAACTGACGCATTCAACACTCTTGCATTATTCATTGTTTCAACCCAGTGAAGCCCAACTGCAGAACTTTTGATGAGATCACTAGGAAAGAAGCACACTTTTTCCTTTGGGGCTTCTAACACAGTGGGATGCAAGTTTGACAACCATCTTTATCCCATCTGGGAAGCAAACCTGAGGAACAGAGAACTAAAAAGAGAGAGAAAAAGAGCTAGATACTCCCAGACATCAGTATCTGAGCCAATATCCCTCTCTGCTTGAGAGAATATGCATATATGGTTTGAATTGTTGACATGTGCAAGCAAAGGCATCCCAATTGATACAGAGTGATATTAATTCCCGTGGTGAGTAAGAGAGTAACCTACGAGAAAAATGATTGTCAGGCATTGCTGAGGTTCCATTTGGCTTCTGGTTGTCATGAATTTGTGGTGATATCAGTAACCTTAGGATTCCCACTACATGCTAAGTCATTTCCATTGTGTCTGACTCTTTGTGACCCCATGGGCTGTATAGCCCACTAGTCTCCTCTGTCCATGGGACTCTCCAAGTAAGCATACTGGAATGGGTTGCCGTGCCCTCTTCCAGGGGATCTTCCTGATCCAGGGATCAAACCCATATCTCTTATGTCCCCTGCATTGGCAGGTGGGTTCTTTACCACTAGACCCATGTGGGAAAGGATTTCCACTAGATAAATCAAATTTCTTGAAATTTTTTATCATAATACCAACCCACTGATACTTAATACAATTAGCAATTTTATATGATCATGACCATTATATACTAAAAACAAATAAGCTATTTAAAAACAAAAGTAATATAAGAGAATGAAAAGGTAAGATTGGGAGAAAATATTTGCATAGACATGTTTGATAAAGGACTGTTAAACAAAATGTTTAAAGAAACACTTTAAAGTCAATAATAAGAAAACAAAAACTCAATTAAAAAATGGGCCAAAGACCTTCACAGACATCTCATTAGAGAAGATATACAGATGAAAAATAAGATGTTCCACATCATATATCATCAGAGAAATGCAAATTAAAAAACAATGAGATAACACACCTATCAGAATGGTCAAAGTGCAGAACACTGACAACATGAAATGCTAGCAAGGATATGGAGCAACAGAAACTCTCACTCATTGATGGTGGAATGCAAAATGGTACAACCACTTTGGAAGACTGGTGGTTTCTTAAAAAACTAAACATAGTATTACCATGACAGGGAAAGTCACTCAGTCATGTCCAACTCTTTGCAAACCCATGGACTATACAGTCCATGGAATTCTCCAGGCTGGCCTGGAGTGGGTAGCCTTTCCCTTTTCCAGGGGATCTTCCCAATCAAGGGGTCAAACCCAGGTATCCCGCCTTGCAGGTGGATTCTTTACCAGCTAAGCCACAAGGTAAGCCCAAGAGTACTGGGGTGGATAGCCTATCCCTTCTCCAGTGGATCTTCCCAACCCAGGAATCGTTTCCTGCATTGCAGGCGGATTCTTTACCAACTGAGCTATCAGGGAAGCACAAGCCTTACCATATGGTCCAGCAATCGCATCTTTGGTACTTATCCAAAGGACCTGAAAACTTCTGTCTACACTAAAACCTACACAAGAATATTTATATTAGCTTTACTCATGGTTGCCCAAACTGGGAACTGACCAAGATGTCCTTGGTAAATAGTTGAATAAACTATGATACATCCAGACAATGGAATATTATTCAGTGCTAAAAAGGAATGAAAAGACATGTGCTATCAAGCCATGAAAAGACATGTGTGTGTGTGTTCAGTTGCTCAGTCATATCCGACTCTGCAATCCCATGGACTCCAAGCTCCTCTGTCCATGGGATTCTCCAGGCAAAACTACTGGAATGAGCTGCCATTTCCTTCTCCAGGGGATCTTTCCTACCCAGAGATCAAACCCGAATTTCTTATGTATCCTGCATTTGCAGGCAGATTCTTAACCTCTAAAATGCATATTGCTAAATGAAAGAAGTCAATGTGAAAACACTACACTGTATATGGGAAATCACTGAATATTTCTTTTAATTTGCTGTTTAATTTTAACAGTATTTTCCTTGTCTAAAGTTTAAAGAAATTCAACTTAAATGTAAAAAGGATATAATGTGAGATCACTCAGTGTCTTAATACCATCTAACCGGCAAAAGGTAAATGAAGGAAATGGTTTTCTTCTACATTTGTGTCCAACATGAGGCAGAGACTGATATTTGTCTGTAGTTTAACCAAGGGAAAACAATCCCTATAAATTCTATTAAATTATTTAACAGCCACAAACAGATGCAATAATTCATTGTCAGTGAATCAAATCATTTTCTCTCTTCTCTCTTGGTGCCAAGAAAGCAAACATTCACAGGTGCTCCATCAGCATCTTTGCATAAAACCAAACAATACAACTCCTTTATGAATGACAAACGAAACATACATAAATAGGGTGACAAAATAATGAGTCATTATTCTCCGGATATTTGAAGAGGTTTTTTAAAGAATCAATCTGAAGAATATGGGGAAATTTTTACTAAGATTCTAAATGTAAAACTCACTTCATTGAATTGACATTTATCAAGAAATCATTGGACAGAACTCTGTGAGAAAAAGATCTGAAACAGCTTTTTCTGACTTTCTTAATCATGTGGACTGGAAAAGTGACTAGTGTTACCAATCCTGGGTTGAGAATATGCTCAGACTAAAGACATTTTCTAAACTGAAAAATGAAGTTTCCTAGAGAACTTTCCTTTTATAAAGGCTTTCTGGCAAGGTGATAGCTAAACCAGTCCAGAGAAGACCATCTCAGAAGAAGCAAAATTTCTATCCATACTAGTGTTACATCCTAAAAATTGTCCCTCATTCCTTCAAATGATGAAAGAGTACTTCACTCTGTACTAATCTTAGAGGATTTTGAGTATTCCACTAGTCCCACAGTGGCAGGGTATACATAATATATGCATCTGCATTCTTAAAAAAGAAATCTTTGCTGCCTCCCTAGTCTTTTATTTTGCATTTGTAGTTTCTAGCCTTATGTCTTCTTGCTGTCACTATGCTGTTTTGCTCCCTGATGTGGGGACTTCTGTGGGGCTCTGTGAATTTTCAATATTCACAGCCATAAGCAAATCTATCCATCTAACATATGTTACTGGTCATGCCAAATATTCTCCGGGTGGGTAAACTAGTTGGACACAACTGAGTGACTGAGCATACAATGAGAACAGGCAGACTAGAGCAGAAACAATGCTGCAGTATCTTCTAGGTGTCATAGAGAAACTGGTGTTGGTTCCTGGGCCAGAAAGATATCTGCCCAGCCTATTAATGATTCTACCTCCATAACCTTCCCCATGCCACACAGTCCCCTGCAGTCATTTGTTCCAACAGTTCACATACCTGAGGACAAATGGGTGCTCTTTTGTCTGCAAAACATAAAGACTTTCATTCAGTCTTTGCTTTAAATTAGTTACAATCTTACAGAAGGAAGTACCATCTTAAATGAGTCACCAGTAACAATACAACTTTGGTATATTTTGGCAAGACTAAGATAGTAGTCTCCCTGTGGGCAGGAAGCAAATTTTGCTTAAATTTTCAACCATAAGACTATGAAAGCAATGGGGTTAGCAGGAATCAACAGCTTCCTAGATTTGGTAGTCAAAATTATAGCTACAATATTTTAATTGTAGCTATGTCTTAAATTGTGGCTAAGTCATCAAATAGAGAGTAAACACACAGAAAGTTCATTGTTATTTACATTGTAATATGGACAAAATCTATTAACATCCAAAAGAGGATAAAATGGACAAATTTTAAGTTGCAAACTAACCTCTAAATCATTGAATTAAGGAATTCAGTCTGCTGGTTAAAGCAGAAAACTCTAGTCAGGAAATCTAAATTACAAACTAGCTGTAATGAGCCAGAATAACATGAACAAACAAATATAAGGTACTGTAATGGGAGCTCACAAAGATAAGGCTTTTGTTTTTGTTTTGCTCATTGCTCTGTCTTTAGTATCTAATATTATTATAGTAACTTCCTTATTCTCAAGTTCATTGCCTGTCTCCCAGAGCTCCCTGAGAGTAGATGTCCCTCGTACCTAGGACCATGCCTGGCATGTTGTAGTCACTCAATAAATACTAAATAAAAGCTTGTAGAAGTTCCTTTGTTGTTGTTTAGTTGCTAAGTCATCTCCAACTCTTTTGTGACCCCATGGACTGTAGTCCACCAGGCTCCTCTGTCCATGGGATTTTCCAGGTTAGAATATTTGGGTAGGTTGCCATTTCCTTCTCCAAGGGATCGTCCTCACCCAGGGACCGAACTCACATCTCCTGCATTGGCAGGTGGACGGTTTATCACTGGACCACCAGGGAAGCCATAGCTGTATGCTATGATTATTATTATTAGCTTACTAGGCATTTACTATACTGCAGGCACTGTACTAAGGGCCCTGCCTAAGAGGTAGAAGCAAGATTTGAATCCAGGCATTTGATGCCTGGGGTTCTTTCTCTTTAACAGCTATTCCTGGAGTTCAATTCCATGGGACTACTATCTCCATATAATATATACTTTCTACATAATCATTGAATTTTTGCATTCAAACTGGCTTTTCTTTTTTTCTCATATCATGAGGAAAAAAAATACTACTTCATGAGAAACTATGGAACAAAGTGAAAGTGAAGTCATGTCTGACTCTTTGTGACACCATGGACTGTAGCCTACCAGGCTCCTCTGTCCATGGGATTTTTCCAGGCAAGAACACTGGAGTGGGTTGCCATTTCCTCCTTCTGGAGATCTTTCTGACCCAGGGATTGAACCCGGTTCTCATGCATTGTAGGCAGATACTTTACAATCTGAGCCACCAGAGAAGGCTATGGAAAAAAGTACCCATGTTTAATGAGATGACCATATTTCTTTCTTGGGACTCAACTCAATGTACAATTATCACATTAGTCACGTATGTAAGGAGAGCAGGTAGCAGTGATTTTATCCTCAACTGACATGGGAAACAGCTCTCAGATGATTGGTTTCTCCATTTCAACGTTATTTGCTTCTCTTCAGTATCTAAACTTACAGAATCTTGACAGTAATGATTCAGACAAAGCATGCAGATTAATCAATGCTATCAAACTCATGCATCCAAGTGACCTTTCTCTTCTCACACAGTTAACAGCTTGTTTTAATAGATTCACTTTGTATTCTTGAGTTGAATTCAGACGATGTGTTTTACTAAGATGCGGCTATTCCAGCCAAGTTATTACTTTGCTGACTGCTCACCCCTCCCTACCCTCTTATCGGCCTACTTTCTTCCTTTTGTTTCTGCTGTCTCCTTCTCAGTTTCCATCTGTATTACATGTTTAAACATGGTAGCTTATACTGTACAAGCAAAATACATATACATATATTTATGCATAATGTATGCAAAAACTTATTTTAGTATGCACAAGAAAATTATAAAAAGAGAAAGAAGAGAATACAGCTAAGGGCTACTAAAAACTATAAAGAATGCTGAGCACTGAAGCACTGATGCTTTCAAGTTGTGGTGTTGGAGAAGACTCCTGAGAGTCTCCTTGGAGAGCAAGGAGATCAAACAAGTCAGTCCTAAAGGAAATCAACTCTGAATATTCACTGGAAGGACTGATGCCAAGCTGAAGCTCCAATACTTTGGCCACCTGATGCAAACAGCCAACTCATTGGAAAAGACTTTCATGCTAGGAAAGATTGAAGGCAGGAGGAGAAGGGAGTGACAGAGAATGAGATGGTTGAATAGCACCATTGACTGAATGGACATGAGTTTTAGCAAACTCTAGGAGATGGTGAAGGACAGAGAAACTGGCATGCTGCAGTCCATGGGGTCACAAAGAATTGGACATGACTTAGCAACTGAACAATAACAAAGCTTCCCAGATAACAAATGGGCTTCCCTAGTATCTAAGCCAGTAAAGAATCTGCCTACAATGCAGGAGATCCTGCTTCGATTCCTGGGTTAGGAAGTTTCCCTGGAGAAGGGATAGGCTACGCACTCCAGCATTCATGGGCTTCCCTGGTACCTCAGATGGTAAAGAATCCACCTGCAATGTGGGAGGTCTGGGTTCTATCCCTGGGTTGGGAAGATCCCCTGCAGGAGGGCATGGCAACCCACTGCTGTATGCTTGCCTGGAGAATCCCCATGGACAGAGGAGCTTTGCAGCCTACAGTCCATGGGGTCACAAAGAGTCAGACATAACTGAGCGACTAAGCATGGCGACTAAGTCGGACAAGACTTAGCAACTGAACAACAAAGCTTCCCAGATAACAAATAGGATTAGAACCCAGGTGTATCTGGTTTCAAATTTGCATTCTTTCTACTACATTCTTGGTTCCCAAAGTATGGTGATTGCCCTTACCTTAGTTGTTCAAAGTAACTAAATTTTTCTGTAGTGAAGACATGAATAGACAGACCATCAAAGGCTTTACTTCTATGCATTTTAAGTGGAAAGGTAACTTCTGATTTCTTTACTTTTAAGGAAACAGAGGTGAGAAAAGCTGACTAATGGTCTTTTTTTAAAGGACTAAAATCCAGTAGGATATTAGAAGCATGTGAGCTGTCAGCTGTCAGCTGCAAATCACTCCTGCACTTCTACGTGGAGAGGGCACATCTCCTGCTGGTAATGTCACATGTAGCCAGACACCCTTGCCCAGTCCTGCTAAACTTTCACATATTGGGGTTCAGTTCAGTTCAGCCGCTCAGTCGTGTCTGACTATTTGCGACCCTATGAAGCGCAGCACGCCAGGCATCCCTGTCCATCACCAACTCCCGGAGTTCACTCAAACTCACATCTATCGAGTCGGTGACGCCATCCAGCCAACTCATCCTCTGTCATCCCCTTCTCCTCCTGCCCCCAATCCCTCCCAGCATCAGAGTCTTTTCCAGTGAGTCAATTCTTTGCATGAGGTGGCCAAAGTATTGGAGTTTCAGCTTTAGCATCAGTCCTTCTAATGAACACCCAGGACTGATCTCCTTTAGAATGGACTGGTTGGATCTCCTTGCAGTCCAAGGGACTCTCAAGAGTCTTCTCCAACACCACAGTTCAAAAGCATCAATTCTTCAGCACTCAGCTTTCTTCACAGTCCAACTCTCACATCCATACATGACCACTGGAAAAACCATAGCCTTGACTAGCTGGACCTTTGTTGGCAAAGTAATGTCTCTGCTTTTGAATATGCTATCTAGGTTGGTCATAACTTTCCTTCCAAGGAGTAAGCGTCTTTTAATTTCATGGCTGCAGTCACCATCTGCAGTGATTTTGGAGCCCAAAAAAATAAAGTCTGACACTGTTTCCACTGTTTCCCCATCTATTTCCCATGAAGTGATGGAACTGGATGCCATGATCTTAGTTTTCTGAATGTTGAGCTTTAAGCCAACATTTTCAATCTCCTCTTTCACTTTCATCAAGAGGCTCTTTAGTTCTTCACTTTCTGCCATAAGGATGGTGTCATCTGCATATCTGAGGTTATTGATATTTTTCCCAGCAATCTTGATTCCAGCTTGTGCTCCTTCCAGTCCAGCGTTTCTCATGATGTACTCTGCATATAAGTTAAATAAGCAGGGTGACAATATACAGCCTTGACGTACTCCTTTTCCTATTTGGAACCAGTCTGTTGTTCCATGTCCAGTTCTAACTGTTGCTTCCTGACCTGCATATAGGTTTCTCAAGAGGCAGATCAAGTGGTCTGGTATTCCCATCTCTTTCAGAATTTTCCACAGTTTATTGTGACCCACACAGTCAAAGGCTTTGGCATAGTCATTAAAGCAGAAATAGATGTTTTTCTGGAACTCTCTTGTTTTTTCCATGATCCAGCGGATGTTGGCAATTTGATCTCTGGTTCCTCTGCCTTTTCTAAAACCAGCTTGAACATCAGGAAGTTCACAGTTCACGTATTGCTGAAGCCTGGCTTGGAGAATTTTGAGCATTACTTTACTAGCGTGTGAGATGAGTGCAATTGTGCGATAGGTTGAGCATTCTTTGGCATTGCCTTTCTTTGGGATTGGAATGAAAACTGACCTTTTCCAGTCCTGTGGCCACTGCTGAGTTTTCCATATTTGCTGGCATATTGAGTGCAGCACTTTCACAGAGTCATCTTTCAGAATTTGAAACAGCTCAACTGGAATTCCATCACCTCCTCTAGCTTGTTTGTAGTGATGCTTTCTAAGGCCCCTTGACTTCACATTCCAGGATGTCTGGATCTAGATGAGTGATCACACCATCGTGATTATCTTGATCATGAAGGTCTTTTTTGTACAGTTCTTCTGTGTATTCTTGCCACCTCTTAATATCTTCTGCTTCTGTTAGGTCCATACCATTTCTGTCCTTTATCGAGCCCATCTTTGCATGAAATGGTCCCTTGGTATCTCTAATTTTCTTGAAGCGATCTCTAGTCTTTCCCATTCTGTAGTTTTCCTCTATTTCTTTGCATTGATCGCTGAGGAAGGCTTTCTTATCTCTTCTGGCTATTCTTTGGAACTCTGCATTCAGATGTTCATATCTTTCCTTTTCTCCTTTGCTTTTCACTTCTCTTCTTTTCACAGCTATGTGTAAGGCCTCCCCAGACAGCCATTTTGCTTGTTTGCATTTCTTTTCCATGGGGATGGTCTTGATCTCTGTCTCATGTACAATGTCACGAACCTCCGTCCATAGTTCATCAGGCACTCTATCAGATCTAGGCCCTTAAATCTATTTCTCACTTCTACTGTATAATCATAAGTGATTTGATTTAGGTCATGCCTGAATGGTCTAGTGGTTTTTCCTACTTTCTTCAATTTAAGTCTGAATTTGGCAATAAGGAGTTCATTATCTGAGCCACAGTCAGCTCTTGGTCTTGTTTTTGCTGACTGTATAGAGCTTCTCCATCTTTGGCTCTAAAGAATATAATCAGTCTGATTTCGGTGTTGACCATCTGGTGATGTCCATGTGTAGAGTCTTCTCTTATGTTGTAGGAAGAGGGTGTTTGCTATGACCAGTGCATTCTCTTGGCAAAACTCTTTAGCCTTTAGCATGGCCCAAACCATTTCTACAGATTATAACAGACCACAGCTCCCCTGACCATACACATTTTTGGAGCTCTTGCAACATGAATACCCTTACACCTCTTTTTATCCTGCCTGAGTTTTATCTATTGCGAAAGGTCTCTGCATGCAAAACATAGAATTCATAACCAGTCCCAATTTGCTCCAAAATCACACATAAATAAACTTTGCGACTTACTTTAGATCCTGAGTGTATGCATGCTGGGCCAAAAAGGCAGGGATAGTCACTGAAAGACATTTCACTGGCTCCAACCCCATTCTCCATGTCCTCTCTCAATGTTTCCTCTCTCAAAGCTAAAACTTTCTTCCAACTATGTACCCAGGCCCTTTGGGTCTTTTCTTTCTCTGGTAAGCAAACTACACCTTTCTTCCCAAACACAGTGCCTTGCTTTGGAAAAGAACATATATCTGTCAGACATGGTTAATCTAAAGACTTTTCCCACCTCATAATACGTAAAACATACAAATAAAAATCAATTTACTGGTATTATACACAAAATAAACAGCTAGGTTTTCCAGAAAAAAATCTTGATTCTTCATACATTCTTTTTAACAAATGAGATTTGTTAAATACAAACTTCTGGTTTTCTTTTCACACATTCTGTCTTTTCATACATATCAATTCTCAACAGAAAAAAATTTTGTTAGGCTACATTGTCCATTTTCATAGTTAATATATTCAAAGGAGAGACCTCGCTGTGCCCAGAAGGCTTGAGCTGGTCAGGTTTGAGCTGGCTAAATTCAGGTAACTGTCGGGGACAGCATTCCAAATCGGAGACCTGCTTATCCAAAAGGGAGAAATGCTGTTCAGATTGTTCAGTAGTAGTAATTGGAAGAACTGAGCTAGAGCTCACAATTAATTGGTGTTGGAGGTTACAGGTGATGAAATGTACATATTAATATACTCAGGATTCTGTTATGTTAGTCCTCGAAAATCTTCAAGAAAAAGATTTTTTAAAGTCATGTCCTGCTCTATCATCTGTTTTTGCATGAGTATGTAATTCGTATGATTTTAATCCTGTCTTTAGTTAGCCTGAGAGAAGGAATAAAGTTACTAGAATGAAATTGAATGGAATAAAGCAAAATAAAGCAATCACATGTCTCAGTCATTGAATTTGTCAACTGAAAAATATAGTCACAACCTGAAAGTACAGTTATTTTATCTGGTGGGACTCTGAGTTTAGAACTCTGAGCCCAGGAAACAGCATCTCAGTAGCTCTGAGAAAACTGTTCCAAGGAGGCAGAAGGGGAAGTTGGGCTTTATACAAGTTTGCAACAAAGAGAGCAGGCAGTCTGAACATCAAAGATCAGGTATCAAGTTAAGGAATTTAGCGTTCTCTGTACGGGAAGATGCAAGCCTCTGGGCTCACTGAATTTATTCCTTTCATATGCACCTCAGCTATCTGGGCCAATCTTGTTTCCTTGTTCACCTTGCTTCTCGCATGCCCCCAGCTCCTCAGCAGTCACTGTGGCGGGTGGCAGCAGCCACTGGATCACAGTATTGGGAGCCCTCATTCACATTTGGAGGCCAGGAATCACTGATGGTGGTGACATTTCTTTTTTATTAATATGGTAGGAGATATTTTCATGTTACATACTAAAACTAAAGAGAATAGAGAATTTTTTTAAGTGAGCCATACAAAAAAATATATTGGGGTAGTAAAACAACCATTTTTTCAGATTGTTAGGACATCTGGTACAGAAATGTAGACCATCCGCTTATACAGAGTATAATTAAGATATTTAACTTTTAATATTTTAAACTATTTCCTTAAAATAATTTTTTAAATACTTAAAGAGGCCAATTTGGTAACTGAAAGTGCTTAAGTTTACAAAATGGTTCATTTTATTTCTGAAGTGCTCCCCTGTGGTTTGACTACAAGATTACATTGCTTAAATGTGTCAGAACTCATATGGTAAAATGAGTGTTTCCTCCTTCACAGTAGATAGCTTGAAAAGGAATATACTTAATTCAGGATGCAGTCTCTGCCTAAAGGCATTTTTTAAATTAATAATAAAGCAAAATTTGTTAGTAGAATTACAGGAAAACAAGGTCAAACTATGGAAAGGCATAGAAAAGAAAGTAAAATTCAATGAATATCACAAATTATAAAGATATCACTATTAATATTTTAGCAACTATCTTTCTAGACACATATTTATGCAAACATGTAAACAAAAAAAATCACAAAAATGCCACCCTACTATATATGTGGTTTCATTACCATTTTTCTTTCCACAACATACCATAAAAATCATTCAAAATAAGCAGTTTTTTAAACCACATAAAATTTATTTAAATACCTCTTTGACAGGTATTTTGGGGTTTTTTTCCCTTGATTTTTCATGATTATGAATAACACTGCAATAAGCTCAATGCATTTTCAGAACAGCATTTCAGAATTCTTGTCATATGCAAATATACATCCTCAGTGTTAAGAAACTGCACTGCGCTGAGCGCCTTTTTCCTTGGAAATGTCCAAGTCTTTCAAAGCCAGGTCTGGTTAATAAAAGTAGCACTATTCCTGATTACACCGGCTGTGACTGATGGAGGAAATTCCATCGAGTTCCATCCATCATATGCTTCTTGGGAGGCAGCACAATAGAGAGAAACAGGCATAGACTTTGAGCCAGGCAGACCTATTTTTTGTTTTGTTTGATAAGTAACTTTTATTGCAGTATAGCATATACACAGAAAAGAGCACGAATTCTAAATATACATCTTGATGGATTTTCACAGAATACACTATGCAGTCAAAACTGTTATTTTCTTCTTCTTTTAAAACTGCTTTTCTATTCACCATGTAATCTTGAAGAAATCATCTGTCTGAGCCTAAATGGGGCATGATGATACCTGCCTTAAAGATACTAAATGCATACAAATGTACACTAGGCAATATGTATACAAAGCTTCTAGTACTCAGTAAATAAATGACAGTTTCCTCTCTATCTCTCCCCAAGCTAGGAAGCATGTTCCAGCCATATTCCCAACCAGCTCATTCTCTCCTTTAACCTAAAGCCATCAAAAGCCTGGAACACCTTGCTCTCCTGACTGCTTGAATTACAAGTCTCTCCGTTGCAAAATGAGTTCTTAATAATGTTCGTGAGGAATACAATCACATCAAGGATCCTAATTTAGCACCACAAGGTATTAACCAGTAGGAGATAAAGAAGCTCGTCTCCATTAAGAAAAGTAGTTGTTAGAATGACTCTCAAGTTTAATTCTGCTACTTGCTAAGTATTATTAAAAATATAATGAAAAGCAAAGCACCCTGGGTTTCACCAAGGCACCCACACAAGCCAGGTGCAGCCTTACTCAGTAGATCTGAGTGTGTCATATTCTCAAGCACAAAATGTTGTTTTATTCAAAAAGTCAAAATTAAGGATAGTGGGTAGCAATGAATGAAACTGAGCTTATTTTTTGCTGTTGCTGCTAAAGCAATCCAAGGTTGAATGCAGTGTACTCAAGTCCAGATGAGAGCAACACCCAACAATTACACCATTCTGTCTTATCTGTGAGGCTTCAACCATCACTCAGGGTCTACTCTGCGATGACAACATTTAGTAATGCAGAAAGCAGACTGCCAAATGCTCATAGTCACAAAAGCAGACAGACAGCATAAAAGCTTTTAAAAACATTAACAGCTACTAAGGTTTGAATCTTACTATGTGCCAGGCTCTCTGTCATGTAAGTTCTTTGCACACTATCACTTTATTTTTCCCTCACAGCAGGTCTTTGCAGAGGTTTCCTTATCTCTGTTTTGCAGGTGGAAAAATGGGGGCTTAGACAGATGAAGTTACCTGTCCAAGATCACACAGCAGAGATGACAGGAGATCAAGCCAAGGCCAAGCAGAGACTATTGAGCATTTAAGCCTGGGTCTGTTGGACTCCAGAGTTTTTGTCTCTAAAAGCCAGATGGCCAAAAATGTTGCCTCTGTCCACCTTGATTTTTCATACAAAGTGTTACACTCTGCCTGATGTCTACAGCAATTAAAAAAAAAATGAATCCATCCCTTTGAGGGTGGGAAAAACACTTCGATTTTGTAAGGATAGGAAAAACTGCCTTAACTCAAAGACTTCTCTGATGAAAAGTTTTGTTGTAGAATTTTTCTAGTTATTTTGTTTTTAATTAGTAATGAGATACGCAACATGAAGACAGGAAAATGTTATTGAAGTGGTATTGTCTGTAATAGTTTTCTCCATTTCTGTGAACACTTCTAATTTTAAAATTTCAGCAGAGATATCTTAGTGTAACTACCACTCCATCCAGAGCCAAGAAGTGGTGGAAATTTCATATGGAAATTTTAATAGTCCCTTTCTCTCCAAAGCCAATTATTTTTCTTCCTACTTGGAATTAGCGCATCCCATTTGACTTCCAGCCATGAGCTTGGAGGTTGGTTGGAAAGCTGTAATGAGCAGAGGCTGACAGCATGTCAGGTTCCATTGTGTTTATGTGACTGCTGATCACAGTAATGAAACAAGTATTAGCTTCATCCTTATCACTATAAATAAATGTGATCTTATGACAACACTGGAGCTTTCATCATTTATTAAAACGGAAAGGAAGAAATGTAAAAGTGGCTATACAACTCTTATCAAGAAATCTGCTTGCTCCCTGAGGTCGGCAGTTGACTAAATTTTATATTATTTATGTTGTGAATAAAAAACTTGGAAAACCATGCTCCATCTTACTATATTTTAGAGGACATATCATAAATAGTTTTCTCCAGCCAAATCTAATTCACTCAGAATTGGAAAAGACCAAGAAAACAAAAGATTAGTTTGGGAAATTATAGAATATTGATGCATTTAACATTCAATTCAATGGAATCAATTATTTAATTAACTGGAGGTTATCTGGAAGTTACATATAATATGACATTCCAAGGACATCTGGAATCTCTCTCTTCCTCTCTCTCTCTCTCTCTCTCTCACACACACACACACACACACATACAGAGGCTTCAACCAGTAGTTCTTGAGGTTCATGAATGTTATGAGTTTAAGAGTTTAAATTCACTGGTTTGTGCATTTTTCAGTCCCTAGTTCCTACAAAACAGGAAACATTATAGTTGCAGAAGGCAGGTCAGAGCACTAACTGTTTCTTCCCAGAACCTTCGACCCACACAACGTGACTGAAAAGTAGCTGGGAAGACAGTTTGGGAAGGACTTCCTGTTTGTCTTCATTTATTAGACTCTTCTCTTTTCCAACACACACAAATAAAACACATCATGAATGCCACATAATGTGCTGACTCTGATTTGCCAGGATGATTTTATGTTTGTTTTCCATCTGAGGTCATTTCTTAATATATCTAGACGTTGTTGCTGAAGACACGAGCTTGTTTCTGTCCCTCAGAGACCATTTTCCATAGTGTCCCAACACAGTGAGGAAGTGGATTCCAGCCTGCTGTAGCAATGCTGACCATCCCCACCATAAACTATCTTAACCCATGAGGAAATTAAAACTTCAAGTGTCTGTTGTTTTTTGTTTATTAAGTCTGGATGTAAAAGCTGGTCCCAAAAATGCCTCTTAATTCCTGCAGGCCATTTGGAAGTCAATTTTTATCTCCTCCCACAGCACTCTTCTCACAAATGCTACACAAGCAAGAGGAACAGCCTGCTTATCTCAGTCCCTTTGGTGAGGAGCTGCAGCCCAACTGGCAAAGAATGGGTTCTGAGCGGACACCCTCCTATTCTACTCCCCAGAAAGGTTAGAGTGACAGGGCTGGAGTCAATGAAGTTGGAGAGATGGGTCCAGGGTGCTCAAGGCACCAGAGTTCTTTCCCTTCTGAGCCATTCACTGCTCTCCTCTCTTCCCTCTGAACTTCTTCCCTTTCCCTTTCTCCCTCATATTCCTATGAGTGAAATTATGAAGTTGCTTCTTTGACATGCTCTACACCAAACCTATAGCTTTTTCCCAAAAGCCAGCTCCTCTTTCAAGGCCTATCTCAATCAGTAGCAGTTACCACTAGTTGAACTGCCTGATTTCTCCTGACCATTGTTCTTCAACTTAGTTGAAGTTGATTGTTGTTCACAGTTAGATTGTTGAAATGGATTGAATCAATAAAAGTCCACTGAGGGGAAAAATAGGAAAGACTTCAAGTGTCCAAAAGAGAGGGAATTTAACACGGGACTTCATATATACAAGTGCTGGAAGAGTTGAGAAACCAAGAGCGAACAATGAGGCAACACAGAGATTAGCACAGTAGGCAGTTATTCCACTCCCAGAAAAGGAGGAAGTGGTGTTACCAGAACCCAAGGGCCAGAGTCACAGAAGAGCTAGAACCATAGAGGGCTCGTCTTGCAGAAGCTGGAGCCACAAAGCAAACAACATAGCTGTAGACTCTCCTAACAGTGCCTCCCACTGGCCAGAATGGGAGCTGTCAAATCAGCCAGCAGGGGTTGAATCCTCTGCCATGCAGAGAAGGGGAGTGGGAGACAAAGAGCAGATCTGATAGCAAAAAGGCCAAGAACCAACTCATAAGTTAAATAAACTCTATTTAGTTCCCACAATTAATAACTGATACCCTCACATCTTGGGAAATAGATGGGAAAACAGTGGAAACAGTGGCAGACTTTATTTTGGGGGGCTCCAAAATCACTGCAGATGGTGACTGCAGCCATGAAATTAAAAGACACTTACTCCTTGGAAGGAAAGTTATGACCAACCTAGATAGCATATTCAAAAGCAGAGACATTACTTTGCCAACAAAGGTCCAGCTAGTCAAGGTTATGGTTTTTCCAGTGGTCATGTATGGATGTGAGAGTTGGACTGTGAAGAAAGCTGAGCACTGAAGAATTGATGCTTTTGAACTGTGGTGTTGGAGAAGACTCTTGAGAGTCCCTTGGACTGCAAGGAGATCCAACCAGTCCATTCTAAAGGAGATCAGTCCTGGGTGTTCTTTGCAAGGACTGATGCTAAAGCTGAAACTCCACTACTTTGGCCACCTCATGCAAAGAGTTGACTCATTGGAAAAGACTCTGATGCTGGGAGGGATTGGGGGCAGGAGGAGAAGGGGACAACAGAGGATGAGAAGGCTGGATGGCATCACCGACTGGATGGACATGAGTTTGAGTGAACTCTGGGAGTTGGTGATGGACAGGGTGGTCTGGCGTGCTGCAATTCATTGGGTTGCAAAAAGTCGGACATGACTGAGCAACTGAACTGAACTGAACCCTCATTCTGGTGGTGGTTTAGTCACTAAGGCATGTCCAACTCTTGTAACCCCTTAGACTGTAGCCTGCTGGGCTCCTCTGTCCTTGGGACTTCCCAGGCAACAATACTGGAGTGGGTTGCCATTTCCTTCTCCAGGGAATCTTCCCAACCCAGGGATCAAACTCACGTCTCCTGTATTGGAGGTAGATTCCTTACAACCTGAGCCACCAGGGAAGCCATCCTCACTCTATATTCTAGAAAATTTAGTCTCAAGAGGGTAAGTAACACACTGGGAGTCAAATGGGGCAATCAAGATTTGAACCTCAATCTCCCCAACTCTAAAATCCTTTTCCTTTCCCCCCTCTCTTGACTGCTTTCTCTTGCCAGTAACTCTTCAGCTATAATATTTACATCATAATGGGATATAGTCTTAAAGTATAAACAAGCATGTGAAGTTTTGAACAGAAAATTCATTATTTATGATTTTTCCTAATTAAATAAGAAAGTAGTAACATCTAAACCATAGACTCATAAACACTTAAAATATAAAACTATAAAATGTTAACATTAGCAAGAGCTGGGTAAAGGGTATACAGGCTTTATCTATACTATCTTTACAATTTTTCTATAAAAATTATTGCAAAATAAAAAGTTTATTTGTTAAGACCCACTGAATGTTTAATATCTCCATCGATATGGAAGATCCATTTGTTTGTTCCTCTTGTTATCCATTTTTCAATTCCCTTTCCAATGACTTTGTTCATTGTTCATAACTTTCTTGTCATCCCTAATCCCTCAAATTGACTTCATTTTATGTTCAAGCCAGGAAACTTTGCAATTTGAATTTGGAAGAGACAGATCTCACTTAGTTTAGTTCCCACTCTCTATGGTTGTATCATATTAAAATGTTTCCCTTTCAAATAATTATACCACATAGCACTTTCAAATATAACTACTTGAAGAAAACCAATTTTAGAAAATCAAAAATAGCCCACAAAGGTGTTGGCACACCTTTGTAACAATTGCTTAATCTAGGATCATGAAGCCTCTAAAGAGAGTTTCCAGATGTTCTTTAGCATATGAGAGAAAATAAAGGGAGAATTAGAAAAGGAGAGGCAAGGAGAGCAAAATGATATTAAGAAGACAAAGACTTTGGAAGGAGGAAGGCTAGAAAAGAATTTTTAATGCCAGTTCATTTCATATAAGCCAAATTGCCAAATGAATAATACCTGGTAGATGTTAAGTCTTAAATACCACCATCTAAGTCAAAGGAATATTATGAGGCCTATGTTTTAAAATATTCTCATGGCACACACCAGACAAAACAATCTTTTAACACTCTGCTTTAAACTAAGAGAGTTCTATCAACTATTTTCTTCTTTTTATTACTCCTAAGGTTCCCAAAATAGTACCTTTGCTTAGATATTCATTTTATACACTTAAACAGAAGATAACTCTTTTTTCTTTTCTCCGCACTCCCTGCTCCCTACAACCCAGCACCTCCCAGAGATGCTAGAGACATAAAGGATCTTTAAGCATCCACATATTAGTCATGTTACTGGCTAATGAAAAGAGTTATTATTCCTTTTCTGGTAAAGTCTGTTTTTCCACAAGTCTTTAATTTCTTCCAAATCTCACCTACCATTGTCTACATATGATAATAACCATAAAAAAAAAAAAAAAAAAGAGGAGAAAAACACACGCCTTGGCAGACAGAAGGCCTGAATATTAAGCTGAAGCCATTTACATGGCCTGATGAGGCAAGTGTGAACCAGAAGCCTTTCCGCATCAGACTGACCATGACAGGAGGCAATTCTCAAATCACAAACCTCACCTCCTCACCCCTCCCTAAATGGCCCAGCCTGTGAGGCCCACACCCACCCAGGTGCTGGGGTATTCATCCTTGTCAAAGATAGTCTTACAGTTTTCTTACAAGCTCTTCCAGGACACAGTGACACTGGGTGATAGATGTGCCCAGCAACTCTTCATATTTACTAGTTTTCAGTTACAAAAAGACAGGCTTTCTTGGCATCCTCTTACTCTCTTCTGTGCAGAATCTTTTAGGCTCCCAATCCATCATTACTGGCACAGCCTCACCCACTTTCATTGTTCAATAGAAGGTGCCATCTATTAATATTGTTGACGTCTGGGATGGTGTGACCACCACACAGTAGTAAACTGGAGGTGCCAAGTTTCACTCAAAAAGCGTGAAAGATGCTGTGATTTACAGCCATCCTAATGAGTTGGAGATTTCTGGACCCGTAAGCACCTGCTGCTTCCACAGCGTCTGCCAAGTCTACTGCCACATCCTGGGCTATTGGACAGCACTCCCTTCCCCCTTAGGAGAATTTATGGTTAAACTACACTGGAAGCCTTCCTGTGTGCCATCCACTTTTCTTAAAAAGACAACACTCTTCGGGAAAGTCCATTTGGGGAAACAAGAGAACGAGTTCTATCTTTGCTTTTTCTCTTTTGCTCTATGACTGCTCTCAACAGATTCCCAACTAGCCTTACAGTGAAATAAAATCAGGAGGTAATTTTATATCCTATCTTCTTCTACAAAAAGTTTAGAGGAAAGAGCCAGAAAGCGACAGGTGCTGTTTGTTTAGAGAGAAGATTTATGCTGTTGTATTTTAGGCACTTGATGTTCCTTCCCTCCAAGAATGTGATTTGTCACCAGTCACAACTAGGAGCAAACGAAACAATCCTGGAGACTCCCAAACCATGCAGATCTGCTCATACCACCTCAGGTAAAGGTAATGGAATCACAGAAGCCAAGCTGACCAGAAGGCTGCCTTAGTTCCTTTCTGTTCTGCCACCCACCCACCTGCTCCCTTTCCCCATGCTTCTCGCTGCTCAACTAATGTACCAACTGCACACATAAGTAAGCCATTCACTCCATCCAGGCTCTTCTTCCACATGAACCACGCTTATTCAAGTCCCAGAGTTGCCCTCTTATTTCGCCATCAAACCAAATGCATACTCTTCTCAGAAACTGAGACAAAATATAATGTTCTCCACAAAGTTTTTCCCAGTTAATTCAGGTCACCACTTTTGATTCCTATGGCATTGGTAGATGGTACAGTGTGACAAAATGCTTCTACTCTACAAGGTTCTTAATCTACTAATATGCTCATGAAAAACTTATGTAAAGTGAACGGGTACTTCACTCTCTGATTTCCACCTCCCTGCTCTGTAACAGACCTTTTGATATAGAATAGAAAGATCCCCACTGTTTAAAGCTGGAACCCATTTTATTATAATGCAAGAAAGTTAAGGTACAAAACTAAATGCAAATGTCACAAATTACAGATACAACATCTTGTGTTGCTCATGCTTGCATGTAACTTTATAATTGCTTCTGGTGTTCCTTCCAAGTTCACCCTTTTCCCCACATATGGTTATTTTTCTTAACTCCATTTAGTCCTTGAAGATAGAAATTCACTAGGTTTTGAGCCCAAGTCTCCTTATCTGTGTTATTCAAATTAGGCTCCTAGGAGCAGTTGTGGGGGCATCCCTATATATCAATCACAAAAATATCCTAACTGCCCTTTCCAAGCTCAGAGTCAAGAAAACCTAGTTAATCACACTCTCTGACTCTACAACTTCTGGAAAAGTCCCAGACTCATTTAGAACTCGGGCTAACCTGTATCTAATCATATAACTATGTGCAAAAGGCTGTTGCTCCCATTTGTAAGCCATAAAGTCAAAAAAGTTTCTAGTATATTAATGTGCTCACATTGTACTTTTGAGAACTCTGGCTCTGACCAGATTGAAATAATTTTCAATTCACATACATTTATGATACAGAATATAGAAGGGTTGGTTTTTGTTTTGGGGTTTTTTTTTTTTTTTTGCTAC
>NW_011495032.1:20727159-20736711 GCF_000754665.1 Bison bison bison | reverse complement strand
GGGGTTTTTTTTTTTTTGCTACCATCACACTTGGTTATAAAGTGTTTTATTTTTCTCTGGTTATTTCATTTATACATATTTTGTCTGCAGAATTCTCCAAGGAAATGAACAGGCTTTTCACTTCTTTTCTGTCTTTCTTGGCATCTGGGTAATCTGATTCTAAAGAAATTGTATGCTGTCAGGTTTAAAAAAAGCCAGAAGGGAAGGTCTTAGTTTGACTTAAACTTGGAGTTGACAAACTTTTTCAGAAAAAAGCTAGTCAGTATTTTAAGCTTTTGGTGCATATAACTTCTGTTGAAACTATTTAACTCTGCCATTGTAGTATGAAAGCAACCATAAATAATACATAAATAAATGAATGTGGCTGTGTCCCAATAAAACTTTATAAAAACAGGGTAGATCACACTAGGTCTGCAAGCCATAGTTTGTCAACCTCAAACCGAAACTTGTGAAAACATCGCAAAAGACAAATGATATATACTAGCACTCCACCAGTAAACACTGTAATTCAAACTCAACTCCACAAGAAGTTTCTAATTAAACTGAAATTAAGAGTAGTAAGATATACATATATACCTCAGGGAAGCTCTGTATCAAATTAAGTGGTACATTTGTGCCCTGATACATTGGTGCTCACTTCCTTACATCCCACTTCATCCCTGAGTATTTTATTCCAGAAATAATTGTAACTAAACTCAATTAGGCAGTTATGTACTATTACTGACAATGTTTAATCTGTTTTTATGTTTTACTTGAGTCCAAATAAATCAATTCCTAAGCAAATGTCTATGTATTAAAAATTAAATTTGCATCTTTGGCAGACTCATTGGTTTCTGACTAGAATTCATCACTCCAGAATGCACAGCCATGACTACATTCCCCTTTCTCTCCCCTCCTAGTTACTTCTCAAGTGCTTATATTAAATACAAGTCAATGCAAAATGATATTCCTTTTCATCCTCAATTTCAAAATGGAAATTCTATAAGGCAAAATGAACTGACAGACAAAATATTTCCAGAGTTAAAACAACAGTGAAAATATCCTATGTAATACTAATTAAAACAAAATACCCCAAATTTCCACCTAAAATAATACAATATGTTTCATATTCTCTACTGCCTAGTATTCCTAGCCCTCAAAAAACTGGAATACTACATAAGACTCAGTAAAATCTGGTAAATTAAACCAAATCTGACTTGAATAGTCAGTTGATTCACTTTAACAGACCTTTGATTTGCACTAGAAAACATATTGCAAAAAAACAGACACAAAGGAAAATAATCTGACAACATGAAAGAGCTCATTACCCAAAAGTAATTCCTATAGTTTGGGCTGTAAGTAAACAGGGTAGAAAGTATACAGGGTAGAAAGTAAAGAGGCTGTAAGTATAACCAGGGTAGAAAACTAAATCTTATCTATACATAGAGTTAATCCTAAAAGGAACTTAGTATAAATCATAATGGAGTTAAATCAGCATCCAAAGGTTGGGGGCAACGGGGACTATACTCACTGCAATCACTTTTTTCCGAGTAGACAGTAGGGGTTGCGAGCTAGTCAGCCTTTCCATCTCACACAGAAATTCAGCTTTCTGCCACCTCTTACGTTGCGTACTCTTTCTTCTAACACCCTTTCTTGCTGATTTTAGAGTTTTCAGAAAATGAAACTACATATTAGAAGTGAACTGACCGACTGATGTAGGAAACAAAGATATGTTTAACATGATTTCAGTTTCAAAAACCCTTCACCTACCAAAAAATAAGCAAACTGTGGTATTCTCCAGGAAGCTGGAGCAATTTTTACTTTTTCTCTATTTTTCAAATTTTCTGCCATGATAATGCTTCACTTCCACAAATCAGAAGAAAATAAGAGTCTAAGGACCTACTAAGGTCCTCATGAGTTGCATCTATCATTTCTATTCCTTACTGTGTATATATAGTTTTTACATACAATTTTTATATAATAAAACTGGTGCTCTAATACATATCTAGACGAAGAAATGGCAACCCACTCCATCTTGCCTGGAGAATCCCATGGACAGAGAAGCCTAGCAGGCTTCAGTCCGAGGGGTTGCAAAGAGTCAGACATGACTGAACAACTGAACACGCATGCATAACACATACATGAAAATCAGTCCCAATATACAGAAATGATCCCTTAATAAATTAATATAAACTTGAGTTTCACAGGATTTCTCCTGAGCTGAAAGCAAAGGTCCTTATATAGTTCAGTTACAGTGTGGAGGTAACACCAGGAACTCATGCCATATGCCATCTGCTAATTCCTTAGTGTGCTTTTTAAGAACCTTATTAAAAATTGTGCTTCAAAGAGATTAGTAGAAGACACACTGGAAAGGATGGCAGGTTTCAGCCACACTGTCAGAAACCCCAGGCTGAGTCCACCAAGGGTATAGTTGAATACATGGAAAGGTAAAATACTGCTGGAATTGGCATGTCAATGCTTCTTATTTCATATTTAGGATGTCTAACCTAAGTGACATAAAGCTTATTAGATTTGTGCCTAACTTATACTCAGCCTAAATTGTATTTCTAAGTAAATAATACACCAGTACATTTTGAAACACGTAATTTCATCCAAGTGACTTTTTTTCTTTGGAAAAAAAAAAAAATTAAACTTCTATTCCTAACAAGCTACTGTGTCCAAGTACTAAAGGCAATATTTACCCCTAGCCACCTGGCAGTCCCGCTTGGCATTCAAGATCCACATTTATTCTCCTCAGGTCCTTTCTTGGCCACTTCCCCCCATCACACCCTCCACATCTGTTCTTTGACCTCTGGAAGGTCTTCCCTCTTCCTGGAACACAGGACTTCTCACCCTCTTCCCTCCCCAGGAACATTGTTCTAGACTCTCTCACCTTTGCTACTCTGCATGAAATCTCCACCCAGTGCTGGGTCTCCTTCTCAGTTTCCAGTTCTCTGCTAAGGACCCACCTGAGAAAGAAGACACAGTATCAGGCAGCCTTGCCCTTGACAAGGATGGCTGCCGTCTCACTTAGGGTAGGCCTGCTGATCTTTGAACAGATGCCTCATTCACACACATCCTCATAATAGCTACTTCAGAGTTAGTCCCTCCCAAGTTCCCTCATCACTTCTCCTCACCACCATCCCAGCTCCCAACACCTGATGTCACCTACCCTGCGGAGACAGACATAACCAAGTATATTTGCTTACAGCTGTTAACACTAGTTTCTACAACTCCATGGTTGTCCTGGCCTCCAACTTCAGAGGAGTGTCTGAATCTCCCTAAAAACAAAATACTTCTGTTTTGATGATCAGTTCATTGGTGTGAATGGGGTGTTAAAGTCTCCTAATATTATTGCATTACTGTCAATTTCTCTTGTTATGTCTGTTAGTGTTTGTCTCATGTATTGAGGAGCTCCTATATTGGGTGCAAAGATATTTACAATTGTTATGTCTTCCTCTTGGATTGATCCCTTGATCATTATGTAGTGTCCTTCCTTATCTCTTATAATCTTCTTTAATGTCTATTTTGTCTGATACGAGGATTGCTACTCCAGCTTTCTTTTGCTTCCCATTTGCATGGAATATATTTTTCCATCCCCTCACTTTCAGTCTATATGTGTCTTTAGGTCTGAAGTGGCTTTCTTGTAGACAGCACACTGGAATATTACTCAGCCATAAAAAAGGAATGCCTTTGAGTCAATTCTAATAAGGTGGATGAACCTAGAACCTATTATACAGAGTGAAGTAAGTCAAAAACAGAAAGATAAATATCATATTCTAACGCATATATATAGAATCTAGAAAAATGGTACTGAAGAATTTATTCAAGGGCAGCAATGGAGAAACAGACAGAATAGACTTATGGACATGGGGAAAGGGGAGGAGAGGGTGAGATGTATGGAAAGAGTAACATGGAAACTTACATTACCATATGTAAAAATAGATGGCCAACAGGAATTTGCTGTATGGCTCAGGAAACTCAAACAGAGGCTCTGTATCAACCTAGAGGGGTGGGATGGGGAGGGAGATGGGAGTTTCAAAAGGGAGAGGATATATGTATACTTATGGCTGACTCATGTTGAGGTTTGACGGAAAACAGCAAAATTCTGTGAAGCAATTATCCTTCAATTAAAAATAAATTAATTTTAAAAAATAATAAAGAAATAAAATATTTCTCCAACATCACCAATAACCTTATTTTGCTGGGTTTGAAACTTTCTACTACTTCCTTCCTGGTTTTTAATCTTTTTAAAACCATCTTTTGGTAAGTCTACCACCTCTGTAAGAATCAGCCTTCTCAATCTCCAATATTCTCAATGAATGATCTTTCTCTACCACCCTCAGTTTCTACTCCCTTCCCTTCCCACTCACAACCCTCCATCTTCTTCCCAAATGTGGGCAGCTGATGTGTGTGGCTCTCAAGTTGGTAGAGATTCCTTTCCTGGAAATCATTCTGCTTTTACCAGATTCACTTCTCTCCTCAGTCTTCATTTTCCTTGATTTCTCTAGAGCATTGGATACTGATGATGACCACATTCATCCTGGCAACATGCCTTTCTTAAGCACCCTACCAATGCCTTTTGCTTCGATGGCATTGAACCCTATTTAATCTTCAACCCTGTCTTATCTTCTTTCTCTGTCTCCATGTTTATACTACCGACCTCTGTTCTTCCTCTCAACTCATAACCAGAGATATTATTTAATACTTTTCTCTCTGTCTACATCCAAGGTCATAAGCAACCTACAGACCATCTGAATTTAAATGCTCTGTTTCTAAACTGTTTACTGAACATTTCTACCTGGATGTCCCATCATCATCCAAGCCTCAATATGCCTTAAAAGAGAATTAATTTTTATCATATCTGCATATTGTTAAAGTGGTATGGCTATCCCACTAATTTTCTTGTTTAGAAACCCTGAAGTTATGTGGCTTTCTCTTAGAAATGCCTGCGTGTTGTCTCTTCAGTTGTGTCTGACTCTTTGTGACCCCACAGACTGTAGAGGAGACTCCTCTGTCCATGGGATTCTCCAGGCAAGAATACTGGAGTGGGTTGCCATTTCCTCCTCCGGGGGATATTTCCAACCCAGGGCTTGAAACTTCATCTCTTCCATCTCCTTCATTGGCAGGTGGGTTCTTTACCACTACTGCCACCTGGGGAGCTCCCAACTTCCAGAGATGTCTGCTTCCCTCCTAGTCCCCTTGCCATAAGTCTTGTACAAAAACCTCTTCATCCCAGGCCTATTTTGCTATGACAACCACCTTAATTTTTACCCCTTTCAATTCACCTTGCACACTATTACAGGTTAGTCATCTTAAAATAATGTCAAAACACAAGTAACTTTTAAAAACTGTGACTTAGAGTGCTATATAACATAAAATATAAACAGTTTGATTTTTCTCACATAACAGGAAGTCCAGGCTTCTCTTGGTATAGGTAAAGCAGTTCAGTGTTGTTAGAGACAACACCTCTTAGCCTTTTCCTAGTGGTAGCAAAGTTGCCATATGGCTCTAGGCTTTACATTTTCATTCAAGGCAAGGCAAAGGGGAAAGGGAAGTTCCTGCATGTTATCATAAACATGTTATCAAATTTAAAAAGCTTTTCCATAAGTGCCATCAACTGTCTTCACGTTGGCCAGAATGAGGTCACAGGGCTGTTCTATTTGCAAAGGAGGCTGGGAAATAGACTGTCATGAGTGGATTAAACCAATCATGAGCCATCATTTGAGGACAGGCCAAGAACTGAGATTCACTTATCAAAGAAGACTGGATACTGAAGCTGAATCATCATAAGGTGGCCACCTGATGAGAAGAGCCAACGCACTAGAAAAGACCCTGATTCTGGAAAAGATTGAAGGCAAAATGAGAAGGGGCAGCAGAGGATGAGTTAGATAGCATCACCAACTCAGTAGACATGCATTTGAGCAAACTCCGGGAGATAGTAAAGGACAGGGAAGCCTGGTGTTCTACAATCCATGGGGTCTCAAAGAGTCAGATACAACTTGGCAACTGAACAACATCAAAGAAGAAGGGGGGCTGCCCAACTTTATTTTTTCATTCCTCCTGCATACTAAGCCTGTCCTCTGGTCACCTTGGCCTCTTCTCTCAGGGTCCCAAACACGGCACGCTCACCTTTACCTTTTCACCTTTGCTCCTGTATTGGGACCATTTTTCTTCCATTTCTGTCTACTTGCCAAATCCTATTCATTCTTCATGGTTCTGCTCATATTCCATCTATTCCACGACACACAGAATTCACAATGATTTCTTTCTTGAAAGAACACTTTTACTCATTCATTCACTCATTCATTCATCCATATTCACTACTGACTTACATGTGAGTACTACACAGTTGAACATTTAATTCTTGTTCTTTAGAACATTTCCTCTGACTTGGCTTAACTTCTCTACAATATTATATCCAACATAAAAACATGAACTGTGCCTCAGATTTCTTTTGTATGCTCCCAATCTTTACACAACACTGAAAATATGATATATGCTTAGTAAATTACTGACTGAAAAATTCTATAATTACCTAGAAAGAATAATACATGAATTACTAAATGTAAAAAAAATAAAAATAAAAACACTGTAGTTGGGATTTTAAAAACAGTACATTACTTATTTCAGCAAAAATATACTCCACAAGACAAGAAAATAATGATTATATTTGCATTTCAATGGTGAATTTATTCCCTTTGGAAAGCTCAAAAGACCAACAAAGCTAAATAAAACTCAAAATTATCAAGTAGAGAAGCCATTTGCAGACTTTTCAGATCTAAAGGTTAGTCTCCTAAGCCATCCCCTGCAATGTTAGACAGAAAAAAAGGTCAAGTGATTCATTTTAGAGAGATGTTGATCTATACAGGGATTAAGAGATCTCCAGCTAACACTGCTGTCAGCCAGCGTACTAAGAAGATTTCAAACTGGGAGCAACTTAAGCAAGAGACTTAACTCCCCAACTTCACACTGACCAGGTTTGTAAACAGGCCTTACAATTTGCTTATTGCCCTTTCATTGTCCAATTGGCCACGTAGATAACTTAAAATATATGGGGACATGTTTTCTCACAACTTATTATGGAGTCTGCAGAATAGACAGCAGTGCAGCCTCACTATTTTTGGACCTGAAGAGGACAGCCTCTCAGAGAAGAGAAAATAGCTTGTAGGAAAGCTCATAAACTTCCCCAGGTCCTTGCCAGAAGCTGAAATCCCATTCCCAGGGAGCAGTAGCCTGGACGCACTGCACTATTGCTGGGCGCTAGGTTTCTCTCTGCATCTGCTCTGTCTCCACCAGGACAAAGAAGACCAATGATGGGATTAAGTGCAAAGCTAAAAAGAGGCCTCTTTTCCCTAATTCCTTTGCTCTCAACAACATATGATAGTATTACAGTGGTTGCATTCTCAAAGGGAGCAAAAGCTGCAAATATTAACTTCTGTGAAATAATCACTAAAGGGACCACCATGCTGATTGCCCAAAATGTGAAGCCCAAAAGCCAATTTTTCAAATGAGCCCATGCTCACCTGATAAAATTCTGTCACATTTTGCCTGTGTTTTCCCCTAAATTCCTCAACTAGCTACCTATGCTGGGAACATCAGGATGCTTTGTGACTTCTACTATGAAATAAGACTCAAAAAAGTAAGTACACCAGCAAGAAATACTATTGCAAATATTACTCTTGAATTTGGATACTGAGTACTATTTAAGACACAATTTTGTCCTATTTAGGACACTGTTCATGTCTGATCCATTCCCTGTTCCTAACTCCAATTTAAATGTCACCCTAATGTTTTTCATGTGGACCAAGAGATATGTTTGCCCATTCTAACAAATAACATAGGTTCTCCATTTCAATTACAAGTTTTATAGTATACTATACATTTTCAAGTAGTAACTCAAAAAGGAATACTGAAAAAACTTTCAAAAAATTCTCTCATTTATCTTAATATCTGTATTTCTTAGCAGTTATCTGACCCATAGATGTTTACTAAGTGAGTGATGTGATTGCACATTTAAAACATCTATTATTACTAAATAACAGAAGTTCCCACAATATAGCACCTTGAAAGTGCTATATTGAGATCCTATAAATTGATCCTAAAGAAGCAAAAAAGAATCAGAAACAATCAGAAACATGAAAAACAATCAGAAACATGAAAAGCCCCCAAGAAAGATGTTTAAGAATTCAATTACAATAAAACAAAAATAGAAGTCATACTGCCTTCATGAGACTTCAGTTCAGTTCAGTTGATCAGTCATGTCCAATTCTTTGAAACACCATGGACTGCAGCATGCCAGGCTTCTCTGTCTATTACCAACTCCCGGAGCTTACTCAAACTCATGTCCATCGAGTCGGTGATGCCATCCAACCATCTCATCCTCTGTCATCCCCTTCTCCTCCCGCCTTCAATCTTTCCCAGCATCAGGGTCTTTTCCAATGAGTCAGTTCTTTGCATCAGGTGGCCAAAGAATTGGAGTTCAGCTTCAGCATCAGTCCTTCCAATGAACATTCAGAACTGATTTCCTTTAGGATGGACTGGTTGAATCTCCTTGCAGTCCAAGGGACTCTCAAGAATCTTCTCCAAACCACAGTTCAAAAGCATCAATTCTTCAGTGCTCAGCTTTCTTTATAGTCCAACTCACACCCATACATGACCACTGGAAAAACCATAGCTTTGACTAGATGGACCTTTGTTGGCAAAATAATGTCTCTGCTTTTTAATATGCTGTCGAGTTTGTCTATAACTTTCCTTCCAAGCAGCAAGCATCTTTTAATTTCATGGATGCAGTCACCATCTACAGTGATTTTAGAGCCCCCCAAAATACAGTCTGTCACTGTTTCCATTGTTTCCTTATCTATTATTTGTCATGAAGTGATAGGACCAGATGCCATGATCAATAAATGCTGGAGAAGGTATGAAAAAAAGGGAACCCTCTTGCACTGCTGGTAGGAATGTAAATTGATACAGCTACTATGGACAACAGTATGGAAATTCCTTTAAAAACTAGAAATAAAACTACCATATGACCCAGGAGTTCTACTGTCAGGCATATATACTGAGGAAACCATAACTGAAAAAAACACATGTACCCCAGTGTTCATTGCAGCACTGTTTACAATAGCTAGGACATGGGAGCAGCCTAGATGTCCACTGACAGGTGAAAGGATAAAAAAGTTGTGATACATATATACATTGGTATATTACTCAGCCATAAAAAAGAACACATTTGAGTCAGTTCTGAGGTAGATGAACCTAGAGCCTATTATACACAGTGAAGTAAGTCAGGAAGAGAAAAGTGAATATCATATACTAACAAATATATGGAATCTAGAAAGATGGTACTGATGAACCTGTATGTGGGGCAGCAATGGAAACATACACATAGTGAACAGACTTGTGGACACAGTGGGAGAAGGAGAGGATGGGATGAATTGGGAGAGTAGCATTGAAACATATACATTCAGTTCAGTTCAGTTCAGTCACTCAGTCATGTCCGACTCTTTGCGACCCCATGAATCGCAGCACGCCAGGCCTCCCTGTCCATCACCAACACCCGGAGTTCACTCA
>NW_011495032.1:20721773-20727013 GCF_000754665.1 Bison bison bison | reverse complement strand
CCTTCTTCACAGTCCAACTCTCACATACATACATGACCACTGGAAAAACCATAACCTTGACTAGATGGACCTTTGTTGGCAAAGTAATGTCTCTGCTTTTGAATACGCTATCTAGGTTGGTCATAACTTTCCTTCCAAGGAGTAAGCATCTTTTAACATATACATTACCATATGTTAAATAGATACCCAATGGGAATGTGCTGTTAAGAGGTAGGGAACGCAAATCCAGTGCTCTATGACAACCTAGAGGGATGGGATGGGGTGGGAGGCAGGAGGGCATTTCAAGAGGGAGAGGACATACGTATACCTATGGCTGATTCATGTTGATGTATGGCAGAAGCCAACACAATCCTGTAAAACAATTACCCTCCAGGTAAAAGTAAATAAGTTTATTTTTTAAAAAAGAAAGTAAAACAGTCCATGCAGATATACCAAGAAACAAGAAAAGATTTCATTACTGCTCTAATAAACAAATCCTGTTAAGGTAACTATGCATCAATTCCACAAGGGGTGTGATAGAAAATAATTTCACTAACTAGAGGAATAAGATGTCAACATAACATCAAGAAGTCTCCCTAAAATTTCTATGGGCATTGACAGCAAACAATCCACGCTGCTTAGCATAAAGCATTGGGTAGACAGGTCACTAGAATCTAGAATAATGTTTTCATGTTGAATCTAAAACAACTACAGGCAGATTCTCTAAAACAGCCACACCATCTACTCTTCTTCTTGACAGTGATAAACCTTCTCCCTTCATCCCACTACATTGTGACCTCAGAATTGAAAAATTGAAATGAATAAAACCTTTCCCCTACATCCCACTACATTCTACCCTACAAAAAGCGTAAAAAGGATCTGTCAAAATGAACCACGCTGTTTTTTAAGCATTCACTCAATTACTACTCTAATAGAAGGGTTTTCAACATTTCAAAAAAAGCAATATAGCACTGGGTGGAAATATCCTTTTCATATTCAAATACCAGCTTAATTGTTTGACAAATTGCTGTCTTATGGCTCTGCTTCTGGCATTTGTGGGGAAAAAAAACAAGGTAAAAATTGAGTGAATTCCAAATTTTGCTCTTTTTTTTTCTTAAATGAAAGAATCAGGCAATATTTTCTCTTTTTGTTCTGCTTTATACATAACAAAAGCAGTTCCTTGCTTCGCCGCTTTTATAAACTACAGATCTCTGTACAAATACAGCCTTAAATAAAATCTGAGAGATTATTGCTGCATTATTCATTTCAAATGAAAAAACTGGTCCACCACAAGGTAGCTGTTTTGTTTACACAGCACATATGTGTACAGATTCTAAAAATTCTTAAATAGCAACATAACCTTACATTGTAGACTACCATGACATAAGAGAACCTAAACATAAATCAAATGTTATGTACTGCATAGTCTTTAAGAATTTTTACTAAAAAATAACATAGAAAAAGATACCTTAGTAATAAATAAAATTTGTTCCCAGCCACAAAACCAAAAACAGAGGACTGGATTCAAAAGGATATATATGTGTATATAGATGGATTGCTCCCAAAGAAAAAGGAAAAGTTTAATAGCATTATGGGCACTAAGCAATTCCATAGATTTGTAATGAAACATGAAGGCAGCAAGTCAAGGGGGGTAAAGGTTCTAAAGACAACATAGCCTGGCTTAAGAGATATAGACAAAATCTGTGCTGAATATTTAAAAACGTGCCACAGGGAATATATACACTTCTCTTTGTGACGTCTCCTCTTCAATTCTCTCTCACTAGAACACAAGCCCTTTTATCTGACACCCACAGGGCCTGTAAGTAGAGTAAAAGCAAGAAATAATACAAATTGGTACATATGGACCTTAGATATTTTATTTAAATGTATGTAAGACTTTGAGAATGAATCCACTAATTCAAGTTATACAGTTAATCCTTCTTGAATAATGATACACTGCAGTTTCTCTAAATTGAATCAATGGCAAAAAGAAATTTGCAAAGCAATCTACATAAGAAATACTTTATTATTTTTTCCCAAATATTTAATAGTCTGCCTGATCTCACCTAATTTAACAACACTTTCAGAAATTCTCCTTGACTGTGTCTTTCCAAAGCATTCAGTTTATTTTTCAAAGAAACAATAGCTCTTTATAATTTGTACTCACAAGTCACAGGATTATGTAATATTTAATTAAGTTATGCAATTTTAATTACAAGTACAAATGGAATAAACAGGTTTGGGGAAAAAAACTCAATTGACTCTTTGTAAGCATGTGAATCAGTGACAGGAGAGAATGTTAGACAAAGAACAATCAATCCCAAGTTTTACGAAGGGAATGCTGAGTGTCAGTTAAGTGGATGTTGGTTAAGAAAACTTCTTCTATAATCTCTAAAGAAGTGATTTTTAAAGTGTGTCCTAAGGAAAATTAATTTCAAGAGTGTGATAGAAAAAGAAAGGACTCTGTGGTCAACTAAGTTTGGGATACGCAGGGTTAAACAAAGCTAAGCAGGTCCCTATATTGTAGGATATTGATCTCTAAATAGTTAACGTGCATTTTTAGTTTCCAAAATGGCACTATAGAATGCAATGTTTTCCCAGTGCATTTGATCACATACTTTGTTTTCATCAAGAACCTCTTGGGATTGGAATTCCTGGGCACGGCCTGATATTATAGACCACCTCCTCTTCCCCCCATATCATTGCAACTTTTATAATTTACTTTTTAATACTTCAGCATGGGCAGTGTGATATTGTTTGCATGCTAGTTGGTTCAGTTTTTAACTCTAAAGGCAGGAGGTTGCCCTAAAAACAACTCCACATTCAGCCCACATCTTATCCAAAAGGTGATGCTCCAGAAGCAACCATCACAAGCACTTCCATTCTCCCTATTCTCATTACAATACGTAATATAAGTACCCGCGTTATTCATATTAACACCTAAGACTTTGATCATCAGTATAACAAATGTTAGCAAGTATTTTAATTGGTGAAACTAGAGGCTTACTAATTAATGTGAATAATCTAGAAAAGGGCACTCATATGCAAAATTAAAAATAGTCAAGAATATGTGGAGTAGTGCCGGGGTCCAGCCCCGGTGGATCCAGGGAATTCGAAGCAGGGACGGCGTCGGCGAGGATCAGACAACAATTGCTTAATTAAACGTTAATTAAGGATATAAAAAGTGGTTAAATAAGGATAGCTCAGTGAGAAAATTTAGTGGAGAAAAGACTGAATAACTTGGTTTACGTGGAAAGCCAATAAAATTCCAAAGAGAAAGAACGACATGGGGAGACCAAGTTTCGGTAAACAAGGCCTGCACTTTATTTTCCAAAGTAGTTTTTATACCTTAAGTTATGCATAGAGGATAATGGGGGAAGGGGTAGAGTCATGCAGTAAGCCAGGCTTTCTTCCTGCAAATTTATCATTTATCAAAAGTTTAGGTGATTTGCATAATCTTCTGGCCCGGAGTGCTGTTAACATTATAAGACCCTTTCTTCAGAAAACTTACTTTTCTCTAAAGGTGATTAGTCAGGCGCCACCCTCCAAAAGCATTAGATAAAGTTGCATTCCTATAGGGCAAAGGTGTGGTGGGCTATAACAAGAAAAAGAATTAACTCAAGGGTCCAAGGTTACACACATTAAAGCTACTACTTACACCAATTATATGAATCAATACACTGCCAGGGACACAGCAAGTAAGGGATATGGAAACTTAGCAGCAAACATTGGCCCAACAAGTGAAAAACCCTTCACCAATACAATTTCTAATCAATCTTTTAACTGCTCAAAGGAATCTGTATTCAGACAGTTTAGAACATCTCATGCGTCTCATGGTTGTGAACTAAAACACTCTTGTCACACCCAGGAACTTTATTAACTGGAGCTATAAGTTAACTCTTTTTCAGAGAGAGGTGGTGGGGGACAGCCCCCTGTAAAGTCAGAGGTGTAGGTGAGAGCACAAAGCAGTAAAGTAGGCAGACTCTGGTTTTGGGGGTAAGTGCTCGAGAATTTCCAGGGGGACTCCTGAGGCTTGATCCCACCTTTGCCTATGCCGAGCCTCCTTCCTCATGACCTTTGCCACAGGCGGAGTTCCTCACGCTGGCTCCCGGCAGAGTAGCAAACATACCTGAGAGACATTTTCCCCTGTAGTATGAACCAAATATAAGAATCCAGAAAGGCTCTCCCCATGAAGGTGAACTTGATGTTTGATCTCTAAATGGCCCTGAATACATCTGTTGGTTTAAAAGGATTTGTAGTTACCTGATAATTATGGAAAAGGTAACAGAATTCAACCTCTGAATGCTGCCCTGTCTGCCTTGAAGGAAGGTCAAAGAACTGAGGCTTTTTAACAAGTTCTAAAAACAAGGTACATAAACTTTACCTGATTACTTGGTAACAGGAAAAGGGAAAGGGTTAGTCACTCAGTCGTGTCCAACTCTTTGCAACCCCATGGACAGTAGCCCGTCAGGCTCTTTCTGTCCATGAAAGTCTCCAGGCAAGAATATTGGAGAGGGTTTCAATTTCCCACTCCAGGGGATCTTCTCAAACCAGGGATCGAACTTGGGTCTCCTGCACTGCAGATAGATTCTTTACTGTCTGAGCCACCAGAGAAGCAAAGTTTGGGGTAGTAGATAATACTCACTTATTTCAAACCTCTTCCAAATTATGAACCAAGGGGGAGGGAGCAAACAGCAAAACAAACGGAAACAAAAAAATACCTAAATGCTGTGCACGACTATCAGATCAGATCAGATCAGATCAGTCGCTCAGTCGTGTCCGACTCTTTGCAACCCCATGAATCCCAGCACACCAGGCCTCCCTGTCCATTACCCGGAGTTCACTCAGACTCACGTCCATCGAGTCGGTGATGCCATCCAGCCATATCATCCTCTGTCATCCCCTTCTCCTCCTGCCCCCAATCCTCCCAGCATCAGAGTCTTTTCCAATGAGTCAACTCTTCGCATGAGGTGGTCAAAGTACTGGAGTTTCAGCTTTAACATCATTCCTTTCAAAGAAATCCCAGGGCTGGTCTCCTTCAGAATGGACTGGTTGGATCTCCTTGCAGTCCAAGAAATTCTCAAGAGTCTTCTCCAACAACACACTTCAAAAGCATCAATTCTTAGGCGCTCAACCTTCTTCACAGTCCAACTCTCACATCCATACATGACCACTGGAAAAACCATAACCTTGACTAGATGGACCTTTGTTGGCAAAGTAATGTCTCTGCTTTTCAATATGCTATCTAGGTTGGTCATAAC
>NW_011495032.1:20720813-20721673 GCF_000754665.1 Bison bison bison | reverse complement strand
CTTTGTTGGCAAAGTAATGTCTCTGCTTTTCAATATGCTATCTAGGTTGGTCATAACTTTCCTTCCAGGAGTAAGCGTCTTTTTTAATTTCATGGCTGCAGTCACCATCTGTAGTGATTTTGGAGCCCAGAAAAATAAAGTCTGATACTGTTTCCACTGTTTCCCCATCTATTTCCCAGGAAGTGATGGGACCAGATGCCATGATCTTAGTTTTCTGAATGTTGAGCTTTAAGCCAACTTTTTCACTCTCCACTTTCACTTTCATCAAGAGACTTTTTAGTTCCTCTTCACTTTCTGCCATAAGGGTGGTGTCATCTGCATATCTGAGGTGATTGATATTTCTCCCAGCAATCTTGACTCCAGCTTGTGCTCCTTCCAGCCCAGCGTTTCTCATGATGTACTCTGCATATAAGTTAAATAAACAAGGTGACAATACACAGCCTTGACGTACCCTTTTCCTATTTGGAACCAGTCTGTTGTTCCATGTCCAGTTCTAACTGTTGCTTCCTGACCTGCATACAGGTTTCTCAAGAGGCAGATCAGGTGGTTCGGTATTCCCATTTCTTGAAGAATTTTCCACAGTTTATTGTGATCCACACAGTCAAAGGCTTTGGCATAGTCAATAAAGCAGAAATAGATGCTTTTCTGGAATTCTCTTGCTTTTTCCATGATCCAGCGGATGTTGGCAATTTGATCTCTGGTTCCTCTGCCTTTTCTAAAACCAGCTTGAACATCAGGAAGTTCACGGTTCACATATTGTTGAAGCCTGGCTTGGAGAATTTTGAGCATTACTTTACTAGCATGTGAGATGAGTGCAATTGTGCGGTAGTTTGAGCATTCTTTGGCATTGCCTTTCTTTG
>NW_011495032.1:20719602-20720713 GCF_000754665.1 Bison bison bison | reverse complement strand
TGAGTTTTCCAAATTTGCTGGCATATTGAGTGCAGCACTTTCACAGCATCATCTTTCAGGATTTGGAATAGCTCAACTGGAATTCTATCACCTCCACTAGCTTTGTTCGTAGTGATGCTTTCTAAGGCCCACTGGACTTCACATCCCAGGATGTCTGGCTCTAGGTCAGTGATCACACCATCGTGATTATCTGGGTTGTAAAGATCTGTTTTGTACAGTTCTTCTGTGTATTCTTGCCATCTCTTCTTAATATTTCTACTTCTGTTAGGTCCATATCATTTCTGCCCTTTATCAAGCCCATCTTTGCATGAAATGTTCCTTCGGTATCTCTGATTTTCTTGAAGAGATCTCTAGTCTTTCCCATTCTGTTGTTTTCCTCTATTTCTTTGCATTGATCGCAGAAGAAGGCTTTCTTATCTCTTCCTTCTATTCTTTGGAACTCTGCATTCAGATGTTTATATCTTTCCTTTTCTCCTTTGCTTTTTGCTTCTCTTCTTTTCACAGCTATTTGTAAGGCCTCCCCAGACTGCCATTTTGCTTGTTTGCATTTCTTTTCCATGGGGATAGTCTTGATCCCTGTCTCCTGTACAATGTCATGAACCTCATTCCATAGTTCATCAGGCAGTCTATCTATCAGATCTAGGCCCTTAAATCTATTTCTCACTTTCACTGTATAATCATAAGGGATTTGATTTAGGTCATACCTGAATGGTCTAGTGGTTTTCCCCACTTTCTTCAATTTCAGTCTGAATTTGGCAATAAGGAGTTCATGGTCTGAGCCACAGTCAGCTCCTGCTCTTGTTTTTGCTGACTGTATAGAGCTTCTCCATCTTTGGCTGCAAAGAATATAATCAATCTGATTTCGGTGTTGACCATCTGGTGATGTCCATGTATAGAGTCTTCTCTTGTGTTGTTGGAAGAGGGTGTTTGTTATGACCAGTGCATTTTCTTGGCAAAACTCTATTAGTCTTTGCCCTGCTTCGTTCCGTATTCCAAGGCCAAATTTGCCTGTTACTCCAGGTGTTTCTTGACTTCCTACCTCTGCATTCCAGTCCCCTATAATGAAGAGGACATCTTTTTGGGGTGTTAGTTCTAAAAGGTCTTGTAGGTC
>NW_011495032.1:20712074-20719502 GCF_000754665.1 Bison bison bison | reverse complement strand
TTACTCCAGGTGTTTCTTGACTTCCTACCTCTGCATTCCAGTCCCCTATAATGAAGAGGACATCTTTTTTGGGTGTTAGTTCTAAAAGGTCTTGTAGGTCTTCATAGAACTGTTCAACTTCAGCTTCTTCAGCGTTACTGGTTGGGGCATAGACTTGGATTACTGTGATATTGAATGGTTTGCCTTGGAAACGAACAGAGATCATTCTGTCATTTTTGAGATTGCATCCAAGTACTGCATTTCAGACTCTTTTGTTGACCATGAAGGCTACTCCATTTCTTCTGAGGGATTCCTGCCCGCAGTAGTAGATATAATGGTCATCTGAGTTAAATTCACGCATTCCAGTCCATTTTAGTTCACTGATTCCTAGAATGTCGACATTCACTCTTGCCATCTCCTGTTTGACCACTTCTAATTTGCCTTGATTCATGGACCTGACATTCCAGGTTCCTATGCAATATTGCTCTTTACAGCATCAGACCTTGCTTCTATCACCAGTCACATCCACAGCTGGGTATTCTTTTTGCTTTGACTCCATCCCTTCATTCTTTCTGGAGTTATTTCTCCACTGATCTTCAGTAGCATATTGGGCACCTACTGACCTGGGGAGTTTCTCTTTCAGTATCCTATCATTTTGCCTTTTCATTCTGTTCATGGGGTTCTCAAGGCAAGAATACTGAAGTGGTTTGCCATTCCCTTCTCCAGTGGACCACATTCTGTCAGATTTCTCCACCATGGCCCGCCCGTCTTGGGTTGCCCCACGGGCATGGCTTAGTTTCATTGAGTTAGACAAGGCTGTGGTCCTAGTGTGATTAGATTGACTAGTTTTCTGTGAGTATGGTTTCAGTGTGTTTGCCCTCTGATGCCCTCTTGCAACACCTACCGTCTTACTTGGGTTTCTCTTACCTTGGGCGTGGGGTATCTCTTCACGGCTGCTCCAGCAAAGCGCAGCCATTGCTCCTTACCTTTGACGAGGGATATCTCCTCACTGCCACCCTTCCTGACCTTCAATGTGGGATAGATCTTCTAGGCCCTCCTGCACCCACGCAGCCACGGCTCCTTGGACATGGGTAGCATGACTTACACCAATTCTCAACACTTCTCTTCAAGGCAGAAGAAGTTACCTACCAATCTGTCCTATGATACAATAGGAGGCCCCAAAGTCTTATTAACCCTCAACAGATTCCCTTTTACCTGTTTCCCAGGCAGAGAGCCCCTTCTTACCTACCTGGATTTTAAAAACAGCAATTTTAAAAAGGCACTCACAGTATCTGACAGGGAAAGAGGCTTCCAGGGAATTTCTCTAGCTCTCATCTTGATATAAACTGATATAAAATAAGCTAAATGTTTCCTTGAAAAGTCTGGAGAATCTAAACAGATAGGATGAGACATTAATCCAATACTGGGAGGGTACTTCCTGATCTTAGGTACTCAGGCACATGGCAGGATGGGCACAAGGAAAACCAGCTTAAGAACAGATTTGCAATAATTATGTGCTGAAAGCTGTGGACTGATTGACCGTGTGGGGAGGAATCAGGAAGAGCAAATCTAACAATATTAACAGTGAAAACAATCCATCAGTGATTCTTTTCTTAAACAAGCATTTCTATAGCAGTTGACAAATGCTGGTTTTCATTCAATCATTCCTTTTACATTTATTTGTTGGAATTCTATTATAAATAATAACTTTCCAACCTTATTTATTTGAATTCAGATTCTTACTCAGTCAGGCTTCCCTCATAGCTCAGTTGGTAAAGAATCCACCTGCAATGCAGGAGACCCTGCTTAGATTCCTTTGTTGGGAAGATCCCCTGGAGAAGGGATAGGCTACCTACTCGTATTCTTGGGCTTCCCTTGTGGCTCAGCTGATGAAGAGTCCACCTACAATGCAGGAGACCTGGGTTTGATTCTTACTCTGTCTGTTACTACTGTTTATTTCTATGTTCAGTGGGAATTTAGCCCTTCAAGCTGGCCCTGAGTCCTTTTGACATGTCTCCACCGTTCTTTGCTCACTTCCTTATTTTCTGGCAAAACAAGCTGTTCCAGGCTCATCATGTTCTTTTCCTACCCCAACCAGTAAGATTTGACTGATTCTTATTGAAGAATGGTGTTTAGAAAACAAGATATGATACTAATTGTGCTCACTGTTACTATTATCATTGTTTCCTTATCATCAAAATGGATAGAGCTAGGAGGATGGGTAGATAAAACACAGATAAAAGATAGACAGATGTCTATGTATATATAGTTATAAAAACCATGAGTTCACATTAATATCTCCACCCCCAATCCATTACACATAGGTTCATTTTAGGCTCATTTCCATATTTATAATTCCTTTCTCCAACAATGAGAAACCTGACCCTCATCCATAACAGATGTATTTATTTTCATAAATCTCAAAGTATCTCCCTATAAAATAGTTATTATCAGAGGAAAAAATAATTTTTCAGCACAGAAGTATGACAGACACCTCATTAACTATGTGACCACAAATAATAGCACAAGTTATCTTGTGCCCCTGCTGTGAGACATTAAATAGGGCATAACATCATTTCTGTGGTATTCCTGCCAAAAATATATAATCTAAATCTAATCATTAGGAAACATCAGAGAACCCAAAATAACTGGCCTGTACACTTCAAAAATGTCAAGGTCATGAAAAACAAAGAAATCATGAAAAACTGCTCCAAGTTAAAAGAGACTACAGAAAATGAGAGCAAAAGGCAACTTGTGATCCTGGATTGAACTCCTAGACTACAAAAATTGTTTTCTTTTTTCCCTTTGTTATAATGGTTATTAGTGGAACAATTGGCAAAATCTGAATGAAGTTTTTCAGTTAGATAATAGTATTGTTAATGTTAATTTTTATTTTGATAATTGTCTTGTGGTTATATAAGAGAACGTTCTTGTTTTTAGAAATATACACGGAGATATAAAAGGACAGTAAGTCTGTAACTTACTTGGGAACATTTCAGGAAAGCATATTCCACGTATGTGTCATTATGGGATTGGGGGGAGTGTGGAGTAGAGGCTCCCAGGTGATTCTGATGTATGGCCAGCCAGACAAAGAACATAAAGAAGAGGGCTGAGGACAGAACCATAGGAAGCTTGAGTGGGTGGAGTCTGGGACTTAGAAATATAAAAGAAGTAGCAATAAATCATATTAAAGGAGAATCAGAAAGGTTAAAAAAAAGACAGTCAAACAGGAGGAGAGACGGGTGATTTTTTAGTGTTGCACAAAGGTAAATAAGATGAGGTTGGATAAAGAGCAATAGGTTTTGGTGGAATCTAAAACATGACCAGATATGAAACAACAGACTGGTACAAAATTGGGAAAAGAGTACTTCAAGGCTATATATTGTCACTCTGCTTATGTAACTTATATGCAGAGTACATCATACGAAATGCTGGGCTGGATGAAGCACAAACTGGAATCAAGATTGCCAGGAGAAACATCGATAACCTAAGAATGCAGATGATATTACCTTTATGGCAGAAAACAAAGAGGACCTAAAGAATCTCTTGATGAAGGTGAAAGAGGAGAGTGAAAATGCTAGTTTGAAACTCAGCATTAAGAAAAACTAAGATCATGTCATCTGGTTCCATCACTTCATGGCAAATAGAAGGGCAAAGTGGAAAGCGACAGATTCTATTTTATTGGGCTCCAAAATCACTGTGACTGATTGTGGATGGTGACTGCACCCATGAAATTAAAAGAAGCTTGCTCATTGGAAGAAAAGCTATGACACACCTAGACAATGTATTAAAAAGCAGAGACATCACTTTGCCAATAAAGGTCCATATAGTCAAAGCCATGATTTTTCCAATAGTCATGTACAGGTGTGAGAGTTGGATCACAGGAAGGCTGAACACCAAAGAATTGATGCTTTTGAACTGTGGTGTTGGAGAAGACTCTTAAGAGTTTCTTGGACTGCAAGGAGATCAAACCAGTCAATCTGAAAGGAAATCAACCCTGAATATTCATTAGAAGGACTGATGCTGAAGCTGAAGCTCCAATACTTTGGCCACCTGATGCAAAGAAGTTAACCCACTGGAAAAGACCCTAATGCTGGGAAAGATTGAAGGCAGGAAGAGAAGGCGGCAACAGAGAATGAGATGGTTGGATGGCATCACTGACTCAATGAACATATATTTGAGCAAACTCCAGGAGACAATGGAGGACAGAGGAGCCTAGTGTGCTACAGTTCATGGGGTGGCAAAGAATCAGAAATGACTTGGGGACTGAACAACAACAACAACAAAATATGATACAAGAGTACTTGTCTATGAAACTGAAACAAAATCAGCAACATAGAGAATAAACTGGTGGTTAGCTACAAAGGCAGACACAGAGTGGGAGTTTGGGATTAGGCAGATTCAAACTGGTATATATAGAATGGATAAACAACAAGGTCTTACAGAATAGCCAGGGAACTATATTCAATATCTGTGATAAACCATAACAGAAAAAAAAAAAATATGAAAAATAATGAGTGAGTGAGTGAAGTCGCTCAGTCATGTCCGACTCTTTGCGACCCCATGGACTGTAGCCTACCAGGCTCCTCCCTCCATGGGATTCTCCAGGCAAGAGTACTGGAGTGGGTTGCCATTTCCTTCTCCAGGGGATCTTCCCGACCCAGGGATCGAACCCAGGTCTCCCGCATTCCAGGCAGACGCTTTAACCGCTGAGCCACCAGGGAAGCCCCATGAAAAATAATACATATGTATAACTGATTCACTTTGCTGTACAGAAGTGATTAACGCAATATTCTTTTTCAACTAAACTTCAATAGGGCTTTCTAGGTCGTATTAGCGGTAAAAGAACCCACCTGCCAGTGCAGGAGACATAAGAGATGTGGGTTCGATCCCTGGGTCAGGAAGATCCCCTGGAGAAGGGCATGGCAACCGGCTTCAGTATTCTTGCCTGGAGAATCTCAAGGACAGAGGAACCTGGTGGGCTTCAGTCCATAGCGTCACAGAGACTCAGACACACCTGAAGCAACTTAGCACACATGCATATTTTTTAAAAAAGTAAATTAAAAAAAAAAAGAGACATAGGCTTTAGCAGTTTGGGCATAAGGGTACTCATTCAACCACACGGATGTTGTAAGTATATGAAGGGTGGGTATGCATCATGGAAATATAGAAACTCAGATGCTGACATCAAGGGGCTTACATTGTACTGGCTCCAATCAAAAACAGTACAAGTAAAATCTATCTCACTTGAGAACATCTGATATCTCCAAATCTCCATCTCCAGTGGAGCCTTCTTGAAGCCAGTTAGTCCCAGGTCCCTCTATCTGAGTTCCATCAGGTGAATGGACAATTCTTTGGAAACTGTGACTCTCCTTGCAACAGGGAATGAGCTTTTGTGGGGAGATCCTGCACTCACCAAAGTTGTTTCAGATGAGTAGGTTTAATCAGGTTCCCAGGTGGCACTAGTGGAAAAGAAGCTGCCTGCCAATGCAGGAGACTTAAGAGACACCAGTTTGATCCCTACGTGGGGAAGATTCCCCGGAGGAGTAAATGGCAACCCACTCCAGTATTCTTGCCTGGAGAATCCCATGGACAGACAAACCCGTCAGGCTACAGTGCATAGCGTCGCAGAGTCGGACATGACTGAAGTAACTTAACACTTAGAACAGGTTTAATTAAGATAAGACCTTAGAAAGATGTCCGTGCTTCTCCTGGTACTTTTGTGTACTAAGTGCACTGAACAGTTTTCAGTGCTTCTCTGATTATATTTTATCTTTGAGGTTCAGATTCTAGATTTGTCTTCATCGTTATAATTTTTCTTTTGTTCTCCATTAGTGAGAATCAAATTTTACCTATTTTACAATAAAATACATTTTAAGTGTGGCCCAGTTGAGAGGAATGATGACACTGTTCTTTGCGTGCTGCCTGATGGCTCTATAATTCATTTGATTTTGTAAAGTTTAGGACACTTGGGCAAGGATCCTTGAGCAGCAAAATCCCAAGACCCAGTTCTTAGCATTTAAGCAGATATTCCAAAGACAATTCCCAGTTTCCCAACAGAGCGGTGTAGGTTGCAAAGAGGGTTTGAATAAACACAGGCACTTTACTTTGTTGTCCTAATAATAATAGTTGATGATAACGAGTAATATTTTGCATTTTATAAAGCTCTTTCAAGTATGTTCTTATTTGATCTCACAAACTTGTAGTGATTTGAATAAATAATTTTTCAAATCAAAAGCCATTGGGGGAAAAAAAAGTGTTTTTCGCTTCCAAATTCCTTTATCTCCAAAAAACAGTTGGTGTTGGAAGAAGCTAGCATACTCGTTTAAGCCCCCAAACCAGGAAATCCAATAAGTTAGATTAGGAAATGCAATAATCTAAAGAAAAGGATGTTAATCAACTAATAATGTGATTCACCTGATGCCTAGCAAATTATTTATTTTAATATAATAGCAAACTTATCTGGTTATTTGGTTTCTTGCCTACTCCTTTGCCTTCATAAAAGCCAAAGCTAGACATGGTCCTACTTTATCTATCTGAGGCAATCTTCTGCCACTGATGACATACAGAAGCTTTAATTAAAACAACAATTAACATAGGGATTGGAAGGAGTCTGAATTTTTTCAATCTCATTTACTTTGAGCTTGCTTTAGAAATGTTAATGCCAGTGTGTTTGCTTCTCAGAGAAAAACGTCCAAATATTTAAAGGCTGACTTCTTTTGGCTTTTGGTTTAAAGAAAAACAGAAAAGAAAAGCAACTGATAGATTTTCACAATCTGTTAGCACACAGACAGATTTGTTCTTAGAAAATGATTAGTTTTTTGGAGACATATGTGATAAAACTGTCATAGAGATCACAAAGAAATTTTTAGTCATTAACTCTCCTTTTTTCCCAAGGAAGAGAATCAATATTTCATGTCTCTCTAAATACACATGCAGAAATAAGCTTCACTCCCCTGAATTTAACAGATTCATCCTACATGCCCCCAACATGAAAGATAACCTACATGTATAGGTAATGTCTTTACATAACAGTGCTATGGGATTTGTGCTCTCAAATTATTCCTGAGACAGTAATTATCAGTTTCTGATTATCACCCAGCATATTGAGAGGCAAAAAATTAATAATAAGTTAAATATTCAATCATTTGTGACATAAACATTTATTGAGGGCCTATGAAATCTCAAAAAACTGTGAAAAATTCTTAAAGAGATGGGAATACCAGACCACCTGACCTGCCTCTTGAGAAATCAGGTCAAGAAGCAACAGTTAGAACTGGACATGGAACAACAGACTGGTTCCAAATAGGAAAAGGAGTACATCAAGGCTGTATACTGTCACCCTGCTTATTTAACTTCTATGCAGAGTACATCATGAGAAATGCTGGGCTGGATGAAGCACAAGCTGGAATCAAGATTGCTGGGAGAAATATCAATAACCTCAGATAC
>NW_011495032.1:20705849-20711974 GCF_000754665.1 Bison bison bison | reverse complement strand
GTACATCATGAGAAATGCTGGGCTGGATGAAGCACAAGCTGGAATCAAGATTGCTGGGAGAAATATCAATAACCTCAGATACGCAGATGACACCACTTTTATGGCAGAAAGTGAAGAGGAACTAAAAAGCCTCTTGATGAAAGTGAAAGAGGAGAGTGAAAAAGTTGACTTAAAATTCAACATTCAGAAAACTAAGATCATGGCATCTGGTCTAATCACTTTATGGCAAATAGATGGGGAAACAATGAAAACAGTTACAGACTTTATTTTTTCTGGGCTCCAAAATCACTGCACATAGTGACTACAGACATGAAATTAAAAGACACTGCTCCTTGGAAGGAAAGCTATGATCAACCTAGATAGCATATTAAAAAGCAGAGACATTACTTTGCCAACAAAGGTCCAGCTAGTCAAAGCTATGGTTTTTCCAGTGGTCATGTATGGATGTGAGAGTTGGACTATAAAGAAAGCTGAGCACTGAAGAATTGATGCTTTTGAACTGTGGTGTTGGAGAAGACTTTTGAGAGTCCCTTGGACTGCAAGGAGATCCAATCACTCTATCCTAAAGGAAATCAGTCCTGAATATTCATTAGAAGGAATGATGTTGAAGCTGAAACTCCAAAACTTTGGCCACCTGATGAGAAGAACTGCCTCACTAGAAAAGACCGTGATGCTGGGAAAGATTAAAGGCAGGAGGGAAGGGGCTGACAGAGGTTGAGATGGTTGGATGGCATCACTGACTCGATGATCAGGGGTCTGAGTAAGCTCCGGGAGTTGGTGATGGACAGGGAAGTGACCATGGTGTGCTGCAGTCCATGGGATTGCAAAGAGTTAGGCATGACTGAGCAACTGAACTGAACTGATGAAATGAAAACAAAACAAAACTTCAAAGAGCCTCCAATTCAATAGGCAGAAACAAGACATATATATGAATAACAAAAACGGAAAACCAAAAATGATGTCCAAGGGGAGATGAAAAGAATCACTGGATGGTTAATCCTTATAGTTAGTAAATAGAAAACCTCACCCCTTCCTTTAATGTTACTGATATTTCTAAATAAAGTAGACATCATAATTTAAAAACAACCAATTTTAATACGGAAAATGTTGTTTTAAACTAAATGTACACTTATTCAAAAGATTCTGATACCCCCAACATATGAGATGAGCCAAGTTCAAAATCATTCTCTTGGTTCACCATGTTAAAACCAAATTATAATTTTAAAAATTTAATAATAATGCAATCACAAAAATTAGAAAATATTTAACATTACATGACTAAAGCAACAAAGGTCTGATATATGGGATTGTTTAAACATTTTGGATACATTTTTAAGAAACTGATGTTTTTATGAGGCTTACCAATTATGAATAAAATGTGAAATGTAGCCAAATAAAGAAACCTGGCAAATCCATGTGCCCTGTGAACAGGGGAAGCATGTGTTCTTCGTTACCACATTCACTAACTCATGTAAAGGTACCTACCCTCCCTTCTAGGTCAATGCAGAAAAAAAAAAGAATAGAAAATGCTGTTTAGAATTTTGCCTCTTCAGTGCACTAATTGTGTAAATGTGGCAAAGTTGCTCCACTAAACTCTCTAAGCTGTACAGACAATAACAATGCACTTATTTTATAGAACAGTTAAGGAAATTCACTGCAATAATGATATAAAGGAGTCACACTGTGTCAGGCACATGAGAAGTGCCCAGTAAATGATAATTACTACTATTATCATCATCATATGATTGCAGAATGTTGCATTTGTACATACACATTCAATAACCAAACAAAGAGTGGAAGGCTATTAAAACTCTCTGATCACCTTCTCTGCCTCCTAAATGTCTTTCATCTTCCTCCCTTCAACTTGAGGAAAGTCTTTTAGTTACTAGTATTTCTGGGATCCAAAACTTTGGAGGACAGAATGAAAGGACAGAACTAGCACCAGGTAGTATTCGCTACTCCTCAGCTCAGTCAAAGCAAGTGAGAAAGGGACATGAAGAATGATCAGCCACTCCAGCACTGGCTGCTGCCTATATGCAGCCTATACACCTTTTGGTGTAGAGACCTTTTGGTCTCCATTGGTGATGCCACGGGTACCCATCATTCCAAGTGGTACAACCCTCTATCAGCTGCCTAAAATACTGCTTTTCCTGTGCTCTGGTTGCTCCCCAAAGGTACAGTGATGACAATATACAAAAATGCCTGCTGCCAAAGCAATTTAGATCCCACACAGAATGCAATGCTCAACCATGCTGCAAGAAAAATATAATTTCTAATGATGCTATCTAGTAGAAAATTACTGTGTTTATGAAAATCTTTAAATTACACTCTAAAACAATTATGTTTTCTAAGTTTGATAAGACAGACAAAAATCAATCTGACTTTCTAGTTTGGACCTATACAATGAAGTAAGCAATGGGACATGCCAAATATAATTAAGCTGTAGGAACCATCAGAGAAGTCAGACAGGACTATCACCTTCCTAAAGACAGTAGGTCTTTAGGAAGACGAATTACTCTTGGTCTCAGCATCAGAAAGTTCTCAAACACCAGCTAAAATTCATGACCATGCTCTGAATGACAAAACAAAGCCAGTGACTCCTTCATTGATATGCTGTAAATATATCAAGGTAAGAATTGTCATTCATTTATTATTCAATTCATCTAAATCCAACTGCATCTAATCACTGAATGTTTTTTTGAAATCTCTTTTTAAATATATATTCTTTATTGAAGTGCAATTGATTTACAGCGTTGTGTTAATTTCTGCTGTGCAGCAAAGTGATTCAGTTATACAAAATAATGGAACCTCTTTAAATAGACTTAAATGTGTATTCTATGAAAAGAAAATTCCAAGATGGAATAGTTGGCATGAATAGGCCAGAGAGAAGCCACATTAAAACTCTGTCACCTAAATCAAGGAAAACAATTCAACAAAATTTCAAATTTGCTTCTGTAACAACTCAACATCAGAAGTTAAGGAACTTGGTGAGAAGGCAGCAGGCAATTAATACCATTCCCCCTAAACAGAAAAAGGTCAACAGTGATGTGATGTACAGAAGGTTGTATACAAAAAATAACTGTGGCTTCTCTTCCACTGTCACATGAAGGATAACTCGTTTTACTCTGGTCAGGAGAAAAAATAAGGAAATGAGAAACATCAGAGTGAAAAAAGTAACTGAAGGATCAAAGTAATTCCTTATTTCCGCTAAATCGAAAACAGGATATACCTGCCTATCAGGATTTTGATTACAAGGCTTTGGAAGCAAAGGAACCACCATCTCATGTCTATACTACTACTACTACTACTAAGTCGATTCAGTCGTGTCCAACTCTGTGACATACATCTTAAATTCTGTACAGAAAGAGGAAATGCAGTGACAATCTCAATCCCATTCCTACTGAAAGTATACATGGCCTAGAAAATGTTTTACAATAAAAAAGTCCTAGTGAGGCTAGGTGGAGAAGGCAATGGCACCCCACTCCAGTACTCTTGCCTGGAAAATCCCATGGACGAAGGAACCTGGTAGGCTGCAGTCCATGGGGTCACTAAGAGTCGGACACAACTAAGCGACTTCACTTTCACTTTTCACTGTCATGCATTGGAGAAGGAAATGGCAACCCACTCCAGTGTTCTTGCCTGGCGAATCCCAGGGACGGGGGAGCCTGGTGGGCTGCCGTCTATGGGATCGCACAGAGTCGGGCACAACCGAAGCGACTTAGCAGCAGCAGCAGCAGTGAGGCCAGGAAAATCTTGCATTAGACATAGAAACTGATATTTTTACTAAATTCTTTTCAGATTTCTTATGACTTCAAATCTTTTCATGTGATAAAGAGCCTGAAGATCTGCCTTCAATCCAGGATAGGCATGTCACTGACACCTGAGCCAGTCTTAACCCCGAAACATAGGAATGATAGTACTCTGTTCAATTCATCCTCTCTCCCTCCAACTCATTCTCTAAGTCATTCATAAGTATAAAAAGCTTACCCATTATACCCAGCCTTCCTAAAATGTACTAATAGGCTCCATGAAGAAACATGTCTATGAAAAGCAGCATTTTACATTCCTGTCCCCAGAAGTCATGTATAGATTAGTTATTAAAGGCTCTAAGAAATCTTGCTGTAAAGAAACTTGTCTAAGCCATAAGATTTTAGATTTATTTGCTCATGGAACTCTGTTCCCAGGCGTGTACTGTGTTCCCAAGAGGACACTGGCAGATACTGCATGAGTCCATGAAACCAATAAATACACCACCACCCACCTGATCACTTCTACCAAGATCTCAGACAGTATTTTTTATAAAGATTCTAATGGCAGCCTTAAAAACCAAGCCTATTAAGAGACAACAAATGATCCCAATCACAAATATAACCAATTCTACCTTATTTTCAGTTTGAACAAAACTTTTGCTCCAATGTCATCTAAATATTGGTTATTTACCACAATTTTGAAAATTCACAATTAAATATTTTTCAGACTTTCAGAAGTCCTAAGGGATAATTACTACCCTCAAACACTTCCTTTACTGACTCTTTACATTTACATAGGAGTTTTCCCAGACCATCCATGATATGTCCTTCGTGAGGGATTGTGTCTCAGCAGTTTTAGTTATACTGGCTGCAAAAGTCTAGGACTCCAGTGTTTTTCTCAGGGTTGTGCCAAAACTAAAAAAAATGATATTCAAATTCACACACACATAAAAAACTGATTTATATTAAATATTAATCTGCAATGAGAAATATAACCACCCATGAGGTAGACAGTAAGATCAACCCATTTCCTTTCCCACTTGGGAAACATCATTCAAAGTCTGATACGAGAAGCCATATGTCTTTCAACAGGCAACCTAATGAATAAAACATTATGTAACCATGTAATATGGTACTGAGGTACTGTGCAAAGCAATGGAGTGATCTTCAGATTCTATTATTAGACAGAAAAAGCAAAGTTTAAAAGAGTGTATCTATTATACGATATTTTTATAAGAATGGAAAAGGATTTATGAATAAATATATGTATAAATATTCACATAGTTGTCTTTTATGTTTATATGTGTATAAACTTGCTTATATTATCAAAAAGAAACAAAGAGACTAAGCAAGCAAATAAGATGAACTAAAAATTAGTTTTTAAATATGGGTATAAAGTGAACAGGAATGATTTCTCCAAAGTTCCTTATAGTTTTGATTTCAGTTTTAGATCATTAAAAAACAAAGTTAAATTAAAAGGGAAAAAGTTAAAAATAAAAACAAATTTAAATAAATGAACCTAATTGTATATGAAGGTAACTTTAAGATACCAAATACTGATTAACAACCAATAGGAAATCAAAAGAACAACAAAGAAATCTTGAGAACTAAATTCAGTATCCTGTTATTTAATGGTATTATCATTAGAAATTATGTTAGTTTCTAGGAAAAATGAAATTAAATTAATTAGAGAAATTCATCTATTTGGAATTTCTCATGATGTCACATAAAGGAGATATTATTATAAAAACATATACCTTTCATTGCAGTAATTCTTAACCATCAATTGCTTCAAGGTGTCTGTTTTGGTGTATCTAAAATAAATAACTGTAATATCTTAAATGGCAAAGACAGAACCTCATTTATCTTTGAAACTCCCACACAACCTGCAAGAGGATGTAGTATGCACTTCAATAAACAATTACTTTTGAATGAATGAATATTTGACCAGTATTGCTCAAGGCAATGGCACCCCACTCCAGTACTCTTGCCTGGAAAATCCCATGGACAGAGGAGCCTGGCAGGCTGCAGTCCATGGGGTCGCGAAGAGTCAGACACAACTGAGCAACTTCACTTTCCCTTTTCACTTTCATGCATTAGAGAAGGAAATGGCAACCCACTCCAGTGTTCTTGCCTGGAGAATCCCAGGGACGGGGGAGCCTGGTGGGCTGCCGTCTATGGGGTCACACAGAGTCAGACACGACTGAAGCGACTTAGCAGCAGCAGCAGCAGCTCAAGGAAAACAAACTTACTTTAAAAATTTGTTTCAGGTAGTAACTTTGCAGAATAAAGTTTAACATTTTGGACAACTATGTTATTCCCAAAGTATTAAAGAGAAGAACACTATGTATTATCTGTCCCTATTGCCAGAAGCAA
>NW_011495032.1:20699215-20705749 GCF_000754665.1 Bison bison bison | reverse complement strand
TGGCAGGCTGCAGTCCATGGGGTCGCGAAGAGTCAGACACAACTGAGCAACTTCACTTTCCCTTTTCACTTTCATGCATTAGAGAAGGAAATGGCAACCCACTCCAGTGTTCTTGCCTGGAGAATCCCAGGGACGGGGGAGCCTGGTGGGCTGCCGTCTATGGGGTCACACAGAGTCAGACACGACTGAAGCGACTTAGCAGCAGCAGCAGCAGCTCAAGGAAAACAAACTTACTTTAAAAATTTGTTTCAGGTAGTAACTTTGCAGAATAAAGTTTAACATTTTGGACAACTATGTTATTCCCAAAGTATTAAAGAGAAGAACACTATGTATTATCTGTCCCTATTGCCAGAAGCAAAGACTTCCTTAGAGCTGAGAAATCAACAAGCCAATGTCATTACAACATACTACATGGGCCTGTCCATATCTTTATATTATGTTAGAGTAACAGCAAAAATCAACTTGGAAATCTTAGGGTTACATAGAGAGATATATACGGGCTTCCCAGCTGGCACTAGTGGTAAAGAACTCACCTGCAAATGCAGGAGACATAAGAGACACAGGTTCAGTCCCTGGGTCAGGAAGATCCCCTGGAGGAGGGCATGGCAACCCACTCTGGTACTGCTGCCTGGAGAATCTCATGGACAGAGGAGCCTGGTGGGCTACAGTCCATGGGGTCTCAAGGAATTGGACATGACTGAAGCGACTGAGCACACAGAGAACACAAAGAGAACATCTCTTTGTTTTCTCTCCTTTCATTGTAACATTGAGAGCCTGCTATGTGGAAGATTTTTCCCAAGTTCCTTTATTATAATAGCTAACACAGGTGCTGACAGAAATTCCAGGAAAATTGCACCATAGGACAGAATGTAACCTCTGCAGATTTAGTGGGACAAGGGCACTGCCACCCTACATGGTCAGCCAACCTAGGTCTCCTCAGATTTAATCTAAATCATGCCCTCTGCTCCCCAGCCCAGTTCTAAGACTTGAGTCACAATTCTAGATTGTCTCGGGAGGAAGCAGATGTTTAAAACTGGCCAGAATCCAAGGTCTTGGCCCCAAGACTATTGTTCTTTATCAAGGTGAATTCCCATTATGTTTTGGAGCAGGCTCAGTGACCATCAGATATTTCACTGTCGTTTTAGTCATAACACATCATGCAGTCTGGCTATTCATAGAGATTATCAAGCGATATGGCATACTTTATTTTCCTACTCATCATCATGATTTTAAGAGTTGATATCTTATGGTGCCACCTTCTTTCCCATATGATCACCCCCCACCAAAATTTGTGGGAGCTCGGAGTGAAAAGCACCACAATCTATGCTTCTCACGGTCTCTAATTTTAAGAAATTTTTCAAAACACAGACCAGAAGTGGTAATACAAACATTTATTAAGTGCTGATGTGGCACTAAGGACTCTGCAAGGTGCAATGGAAGGCAGAAAAGAAGCATGAAAAATGTTTCCTGCCCTCAAGATTCTCACCACACTGTGGGGGAAATGAGGCTTTCAGATGAGACAACATGAAAATAACCTGACACTGAGCTTTGTAACCTCAAGTGCTTTCAGAGTTGAGCCTTCAGTATTAAGTAGAACTAAGCACCCAACACTATAAGGCTTCCCTATGACTACTGCACTAAGCCTCACACAGCCTTATAAGGGAGGTTTCATACTCCCCCCATTTAAGAGTCAAGGAAACTGTCAATCAAGGAAGTTAAATGACTTGCTCCAGTCACACAGCAGGAAAGAGTCATGGCCAGGATTTGAATTCAGAACTACTTTTGACCCCCAAACATTTCCAGTAGGCCACTGCCTCTGGTGCTTACAGCGGCATTAGAGTTTGCAGTTTATAAAGGCTTTCTTAGAAGGGAGAGAGCCATGGGACTTGAAGGGAGGCACATCAAAGAAAGCTCCAGAGTGAACAAATTCTTAATGCTTTCAAGTTAGAGGAAAACAGTTTTCTCACAGAAAACTGGTTTTCTTTTTGTGAACAGCACAGTAACATTAACGTGCAGATCTTTTATTCTTTTTCCAGCCTGCTCTCCTGTTAATTAGCTGTTACCACCTTGACCCTAAAAGTGAAAGACTCTATTGATCAGGCAGAACTTCAAATGTGCTGCTACCAACTGGAACCATTCATCTGTCCCACCCCAACAGCATCTGCCTCCCTGCTGAGCAAGGCATTAGTGTCGCTATTTCACAAGATATTAGACAGGGCACAGTAGCAATTTTGAAAGTAGAAAAGAAAAAAATTGTTTTTAATCCTCATGTTAGGCTCATTGTACACTTCACCTGAATGTTTTCCAATCCATTGTAATCTTGAAAAGATCTTGTCAGGTGAAGTTGTAAGATATATTTATTTACCTTCGGAGAGAGAGTCATATATTGACACTAACATATACATTTCTTAAATACACCATCCTAAGTGCAACTCCTTGCCCATAAAAAGTGACTTCAGACAGGTGCTCAAAATTTTGGGTCCAATGTTTTAAACATGCTGTGACAACATCATTTGTCAAGCACAATACTCTGAGCACACTAGTTAAGGTAGGTTACCATCACCACGACCACCACCACAGTCACCACTCCTCACCGTATTGCACTACCTGCATTACACACTTGATTGTACTTTATTTAACTTGGAATTGCCAATCTCCCCACTGGACTGGAGATCATTTATTCACCATTTGTATTACCAGTGTTTAAAACAGTATCTAACCTACTCAATAAATATTTGTGGAAGAAATTAATCATTTTCATACCAAAAAACACGGTCAATATATCTCTTACTTAGTGATTTCTTAACAGTTATTAATTGGTTGCTCACTGAAACCAACAAGATTTTCTACAAACCACATACATTTTTGCTTTCTGATTTTTCAAATGATTATTTAAATTGTGAAGAATGTGTGAAAAATTATACTTTAGGAAATTTTTATACTTCTTTAGCTAAGTAATTACCATTTCCCACTCTTGTATAAACATCTTCCAATGACACTTTACTCAGCTTTTATAATCCTGCTAAACTCATTTGTGTTCCTAAAACAAGTGATATAGATTAGGTAAGTAGATAGACAGATTGATGGATAGATAGATCAATACTGAGGCAAGAACAGCAAGATACCAAACAGATAGCCATAATCTCCTCAAGGCTTCAGATTTTACAAAATAAAAAGAAAACATGATATATATATAATATATATCTTGCCCCTTTTTTTGCCAACTTGTTTCTATCAGGATGAAAATCAAAGAACTCGTTCATTTTATTTTCTTCTGAGGCTCTGAACATGTAAGTGCCAAGAGCAAAGCAGATAGTAAATTCTGCAACATTAAGACAAAATGACTCAATGACTTTGCCAGAGAAAGCAATAAGCTTAACTTTACTGGCTAGAACCGATTGCATAAGGTTCAAAAATTGAGGGAGAAAAAATTCCTTCAATCAAGTAATGTTTTCAGAGTTGAAACAAAAAGGAAAGCAGTCTGCACATATAGCCCTCCTCTGCACATCTCCCAGAGATCACTTGCCACATATTATAGCTGGTATTAAATGAATTACTTGCAAAGGCTAATCTCCTTGTACATTTGAACTGAGTCATGAATCTTTCATTCAAAATAAATTAGGCACTTGGGGAAATGCAAGAATTGTTTATGCATTCATTATAGATGCTATCACATATTCTCTCTAAAAAGAAAAATTCAGTGTCATTTACTATTCAGCACAAACATTCCCGCATGATAATAATGAAGATAACGACAACAAAAACAAACAAAAAAAAAGAGTTAATGCTTTTCAGACCTTGTTATGCACCACTGTACTTATCACAGCTTTACACTGATTAGTACATTTAATTCTAATCAGAATCCACTAACTTGTGGTCCTTTCAGAGTGTCCCTTTTTTGGTTGAGGAAACCAATGACTGGAAAAATACTTTGACCAAGGTCACAGAGATGATAAACGAAGCAATGTGAATTTGAACTCAAGTCTGAAACTTGAGCCAGAGCTAAGCTCTTAGTTAATAGACTATATTTAATCCCTAAGAATTTCCATTCCTTTGAAACATGTCACTTTTCTTTCTAATCCAAACTTTTCTACCTAAGATAGCCAGAGAATCTCTAAACCAGAGCATAACCTCATAGATAGCACACCAGTTTTCAACATTCTTTTTCTTGATTCAGCCTGGAAATAGTAATACACAGGTTGAAACAGGCCACAGGAATTAGGGGCAAAAGCTGTGGCCACAAAAGAAAGAGTTTACTGCTTCACAACTCCATGGGCTCATTGGGCCACAAGTCACATTAAAATTTCAAAAGAGGTGAACTACTTGGACCAAAAATTAGTAATTCTATTATGCCAAATCTCCCACAGTATTCAGTCTCAGGAAAGAAAAGTTTAATGTTCACACAAAATATCATTTTAATTTGGTTTGGCTATATAAAATGATGCATTAAACCCACATAGATGTCTAAATCCCCAGTGGTACTGGTTTACTGGTGTTTGATAATGATTCATCTGATACATATTCTCATAGCTTCCTTACCTTTTTATCTATAATCGTTCTAATCACTGCATATAGTTGCCTTCAGTTCAGATTACCTATGGCATGCTTTCCCAGATTTTCTTAGTGAAAGTCATAAAGATTTTCAGTTAAGTTATGATTGGATAAAACAGCAAGCCACTTCCCAGTGTAATATTTATAAATATTTATAAACATGGTACACAGAGTCTCCAGGTAAGATTTATTCAAAAGGTGCCTTGAGTCAACTAATGGGATTCAGCTGGAAACAAAAAAAATAACCCAGAGGGGAAAGCACCCATCTTAATAAAATTCTCATAAAGGAGAATGACAACAGTCTCATTGAGTCATAGCACTTACTATCACAGATTGATTTTCAATATCTCTGTATAAAATTCAAACAAGGCCCAAGAAATTATTCAAGTAAATGTAATAGAATAAATGGGTAACAGAGTGCATAAAAATTGGGAAGGAGGTTATTGCTATGGAAAATCAAATTTTAAATTTGTTCCTGGAGTTAATAACTAAAACTGGATGTGATTACTAACACTTCTATAATGATCTCTTCTTGGGAAGGGGGAAACAGTAAAAGTAAACATTGAAACAATGAGCATTAATTTTGCTACTGGAGACCTCTTTTGCCTTGGCTGTCCGGGAGCTTAGAAAAAAGTATTAATACTCATTCTGAATGAATATAGTAGCCTAGGTCTCAGAGGGTCCTTTGTTTCCTCTCCCTCAATAATTATTTGAAATTTTATTTCTAATTGCATATACCATTTTTTATAAGCCACTTTATATTTTGTAGAGGTAGTCAGGGTATAAACTGCAAATAAATTAGGATGTATTAATGGTTGTGGAGAATGAGAAGTGGAATCAGAACTTTAAACAGCTTCCTGATGAAAACAGTTACAGAAATCTTTAGTACAACCAGGCGCCAAACGTATTTTTGGGGGTTTTGATGAAATTAGCATAACTGACTCATAAAGAGAGGGCCAACATTCCATTCATATAATGGTTTCTTTTACTTTAACAAAATGGTATTTAATTAACATCTTTTTCTTGAAGCATTTCAGTGAAACTTCACATCAGTAGGTTCTTTTGTTGGTGCAATACATGCAATTTTTAATACATGTATTGAAACACACACATATATGTTAGTTGTCTCTGTTAAAACTGGTAATTCCTGCTATTCTGTATGGGTTCTTGACCTCCAAAACCACCTAATAATATAACTAACACTAGTAGACTATCAGAAAAGAATACAGACAAATATAGGAAGTAGGACACTTTTGGGTTCAATTTCTAGGTTTCTAAGGAATTTCCTGGTTCCAAATAGGAAAAGGAGTACGTCAAGGCTGTATATTGTCACCCTGCTTATTTAACTTATATGCAGAGTACATCATGAGAAACTCCAGGCTGGAAGAAGCACAAGCTGGAATCAAGATGGCTGGGAGAAATATCAATAACCTCAGATATGCAGATGACACCACCCTTATGGCAGAAAGTGAAGAGGAACTAAAGAGCCTCTTGATGAAAGTGAAAGAGGAGAGTGAAAAAGTTGGCTTAAAGCTCAACATTCAGAAAATGAAGATGATGGCATCCGGTCCCATCACTTCATGGCAAATAGATGGGGAAACAGTGGAAACAGTGTCAGACTTTATTTTTTTGGCTCCAAAATCACTGCAGATGGTGACTGCAGCCATGAAATTAAAAGATGCTTACTCCTTGGAAGGAAAGTTATGACCAACCTAGATAGCATATTGAAAAGCAGAGACATTACTTTGCCAACAAAGGTCCGTCTAGTCAAGGCTATGGTTTTTCCAGTGGTCATGTATGGATGTGAGAGTTGGACTGTGAAGAAAGCTGAGCACCAAAGAATTGATGCCTTTGAACGGTGGTGTTGGAGAAGACTCTTGAGAGTCCCTTGGAGTGCAAGGAGATCCAACCAGTCCATTCTGAAGGAGATCAGCCCTGGGATTTCTTTGGAAGGAATGATGCTAAAGCTGAAACTCCAGTACT
>NW_011495032.1:20692160-20699115 GCF_000754665.1 Bison bison bison | reverse complement strand
GCCCTGGGATTTCTTTGGAAGGAATGATGTTAAAGCTGAAACTCCAGTACTTTGGCCACCTCATGCGAAGAGTTGACTCATTGGAAAAGACTGATGCTGGGAGGGATTGGGAGCAGGAGGAGAAGGGGACAACAGAGGATGAGATGGCTGGATGGCATCACTGACTCAATGGACGTGAGTCTGAGTGAACTCCAGGAGTTGGTGATGGACAGGGAGGCCTGGCGTGCTGCGATTCATGGGGTCGCAAAGAGTCGGACACGACTGAGTGACTGAACTGAACTGAAGGAATTTTATTTCCTGTGTGTAGTGGGCTGAATGGTGACCCAGGTGTGAATGTTTCCAGGTGTGAATAAATTAAAGATTTTGAGATGAGGAGATTATTCTGGATTATCTGGTGGGCACTAAATATCATCACATGTAGCCTGATAAGAGAAAGGGGGAAAGAATAAGATACTCAGGCCACAGAGGAGGAGGCAATGCAAAGACAGGTGGAGATTGAAGTGACGTGGTCCCAAGGCAAGGAATGCCAACAGCCACCTGGCAACAGCTGGGAGAGGCAAGGAACAGATTCTCCCCCCAGAGACTCTGGAGGCAGTGTAGCTCTGCTGAGACCTTAATTGCAGACGTCTAGCTCCGAGAGCTTTGAGAAAATAAATTTTTGTCATTAGGTCACCAAGTCTGTAATAATCTGTTATAGTAGCCTCAGGAAACTAATACACCATGCAATCCCTTTGGGCTGTAAGCTGTGCTATGTGTGAAATATGCCAAATAACCAGTGCCTTGTATGAAAGTTTCAACAACACAGATTTGAGCCCAATAGTGGAAACTTCAAAACTAATGTAGCCAAGTGAAGTAGGAAGAGCGCTAGAGAGTTCACCTGGATATCAGGTTTCTCTACTAGGTTGTAATCTGCCAGATGACCCTAAAACAAATCATTTCTCTTTTCTAAACGATTATTGGATGGCATCACCGACTCGATGGACAGGAGTTTGAGCAAGCTCCGGGAGTTGGTGATGGACAGGGAAGCCTGGCGTACTGCAGTCCATGGGGGTCATAAAGAGTCGGACACGACAGAGCGACTGAACTGAACTGAAACCACATCAGTGAAGTAGGAGCCCAGCTTATCTTTAATGCCACTTACCAGCTTTTGATGATCTACAGTATTCATTCAAAATGTCTTGACATTTAAAGCACAAAATTTTACTCATTTTAGGGCATTTATTGACTCTAATAATGTGTTATCTTTAAACTATTCAGGTATGGTTTACTTCATGGTTTACAAAACATTTTTATAGACTGTGTTTCATCTGACATAACAATCCTCATAGAAACATCCCAGTTTTTAAATTTCTACTTTCCTCTTTAGAAAAACAGACCATTATATACACTATTGTTTCTTTCATGTGTCCTAATCTGATTCTATTTTTTAATTCATCAACATCATCATCAATATTGAGGAACATTTTAAAATTCTGTTATCTAAAGCAAAAGATACCATTTGTAATGATTACTTTTTAAACTTTATAGATCTATTTCTATTTCATGGTATGTACACATAGTGAGCTGTGTACTTAGCATTGCAAAGCTACAGAGGTCCCCATTGTTCACCTGAAAGACCTTTCCATCAGAAGAAGCAGATACAGGCCTTGTGAAACTGATTAGAGGCTTAAGGGCATAGCTCAGTTTTTAGAAAACAGATCAACAATCACTCTATGTGGCTTTTGTAGCAAAGGCTTCCCTCTGAATCAGTGCTCCAAAGAGCACCACAGTCAGCAAAATGCTCCAGCCTCATTCTTGGAATATTAACACTGGAGATACAGAAGCCCAGAGCCAGAAGGCAGAGCCTCAGCTATAAGTTATCTGGAATGGGATCCTCCAACCATGTAACAGCACACTCAATAGAGGTTCCAGACTGTTGAGAAAATTCAGATTCTAAAAATATATGCAGCAGGAATGAACTGAGAAGAAATAAATACAAATATACACAGTGTATAAGCAATGGCTTAAAGTCTGGGAAACTGGACAACTTACCCCTGAAGTTCTTAGAGGAAAATGAGCCTCTGGTAGGATATTTGGGACCTTTGTATACAAACTATTATTCTTTGTTTATCTGAAATTCAATTTTAGGCATCTTTTTTTTTATTGGTACATCTTTTATCTTATGTAGAAAATCTGGTAACCCTACCGTCATTTATTACCAAAATTTAATTTGGTCTCAAGTATGCACATATATTGGAGAAGGAAATGGCAACCCACTCCAGTACTTTTGCCTAGAAAATTCCACGGATGGAGGAGCCTGGTGGGCTACAGTCCATGGGGTCGCAAAGAGTCGGACATGACTGAGGGACTTCACTTCACTTCACTTCATGCATATATACAGGCTTCCCTGTTGGCTCAGCAGTAAAGAACCTGCCTGCAACTAAGACAACACACGAGACATGCGTTAAATCCCTGGATTGTAAAGATCCCCTGGAGGAGGGCATGGCAACCCACTCCAGTATTCTTGCCTGGAGAATCCCAAGGACAGAGGAGCCTGGGGGGCTACAGTCCATAGGGTGACAAGAGTCGGACACAATTGAAGTGACTGAGCACGCAAGCATATACAGATACATACACATGTTCACACACACACACACACACACAATGGGGAAAAAAACAGCCCATCTTCATAAAATCAATCCAGTTATCACTCAAAGTAGTAACTTACTTCTGAATCATAACATCATTAACTTAATTTTAACATCTGAAATCTGATGGTGAATTTTCTATAATTTCCCTTCTTTTTGACTCACTGCATATACAGGGATAAAGGGTGTACTTTCTGCTCCCGTCACTCAGCCTCAAGAAGATCTAGAATGTGAAGTTTTAAGTTAACACACATAAGTTCAATTCAGTTCAGTTCAGTTGCTCAGTTGTGTCCGACCCTTTGCGACCCCAGGGACTGCAGCACACCAGGCTTCCCTGTCCATCACCAACTCCTGGAGTTTACTCAAACTCATGTCCATTGAGTCGGTGATGCCATCCAACCATCTCATTCTCTGTCATCCCCTTCTCCTCCTGCCTTCAATCTTTCCCAGCATCAGGCTCTTTTCAAAAGAGTCAGCTCTTTGCATCAGGTGGCCAAAGTATTGGAGTTCAGCTTCAGCATCAGTTCTTCCAATGAATATTCAGGACTGATTTCCTTTAGGATGGACTGGTTGGATCTCCTTGCAGTCCGAGGGACTCTCAAGAGTCTTCTCCAACATCACAGTTCAAAAGCATCAACTTTTCTGCACTCAGCTTTCTTTAAAGTCCAACTCTCACATCCATACATGACTACTGGAAAAACCATAGCTTTGACTAGATGGACCTTTGTTGGCAAAATAATGTCTCTGCTTTTTAATATTCTGTCTAGGTTGGTCATAACTTTTCCTCCAAGGAAGGGGAAATGAAGAAGGGGTGGAAATGAGGAAGGATGGGAAAGAAGGAAAGCTTAAAAGGAAAATAATTTTAAAACTCACCTTTCTACCTTATCTGAAAATTGTATTTTCACTAAGCTATTTTAGGAACCAAAGGCTAGAAAGGACTATTTCTAGATGTGTTAATGGCCCCGTGATTTCCTTTCATGTTCTGCAGCAACAGCTAATTTTGCAGTAAGCACTTTCACGTTCACCAGCCAAGCCAGACCTTTTTAAGTATCTGAAATTGGAAACAGAGCTTAGATTTCAAATAATCAGTCTGACATGGCAAATCTATTCCCTCTTAAGATACCTCTTAAACAGAAGGATTCAGGAGGTGCTAATGCTGATAAACAATGTTAGAAGTTAAGAATTTTTTATATATAAGACTGAGACTGATACATGTTTAAATACTTGGGTTTTAAATAATAAGATTTTTTAAAGAACCTACATTTCCCAATATTTAAGGTTTGTTACATAAACATGGTTGTAAAATTAATCATCTCATTAAATTTATCATTTAAACATGACCACCCTAGGTTTTATAGACAAAACTGACTGTTAAATTCCTGTATTTCTTTCAAGAACACACATACTCTACCCAAATACAGCATAGTCTTAACTTGGACACACGTTCTATGGATAAGACAGCCAAAGTCTCTTATGAATTAATATTGGAAGCAAGCCTAAATAATATCAGTAGAATACATTCAATATAACAAAGATATTCATTCAAAGAGCACACTCAAATGACAAATTCATTCAGAATATTTTAGTCAATTAAATGTTTCCTGGCATTGGTACATTTGTGAATGATCCATCAAGGAACTGAATGACTAATTCACTCAATTTCTTGTAACGCTTCTCAAACTTTCTTGAAAGTGATAAGAGTAATTTAAATAAACCAAGTGTTTAAAATCTACTGTTCCCACAAAAGGCTAGCTACTGGGAATATTTATAGAAATAGGCCTGGCTTCAAGACTTGCTTTAAAAAAATGCTAAATGTGTTACATTGAAGCCTTAAATAATGTGTAAAGTTTAATTTAATTTATAGGAATACAGCAGTGAAATGACATTTTAGTCCCAAATTTTAATTACTGTTAGTTTAATAATATTGGAATAAGACTTTCTGGTCCTATGCAGGCATTGACTAATATTAATCACTTCCCTTTCAAAAGGCATCACATGTATAAATTTAGCCACAGAGTAGGTCAAGTCCTTTTTAATAGATTCCCTAATTAGGATCTTCAGTTGTGTGCCTGTGGTGGAAAGAGGTCTTGAAGGACAACCTGAACTCATTAGAAGGCCAATGTTGTCCAACCACAACACTGAGTAATGGCTCCACCTCCAGGTCAGAAGTGCTGTGGAAATATTAATATTTGTAAGGTCTGTATAAAGAATGCAAAGTAAGAAATTATGTTCATAGGCCACATGTTCTTCTACAAACCACCTAGATATGACAAAGTGGGCATTAGCTTAAAATATTAAGTGTAAGTTGGGCCAAGAAGGTGCCCAGGGGAAATTATCTCTAATAGCAGAAGGTAGATGAGGTGAAATAAACAGGTCCTCTATCTTGAATAGAGAGACTAAAAGCTAGAAGCAAGAGTGTAACTTTCTATCACTCCACATTACAGCTAAACCCATTGAACTAATAAAGGAATCTGAAAGTTACTCCAAGATATGGTAGTTTCAGGAATGGGTTTCACAGCTTGGGTTCCATAAGAAACACCTTGCAAAATATACTCATTTGACCATGAAGTGCAGAACTGTTTAGACCTGTCTTCCTTGCCTCCAGTAATGGGTTCCTCCCTTGACCAATACTAGTTGAACCAGCATAGACTAAGTTAGCACAAAATGGCAAACCCTACCCCTGGTTTTTTAAACTATAAAGAATAAAAAAAAAAAAAATTGTTAAGTCTTAGTAGAGGTCTGCATTAAATATCTGCTGTAAAAAAATGTTCTGTTAGTTCAAAATAATGATTACTAATACTTTCTTATGACTTTCTTATGATTCTGTATAATTCACCTGGCACCCGTTATAAACAAATATCTATAGGCCCCTGAATCTAGAAGGCCAGCTGGCACGCATCTACTCCTTGGGAACTGACTGGAACATGCAGCTTCCAAAGGCTAACTGGCTTAGGAATGGTGCATAGTTTAGACAGAAGGCTGGAAATCCTTCCAATTGATTGCAAAGAATAGTTCCTGTTAAGTAGAGGTGATAATCAAACGTTTAATAAAGCATATGGCAAGGGAGTAACCAATAGGAACAGGCAGAATGGATGCTGGCTCACAGGAGTACTTGTGGTAGCTGCCTGCTGAAAACGGGCCCAGGGAGGATGGACTGCCCCTTAGGACACCAGGATATCTTACAGGAAGAAATGAGACTAAACAGCAGAACACTCAAGATCACACAGCCCAGAGACTCTGCATTTTTATGGCCTTTCTAAAACTACACAGTTCAGCTTTTCCTAATTTAATGTGTATAAGACTACAATAGCAACCCCCTCACTGCAAGCTAAGTTAATAGAAATGAGGCTCTATTCCATGCAATTTAAGAGCATAGGATTTCAACAAAAGAGAAAATCATATCCCCATTTTTCACACAATTCCAACTGTATTTCTGTAAAATTCTACTATGGATTTACAGAATTTTACTGATGTTAAAGAATATTTTTTTGTGGAAGTATAAATTGGTACAATCACTTTGGAAAATAATGTGTCCACATCTATTAAAATCAAATATATGTATACACTGTCATCCAGAAATTTCTCTCCAAGATACATATTCAACAAAAATGCACAGATACGTTCAAAAGACATGTATAAGAATGATCATGGCAGGACTATTTATAAAATTCACATGTCCATCACCTAAAGAATGAATATATAAATTGTGGTATATTTATACAACACAACACTCTAAAGCCATGAGAATTAATGAACTACAACTACATGGAACAAAATGGATCAACTTCTCAAACATAATGGGAGCTAGACAGCCAGAAATGAACGTGATCATTCCATCTATAAAAATTTCCAAAACAGACAAAACTAACGTGAACCGTGAACTTTCAGATGTTCAAGCTGGTTTTAGAAAAGGCAGAGGAACCAGAGATCAAATTGCCAACATCCGTTGGATCTTCAAAAAAGCAAGAGAGTCCCAGAAAAACATCTATTTCTGCTTTATTGACTATGCCAAAGCCTTTGACTGTGTGGATCACAATAAACTGTGGAAAATTCTGAAAGACATGGGAATACCAGACCACCTGACCTGCCTCTTGAGAAACCTATATGCAGGTCAGGAAGCAACAGTTAGAACTGGACATGGAACAATAGACTGGTTCCAAATAGGAAAAGGAGTACATCAAGGCTGTATATTGTCACCCTGCTTATTTAAATTATATGCAGAGTACATCATGAGAAATGCTGGGCTGGAAGAAGCACAAGCTGGAATCAAGATTGCTGGGAGAAATATCAATAACCTCAGATACGCAGATGACACCCTCTTATGGCAG
>NW_011495032.1:20691129-20692060 GCF_000754665.1 Bison bison bison | reverse complement strand
TTTTTTGGCTCCAAAATCACTGCAGATGGTGATTACAGCCATGAAATTAAAAGACGCTTACTCCTTGGAAGGAAAGTTATGACCAACCTAGATAGCATATTCAAAAGCAGAGACATTACTTTGCCAACAAAGGTCCATCTAGTCAAGGCTATGGTTTTTCCAGTGGTCATGTATGGATGTGAGAGTTGGACTGTGAAGAAAGCTGAGTGCTGAAGAATTGATGCTTTTGAACTGTGGTGTTGGAGAAGACTCTTGAGAGTCCCTTGGACTGCAAGGAGAGCCAACCAGTCCATCCTAAAGGAGATCAGTCCTGGGTGTTCATTGGAAGGACTGATGTTGAAGCTGAAACTCCAATACTTTGGCCATCTCATGTGAAGAGATGACCCAATGGAAAAGACCCTGATGCTGGGAGGGATTGGGAGCAGGAGGAGAAGGGGACGATAGAGGATGAGATGGCTGGATGGCATCACTGACTTGATGGACATGAGTTTGGGTAAACTCTGGGAGTTGGTGATGGACAGGGAGTCCTGGCATGCTGCGATTCATGGGGTTGCATAGAGTCGGACACGACTGAGTGACTGAACTGAACTGAACTGAACTGATCTGCAGCTATGCTTTTAGAAGTTACGATGATCATCTTTGTGATGAGGCAACAAGAGGGAAAGGGTGCCACAGGGCCTTCTGGAATGTTCCATTTTATGATCTGGGTTCTGGTTACCTAGGTATGTTTACTTTGTGAACATTCGTGGAGATGTGCCCTAACGATGTGTGTACTTTTTGAATGTATGCATGTGAAACTTTAATGGAAAACTTACATTAAAATAAGAAAATAAACTTTTAAAAATCCCTCTGTAAGTGGTATGACTAATGTTTCATTGTTTACAGTGCCCTTTCCCATCCATTGTTTCCATGGCATCAAAATCGTGTGTGC
>NW_011495032.1:20686043-20691029 GCF_000754665.1 Bison bison bison | reverse complement strand
CCCAACTTGTATCAATAGATGCAGTAGGAAGGGAATAAACAATACATACTTTAGATAGGTTAGCTCATTGTATCCTTTAAACAACTCCATGTAAGAGCTATTATTTCTCTATGAGTTGGTAACACAGCTAGAAAACAGAAAAACCACACTAGACCTCTCTGCCTTCAAACCCAAGTTCTTACTAACAGAGTTTGCTGAGTCTATAAGAAACTCAAGGGTCCAAAAAGTTAATTAGTTTAACTAAGTTAATTGGCTTACTAGCTAAACTGTCACTAGCCTAGTCTTCTAACTCTCAGTCCAGGGGTATTTGGAGAGCAAAATTGATGCAGTTCTCATGTACTAGTCATTGTGCCTCTAGAGTCTGATCTCAAGTACCCCTTGTTGCTGTTAGAGTTGTCTTTATTACAGGGTTCTCCTGCCATTAAATAAATGAGAGAACATATACAGGACTCAGTTCTTGCTTTTACATTTCCATAACACAGTGCCTGGCATATAGGCACATAGGTGAGTGAGTGACAGTTGCTCAGTCATGTCCGACTCTTTGTGACCCCATGACTATACAGTCCATGGAATTCTCCAGGCCAGAATACTGGAGTGGGCAGCCTTTCCCTTCTCCAGGGGATCTTCCCAATCCAGGGATTGAACCTAGGTCTTCCTCATTGCAGGAGGATTCTTTACCAGCTGAGCCACAAGGGAAGTCCAAGAATTCTGGAGTGGGTAACCTATCCCTTCTCCAGCAGAGCTTCCCCACCCAGGGATCAAACCCAGGTCTCCTGCACTGCAGGCAGATTCTTTACCAGCTGAGCTACCAGGGAAGCCCATATAGTCACATAATAGAAGACTGATAAATTGTTTTGATTAAATAAGTAAATTAGGACACTTAGTCTTCATAAATATAGGCTTAAAAGAAAATTCAAATGGTTCTTTTTAGTAAAAGTCTCCAAAAAAGAAACTGAAAGTAAGTTAAATGATTTCTGGTTGTTCTGTAGTTCATCAATGCTGTGACCTTGAATAAGCCACTTGGCCTCTGTGAACATCAGTTTACCTGTTCATAAAATGAAGGTTTAAACCATATGACTTCTCTGATTTCTTCAACATGTGTTACATTAGACATCCATGACCACATAGAAGACCCCACACATGAATATTAAATGTCAAAGTAACTTTGACAAGAGCATAATGCTACTCATTATATTGTCAACTTTGGGCTCACTAAACTGGCCTGAAAGAGAAGGGAATATCTCTAATGTTAAACTCATTAAGAAGTTTAATGAATTCTTCTTAATTCTCATTAAGAAGAACCTCAGTTTCTTCTTCTGCATGTGTGTATGTTAGTCTCTCAGTCATGTCTGACTCTTTGCGACCCCATGGACTGTAGCCTGCCAGCCTCCTTTGTCCGTGAGATTTTCCCAGCAAGAATACTTGAGTAGGTTGCCATTGCCTTCTCCAAGGGATCTTCCCAACCCAGGGATCAAACCCAACTCCAAATTAAGCAGACATCTCTGTACTAGCTATCTATGGGGTACAAAGTACTGCAATTATAATTGACTAAACTGGGAAAAAGTTGAAACCACACCCCTTAACCATTCTGGCATCATCTTTCTTATAGATAATCTAAGATACACCATGGGGTGCTCAAAAAAGATTCTACTTTAAGCATAAAATTGTCATCAACTCTGGGAGGTCAAAGGTTATTGGAGATAACATTTTAGGTAATTTAACAATGCAAATGGAAATTTCAACATTTAATAATTTGCTCCAAACAAAAATATAATTAACAACTCAATAGATCTTCTAGCTATTTGCAACTGCACTGCCTTAGGCATCTAAAGCTCTGTTTTCTTTCTCAAACTCACACTCTGTAGATACACATGCATACACACACAGCCACATAAGATAGAATAGAGGGGAGAAAAAAGGGAAAGTTGATTCTATATAACTTCCATAACCACACCTATTCATCCAACGCAAAGTACATGTTCCATCCTCTCCTTTCCAAAATCTGCATTGTGGTATAAATTAAGAAAGGAATAGACTGGGCCTTTCTTCCTATAGATATCCATTAGGGCTTCAATACCCTATGCCTCTAATCTACAGAATTCCATACAGTTGAAATAATAAGTAAATTATAAGTATGCACATTTCCATCTGTCAAAATTCAAGAGGTATGTAGCTATACATTTGAGCTTCCCTGATGGCTCTGTGGTAAAGAATTCGCCTGCCAATACTGGAGACATGGGTTTGATCCCTGGTCGGAAAGATCCCCTGGAGAAGGAAATGGCAGCCCACTCCAGTATTCTTGCCTGCGAAATCTCATGCACAGAGAAGCCTGGCAGGCTACAGTCCATGGGGTCACAAAACAGTCAGACACAAGTTAGCAGTTAAATAACAACAAGCTATATATTCACATCTACAGACATAACTGTGATAAAATAAATAGTTTTTACTTAATTCTATTCTACAGTAACACTGGGATATGAAAGGGAAGTTAATTATTAAGGTATAAGTAGAGCCAGCTATGGATGATATAGCTAAAATATAGTAAAAATATCCTACTCTTACTACTACTAGCCTACATTTACAGGGTACCTATTATGCTGTGGAGCTTCCCTGGTGACTCAGAGAGTCAAGAGTCCGCCTACAATGCAGGAGATATGGGTTAGATCCCTGGGTCAGGAAGATCCCCTAAAGAAGGGAATGGCTACCCACTTCTGTGTTCTTACCTGGATAATCCCATGGACAGAGGAGCCTGGCAGGCTACAGTCCATGGGGTCACAAAGAGTCAAACACAACTGCGTGACTAACACTTTGACACACTTTATTATGTTGCAAGTGCATAATAAGTGCTTATATAGATCATTATATTTAATCCTGGCAATCTATATCTTCATATTATAGATGGGAAAACTGGGATGGTACTATTTTCTATTTGCCCCTCCTAAACCATCCTTCACCCTTCCCTACCCTGCTTTGTACCCCAGGAAGCCCACCCATATGGACCCTTATCCTCATGCTGCTCTTGGAATTCTGCTAATGAAGGGATCAGCTGAAGAGAGAAACAGTAGGATGTTGATTCCTCCCCTCCTCTGTCCCAGCCAGGCCAAGGTCTTGAAATGCTTGAGTTCTGCCCATGGCCACAGCTCCTGCTGGGAGGTCCCTCACCCAAAGTTTCAAAAACAAACTCTCTCTCTTCTGGCCCCTTTAGACTTAAGGGTGGCAATGTTTCCTTCTGTTGCCAGTCCCTGAGTGATTCACCATCCTTTGTTGGTTCCTTTCCCAACATCTTTGTAAACTCTTCTTCATTAGCACTTTGAGTGTGTCATCTGTTTGTTAATGTTCTAAGAGGGTAAAGGGATAGACATAAAGGAGTTGTACACTTTAAATTGGTTGGACAGGTGAACGAGCAGATAATAATCATGGAGAGTTAGGGTATAGAGGCAGGTTCATTTTAAGTCTCTGGATCAGCTGTCTGTGGAGGTGCTCTACAGCCAACTTCTTGGTCAAGTGTAAGCCAAGTGGAGATCAAAGCTTTCCTGATGCAATATCTCCCACAGTCCTGATTTTCTATGTTACCACAGAAACAGAGGCCACCAGGAAAGGAGGAAGTGGTTTGAGTGTGCAATAAATACATGGCTATGTGACAGGCTAGATACCAAGACAAATGGTGATTTTACAAAGGTGGTATGCTGGATATTCATGAAAGCATCACTGTATACTGCCTGCTTCCCTATACACACACAAGCACACACACACATGCACGCACACACACACACACACACACACGCACACACACATGGCCCACAGACTCTGCATTCATGATCATAAAATGTTCAGGGAACCTAGCATTATTCTAAGAAGATGTATGTTAGTTACAAAGAGTAGACTAGATGTCCGGCTCTTCCCAACCTTCTCACAGTACCCTTTAACACATACACATCTCACATAGACTCACACACACTCAATTCACATACATTCTGCTCAACCCTTCTCAAGGAAACTCTCAGGGAAAACTGTATAAACAAATACAATTTATCTTCTATTGGCCTGAGTTTTCATTTCCTATGTCCCTTAGAATCAGTCTCCACCACCCTCAACCCATACGAGACTTTCTTCACCATTTGCCTTATCAGTATCTGAGCTCAGCAAATCATTCACCATTAAGAGTATGACTGAAAAGAGTAATACTCTTGAGACATTTATACTTTAACATAAGACCATCCTTGATTCAAATGTCACTAAGATCAAATCAGATCAGATTAGTCGCTCAGTTGTGTCCGACTCTTTGCAACCCCATGAATCGCAGCACGCCAGGCCTCCCTGTCCATCACCAACTCCCGGAGTTCACTCAGACTCACGTCCATCAAGTCAGTGATGCCATCCAGCCATCTCATCCTCTGTCGTCCCCTTCTCCTCCTGCCCTCAATCCCTCCCAGCATCAGAGTCTTTTCCAATGAGTCAACTCTTCACATGAGGTGGCCAAAGTACTGGAGTTTCAGCTTTAACATCATTCCTTCCAAAGAAATCCCAGGGCTGATCTCCTTCAGAATGGACTGGTTGGATCTCCTTGCAGTCCAAGGGACCCTCAGGAGTCTTCTCCAACACCACAGTTCAAAAGCATCAATTCTTCGGGTCTCAGACTTCTTCACAGTCCAACTCTCACATCCATATGTGACCACAGGAAAAACCATAGCCTTGATTAGACAAACCTTTGTTGGCAAGGTAATGTCTCTGCTTTTGAATATGCTATCTAGGTTGGTCATAACTTTCCTTCCAAGGAGTAAGCGTCTTTTAATTTCATGGCTGCAGTCACCATCTGTAGTGATTTTGGAGCCCAGAAAAATAAAGTCTGGCACTGTTTCCACTGTTTCCCCATCTATTTCCCATGAAGTGATGGGACCGGATGCCATGATCTTCGTTTTCTGAATGTTGAGCTTTAAGCCAACTTTTTCACTCTCCACTTTCACCTTCATCAAGAGGCTTTTTAGT
>NW_011495032.1:20685655-20685943 GCF_000754665.1 Bison bison bison | reverse complement strand
AAGCCAACTTTTTCACTCTCCACTTTCACCTTCATCAAGAGGCTTTTTAGTTCCTCTTCACTTTCTGCCATAAGAGTGGTGTCATCTGCATATCTGAGGTTATTGATATTTCTCCCGGCAATCTTGATTCCAGCTTGTGTTTCTTCCAGGCCAGTGTTTCTCATGATGTACTCTACATATAAGTTAAATAAGCAGGGTGACAATATACAGCCTTGACACGCTCCTTTTCCTATTTGGAACCAGTCTATTGTTCCATGTCCAGTTCTAACTGTTGCTTCCTGACCTGCA
>NW_011495032.1:20685236-20685555 GCF_000754665.1 Bison bison bison | reverse complement strand
TGTTCAAGCTGGTTTTAGAAAAGGCAGAGGAACCAGAGATCAAATTGCCAACATCCGCTGGATCATGGAAAAAGCAAAAGAGTTCCAGAAAAACATCTAATTATGCTTTATTGACTATGCCAAAGCCTTTGACTGTGTGGATCACAATAAACTGTGGAAAATTCTGAAAGACATGGGAATACCAGACCACCTGACCTGCCTCTTGAGAAACCTATATGCAGGTCAGGAAGCAACAGTTAGAACTGGACATGGAACAACAGACTGGTTCCAAATAGGAAAAGGAGTACGTCAAGGCTGTATATTGTCACCCTGCTTATTT
>NW_011495032.1:20660623-20685136 GCF_000754665.1 Bison bison bison | reverse complement strand
TTTGGCATAGTCAGTAAAGCAGAAATAGATGCTTTTCTGGAACTCTCTTGCTTTTTCCATGATCCAGTGGATGTTGGCAATTTGATCTCTGGTTCCTCTGCCTTTTCTAAAACCAGCTTGAACATCAGGAAGTTCACGGTTCACATATTGCCGAAGCCTGGCTTGGAGAATTTTGAGCATTACTTTACTAGCGTGTGAGATGAGTGCAATTGTGCAGTAGTTTGAGCATTCTTTGGCATTACCTTTCTTTGGGATTGGAATGAAAACTCACCTTTTCCAGTCCTGTGGCCACTAAACACATTATTAATTACAGAGTTAAAGGAACCAGTTCTCAGTATAGTTTTGGGGAGGGGATGGGGGCAGAGGCAAAGGGACCTTTCATGCAGCTCCTGCAATTTCACTGCATGGGGTACAACTTCATCAGGCTAATGCAAGGCCTTTTTTCTTGTGTTTTTTTTGTTTTGTTTTTTTTTTCCCCCTCTGATGACAATATTCCACGGGAATGGAAGATGGAGATTGGGAACAGCATGCTCCCTGAAACCTATAATGCACCCTATTCTATCTAACCTAGTTCAGTTTCAGAATCCAAGTAGAACTGAAGAGATTCAAGTTCCTGGCCCCTGAAATTGTCTATCTGGAACAGACATCGGCAGATGCAGGGTCACGAAAAGGTCTCTGTGTGAATCAGGAAGATTATCCAGGGCTAAGAACAAGCTTCTTTAACAAAGCACCACTGCTATTATCCATTGTTTAGAACTGGAACGGTGTAGTGTGTGCAGACGCAGCTCTGTTGCAAGTTAAGAAGAGACAGTCATCACCTATCACTTCTGACCATTAGAAGCTGACCTCAGTAAACCAGAAGAAACCACCCGGCTGCCATTTGAGCTTCAACACCAAGAAGAGAAAAAAGGAAGTAGGAGTGTCCAGGCACAGAGTGGTTACTTGGTATTCAGAGAGCACAAAAAGACACTAAAATTATTTTACAGCTGAGTTTCCTTCAGGTAATGGAACAAAGCACAGGCTCACTCTCTCTCTCTTCCTCTCTCCTCCCCCCTCTCCTCTTCCCAACCCCCTATATAAGACTCTTTCAAAATGCTATAATCTGGTGTACTGAAGATTCTCTTCCAGTGTTCTAATGGGCCCTAACACCATTTATAAAGCTTTAAAAGCAAGCAATGTCCTTCTTTCCTCCATGAAATTTGGGTTGCTTTACTAGTAAATTAGAGGAGTTAGAAAAACAGGATGTGCTACAGCCTACATTCTGATAACTACCGATTTGTTCAACTGATTATTTCTCTTTGAGAGGGGTGCTATTTTTTTTTTCTTTTAACTGTATTATATAAGCCTGAATATTGTCAAAGAGATTCTGCAAAAGTAAAGTTGCTATGCACAGAACCGATCTTCACAGGCAAAAGTTTATTTTAATTATCAGACTTTATTTTTAAAAGCAGTTTTAGATTTACAGAAAAATTGTGCAGAAAGTCCACAGAGTTCCCATATACTTCCCTTCCCCCGCTGCAGTTTCCCCTGTTATTAACATTTTGCATTAATGTGGAACATTTATCAGTGTGTGGTATGTGAACCAATATTGATACATGATGACTAACTAAAATCCGTAGTTTACATTATGGTTCACTGTGCTGTATAGTTCTATAGATTTTGACAAATGCATAATGTCATCTATCTACCATTACAATATCATAAAGGATAGCTTCACTACCCAAAAAATGCTCTTTCACCTCCCCATCCTGACAGCTTTCCCCACTCCCATTCTCCAGGAACCTCTGGTTCTCAAAATGGGTTCATTCTTAAGAGATTCACAAGAGAGAACAGGAAAGGCTTTACCTAAAATGGCAGTACATGAAACTTCAGAAAAAAGGCTGAAGCTATAAGAGATATGGAAGGCTGAAGTTATAAGTGAAAACAGAACAAAATGACAACACAGCTGTACTAGAAAGAAGAAAATTTAGTATTTGTAATTTTTTAGTCATGGATATGTGTCACAAGTTAAAGCTTTGGAGTTCCACTAAATCTACCTAAAACCTGAAAATTATGGGACAAGTATTAGGAGAATGCCTTGAGAAATAACAGCCTAATATCTTATTTCTGAATGCAGATGACAGCATTCTCTTTTCTCCACTGCTACTCTGAAAACATAAGGAAATGGGTTCCTAGAACACATCTGCTTGGAATGATCATACACATGAAGAAGAAAATGGCTTAAAGCTCATTCTAAAATAAACTCAAAAGTCAGGCCTACATGATTAGAAAAAAATTAAGAGAATAAACAAATCAGATGTGAACTTGTTTATTCCCGGGAAGATACTCTATTAAACTTACCAATAATTGAACAAGAATATTTCTAGTAGAAACTTTAATTTGGTCACACCTTACCAATTTGAAATATTTTTATTCTCCTAATTTATCTTTAAGCTTGTAAAGATAATATCTAAGTAATCTCATGGGATCATGAGCTATTGTAATTGACTTGTGTTTCAATATCAGAAAAGTTTCCAAAAGCATATTGTATGTTCCTTAATATAAAGGGATCTCAAGTATAAATCAATCTTCCCAATTCCCCATTGAGATGATTAGGGAAAAACGTGTATTCACGATTAATCCAAATACACAAACTTTTGGGGATACAAATTGCATATGGTGAAAATTGAACTAATTCAGTCGCGGTTCTGCTGAAGTCCCTAGGGCAGAGGTGATATATTCCAGAATGAGGAGTGAGACACTGTTCAAAACCTACAGTTTTGTGGCTATTACCCCTTCTCCTCACCTTTCTTGAGTGTAGGTAAGTTAGAAAGCAAAGGAGAATATTGGAGAAAGCTACTGGTGTGCTGTGTGTCTCATCCTCCCCACAAGGGGGAGGAGCCAGGAAAGGACTTGCCCCTCACCTCAAGCCTAGGGTGAGGAACCTCAACAGAGTCACCGAGAGTAACTTGTGTTTCCTGGATGCAGCAGAATGGCAACTGATTTACACGCCCGAGAGCTCTAAAGGGCAAGAGGCTGGTGGAAGCAGCCTGGGGCAGCAAAGGAGTAGCTGGGGTTTAGTTGCACTCCTATGACGGGTGGAAGGTCCTGTGGACTCAAAGGGAGCTCCGCACATGCACTGGAAATCTGATTTACCAGCCCAGATCCAGCTTCTACCTTTTACCATGCTGTTCTGTGTCCTGGAAGCTGACCTCTACAGACTGTATCTACCAAACTTGCTGCTAGGTTTGCCCAATGGGAGGTACCAGAAGAGCAAGGGAGGAGAGAGAAGATGGGATTTTTCTTCTCCCTAGTTCCCACCTGCTGGCTGAAAGTCAACAGAGGCTCCTGGGAAGTCCACTGTTTCTGCTGGACAGTCCTCTCCTGCAGATATAGGTCTCTCTACTCTCTCTGTCAACATCCTTCCCTGGTCTCCCAAGCCCAGGGGCCATAATGGCTCTATGCTGTTAATAGGTGTTTCACATCCCTTTCTTGTGTCCCTTAACCCTGCCCACATTTCTGTGAAGAGTCCCTTCACTGAACTCTCAATTCCTCTACTGGAATGTGCCATCTGTGCCCCACTCCTGACCCAGTGACAGAGCACACAGGTACCAGCATGAGGTCTCCTTAGATTCTAACCAAGAATGCTGATGAATGCTGATCGTTAACAACACAAACATCCCAATTTAAAAAATGGGCATCTAGAATGGTGAATCCTTTACAGAAGATTTTCTTTTTTTTTAAATATAAATTTATTTATTTTAATTGGAGGTTAATTACTTTACAGTATTTTATTGGTCTTGCCATACATCAACATGAGTCTACCACGGGTGTACATGTGTTCCCCATCCTGAACACCCCTCCTTCCTCCCTCCCCGTACCATCTCTCTGGGTCATCCCAGTGCACCAGCCCCAAGCACCTGGTATCATGCATCGAACTTGGACTGGTGATTCATTTCATATATGATATTATACATGTTTCAATGCCATTCTCCCAAATCTCCCCACCTCTCCCTCTCCCACAGAGTCCAAAAGACTGATCTATACATCAGTGTCTCTTTTGCTGTCTCGTATACAGGGTTATTGTTACCATCTTTCTAAATTCCATATACATGTGTTAGTATACTGTATTGGTGTTTTTCTTTCTGGCTTACTTCACTCTGTATAATAGGCTCCAGTTTCATCTACCTCATTAGAACTGATTCAAATGTATTCTTTTTAATGGCTGAGTAATACTCCATTGTGTATATGTACCACAGCTTTCTTATCCATTCATCTGCTGATGGACATCTAGGTTGCTTCTGTAAAGGATTCACCATTCTAGAGGGCATTAAGAAAATTCAGGATTCATGAGAAGAGGTCAAAATGTCAGTATTAACAACAGTTTGGAAGAAATTGATTCTAACCCTCAAGGAAGATTTTTGAGGGATTCGGTACTTCAGTAGGGGAAGCTACTGCAAACATGGTGGAAATAGCAAAAGAACTAAAATTAGAAGTGGGGCCTGAATATGTGGTTGAACTGCTGCAATTTCATAACAGAACTTGAATGGATGAGAAATTGTTTCTCACAGATGAGCAAAGAAAGTGGTTTCTTGAAATGGAATCTACTCCTGGTGAAGATGCAATAAGGATTGTTGAAATGACAACAATGGATTTAGAATATTACATAAACTTAGTTGATAGAGCAGGGACAGAGTTTGAGAATACTGACTAATTTTTTGAAAGAAGTTCTACGTGGATAAGATGCTATCAAACAGTGTTGCATGCTACAAAGAAATTATTCATTAAAGAAAGATCCAATCTATGTGGCAAAGTTCACTGTTGCATTATATTAGGAAATTATCACAGCTACCCTAATCTTCAGTGACCACTACTCTGATCAGTCAACAGGCAGCAACATGGAGATAAGATCCTTCACCAGCAAAATGATCACAACTCACTAAAGTTTCAGATGATGGTTAGCATTTTTTTGCAATAAAATGTTTTAAAATTAAAAAAAAAAATTAAAAAATGGGCAAAGGACTTGAATAGACATTTTTCCAAAGAAGAAATACAAATGGCAAATAACCACATAAATTGCTGCTCAACAATACTAGTCACTAGGAAAATGCAAATCAAAAATCAAAACCACCTGATGTGACACCACTTCACACCCACTGGGATTTTTTATTGTTAAAAATAAGTGATGAATAACAAGTGTTGGTGGGCAACTCTTGTACACCACTGGTACACAACATCAATTGGTGTAGCCACTATGGAGTTCAGTATAATGATTCCTCAAAAACTTAAACATTTAAGTTTTACCATTAAAATTACCATACAACCCACAAACTACTTCTGAGCACATTTATAAAGAAAAAAAAAACTGAAAGCAAACACTTGAACAGATACTTTTATACTCATGTACATAGCAGCATTATTCACGACAGACAAAGGTGGAGGCACTCTGGTGTCCATCAATAGGTGAATGGATAAACAAAATGTGGTATATTCATACAATGGTATATTATTCAGTCTTAAAAAGGAAAGAAATTCTGACACTTTCTGCAACATAGAAGAACCTTGAGGACATTATGCGCAGTGAAATAAGCCAGTCATGAAAGGACAAACAGTATTTGGCTCTGCTGATATGAGGCATCCAGAATAATCAAATTCATAGAAACAGAAAGTAAAATAGTGCTTACCAGGGACCAGGGAAAGGGGAAACAGGGAGTTAGTGTTTAATGGGTACACAGTCAGTTTGGAAAGACTAAAAACTTCTGGAGATGGATGATGATGATAGCAACACTGCAATGGGAATGTACTTAATGCCACAGAATCATACACTTAAAAATGGTTAAAGTGGTAAGTTTTATGTTACATATATATATATATATATATTTACCACATTTTTTTTTAAAAAAGAATGCTGATAACCAAGTGAAAGACCTCAACAAAAGGACCCTGATGTGTACAGCCAGAAGCCTAGGAGCCAGCAAAACATCTTAAGGCATAGGCCAGGAGAAGTGCTGTTACCCACAAAAGAAAGTAAAATTGAGTCATCTCCAGTGACAGAGAGATTTCCAGAACCCACGGAAAATAGTGAGTACTTTCCTGCCCAACCTCTCTTCTCTCTGATGACACAAACCACCATGCTTCAAGGTTAGCAAGCATGCTGCAAAGGAGAAACTGAAGCACTGAGTGGGAAAGAGAGAAGCATCCTAGCTTCCCCCCACTATAGATGGCCAGCTTCCAACAGCCCTGCCCTGGGGTAACAGGAAAGTTTGAGATAAATCAGGAACTACTAACAAAGACTGTGTCTCATGACCTTCCAGAGGAAGCGGAAGTGACAAGGAGAGGCATGAGGCTATATCTAAATTTCAAACAAGAACAAGAAGAATCAGTAGAAGCACAGAATAAACGCAAGTGACAAAAATTAAGTTGCTTTATGATGACCCTCCATGATAAATACTTGTTCAAACCTAATAGTTATATGAGTTATTTAATTGCCTATGTTTTAAAATGCACATCCTACAGAATTATGTATTAATTTTTGAATATTACAATTCTTATGGAACAGTTATATCTGGACTCTCCAGTTCTGTGCAAACTTTAAGTAATCAAACAGCTTTCTAAAAATCACATCTTCACATATGTCTAAATTGTTAACAACATTTTCTGAATCTACCCTCACTGGAAATTTTACTACAAGTCATGACTTTCCAGTCATATTAAGTTAGAAAGCTATTTCCTTCTGTCTTGAGGTACACATTTATGGTACCCACAATATAAATACCTACCATACTGCTTTAAAAGGCATGGTTAAAATTATATGCAGCACCTGCCATTGCAAACTCATACCTCCAGGAATAATAACAGAAACTGTATTGCATTTCTTTGCCTCCTTTTTTACTCATCATGTCAGCACACCTCTGTGGGCAAATAAAAATAGCACTGACTGAGGTCATTTCAGTCTAATGTGTCTTCCCCAAATAGTACTTTGCTGTTCAAAATAAAGTAGTTGAATGAGTGCCCTGTAATGTGAGAGACTTTATCAGGATTCCAATATAAGGTAACTCCCACAGGCACATACAGAGACTGACAATAAAATACCAATCCAGACCCACACTATCTTTAACAAACTAAGATTCTCCAACTGTATTCTTTTCCTGGTAGGCATTGCCCTGCACATTTGTCCTTCATGTGGTACACTAGTCTCTGCACATCGTATGTTATGCCTTGGGGAGTCTCCGAGTAAACTCCAAGTGAGAGTCTCAGAGTTATTTCTATTTAGAAAGGTTTGGATTCTCTCCTGAGCAAACAGTCTTCTAAATTACAACTATTAACAAAGGCATTTTACAAGTTCCACTGAGAGTTACCCTTTCCCAGACACTTTTAAATGAACACCTTAATCATGGCGCCAAGCTCCCTTGATCAACAAATTCTCTAGCCAGGCAGTCAAGGCCCTTCACAATTTGGTACCCTCTAATGGGTCAGCTCTCTCTTCCACTCTGCCAGGAAATTCATGAACCACAGTCACATTCGTCTTATAAGCTCACTGCTGCTGGGCCTTTGATCTGCCATTAGCTCACTCTAAAGAAATTTCTACCATTCCTTTGGTATTTCAAATCCTACTCATCCTTCAAGGTCTAGTGCAAATCCCTAGTTCTCATCCTTCAGAAAGTCCTTCTCCAGATCAAGCCAAGAGAAGTACTGACTCTTTCCCTAAACTGCCAAAACATTGCCTCACATGGGCTTGTTTTGTATAGAATTTTCCAACCTTCCTGTCTTAACTGCCCAACTGGGTTGAAAGCAATCCAAAGACGGGGACTAGTGATTCTATTATTGGATGTTCCACTGCTTAGTATTCACACTGCTGAGTATGTATCTTACACATAGCAAACTGTCACAAATAATTATTGAATAATAACAAGAACAGCAATCATAACTGTCTGGAAATGTATTCATCTAACGTTTTGTTTTATGCATTTTAAAGATTCATTCAAAAAAGAATGCCGAGTCTTTGTTTATTACAGTAATTTTCTAAAAGTCCCCCTGTTAGTTGCTTTATTTGATAGGATATAATTTATCCCTTTGGGGTTGCACTATATAATCCATCCTAGAAATTACATTTCAGGAAAAATAAGTGATAAGCGCTCTGCTTCACTCAGCCCATTTGTATAACTGACACCCTTTCCTACCTCTGAGTAGGTCCCAGCCATCAGTTCCTTTAAACCACCCACGCTCACTGGCCTCTGCCTATTCCTCCTTCTGACAGACTGCCGGTCGACCCCAGTCTACACTCCTCTCCCTGGTCTCTCAGACTCTCTTTCCTCTTTAACATACAGTATTATGTAGCAGGAAGTCTTCCATAAAGGAGGCACTTATCACATGCCTGATGATGTTTCCATTAAAACAAATTTCTGTTCCTAAAACTGAAACTCAGTCTCTGTGTTGAAATCCATTCAAAAATGCACCCTCCAACCAATTTCTCCAATATGGAAAACAAACCCATTTGTTCAATTTACATGATGTTTTCTGAACTGAAACCTACAAACCATAGTCTGATAATGAAATATTTGACACATGACTCATGTGGCATAAATAGAAAATATATATATAGCAGACCTGAAACATTATCAATTTATTTAAAAACTGTGCATCCAGGAAGTCCCTCGTGATACAGTGGATAGGAATCCGCCTGCCAATGCAGGGGATGTGGGTTCAATCCCTGGTCTGGGAAGATTCCACATGCCATGGAGCAACTAAGTTCATGTGCCACAACTACTGAGCCCTCACTCTACAGCCAACAAGCCGCAACTACTGAAGCCCACGTACTGCAGCTATCTAGAGCCCAAGCTCTGCAACAAGAGAAGCCACTGCAATGAGAAGCCCAACACGATAACCAGAGAGTAGCCCCGACTCACTGCAACTAGAGAAAGCCCTCCTGCAGCAGTGAAGACCGAGCACAACCAAAAACAAAAATAAAGTTTTTTAAAAACCTGTGCATGCTTTCTTGACTTATCCCTATGCTCTTGCTGTTCTGTTATTCTTCAGTAGTAAGGAAATTAAAAGACGCTTACTCCTTAGAAGGAAAGTTATGACCAATCTAGACAGCATATTAAAAAGCAGAGACATTACTTTGCCAACAAAGGTCCATCTGGTCAAGGCTATCTATAGTTTTTCCGGTAGTCATGTATGGATGTGAGAGTTGGACTATAAAGAAAGCTGAGTGCCAAAAAATTGGTGCTTTTGAACTGCGGTGTTGGAGAAGACACACACATCTGTGGGCCAGATGAAACCTATGGCCCAACAGTTTGCAACCTCAGGTTTAAATGATCTTCCTTTCTTGCTTTCTTATACAAATTTCTCTACGTGTTCTCTGTATGCTTGTTTTATAAACTAATAAGATTTTATATTTTACCCATTTTTTAAGAAATCTGGCTGAAAGGGAACACCAGACAAAATGACATAGCAGAGGAAACACAGGATGTAAAGTCAGAAGACCAATTCAAGTCTCTGTTTCATTCTTCAGCGCTATATGGCTTTAGGCAAGCAGCTTACCTTTTGGGAAACTAAGTTTCATCATCAGTAAAATATGGATAATTCCAACAGTTCTAAGTTGTAGGCTGATGCTGATATTTGAATGAAAGTGTATAAATGGAAGCACTTTGTAAACTCTAAAGCACTAAACAGCCCTCAGGGGTGATATTATATTGTCTAACTCCCCAAAGACCAATTCAGGAAAAAAATCAGACTTTGAGATTAACTGAATATCACTTATGGTAAAATAATAATAATGAAAAAAGACTTCTCAGAGGCCAACAATTTGTTCTGATGTTAAATGTTACATCTACAAACATTATTATACTAAAGTAAGTGAAATGTGGTATCAAACCTTCAGGTAATTTGTAGCACATACACAGAGTTTAATCTCTTCTGGCCCCTGAAGCATCCACTCAAATAAACAGGCAAAATCTACTCAGTTCAGGGTCTCTAGATAGGTGCTTGGTGGGAATCTTGAAACTCAGGACTCAGAATGATACACAAGGACCTGTTAAGAATGACAGAATACACACTGTGACGAAAGCTCTGAGCAATTTCCATAGCTATAGGCTGATAAAGGATACAGAGGGGATGCTGTATCTGTCCATAGATAAAGGATACAGAGGGGATGCTGTATCTGTCCATAGACTAGGATCTGATCAGTCCTTGCTCTGAAACTGAACCACAAGAAGAGTTTCAGCCCTATCCAAGTCCACTTCTGGAGTTCCTAGATTTCTTATTCTCAACTATTCCAGGGATGGTTTTATGGTTTTAGTCACCCAGTCGTGTCCAACTCTTTGCTACCCCATGGACTGTAGGCTGCCAGACTCCTCTATCCATGGGATTTCCCAGGCAAGAATACTGGAGTGGGTTGCCATTTAATTACAGAGAACCCTTAGACTTCTCTAGTTAACCTCAAGAATAGCTAAGTAATCCTGTGGTCCACGCCCATGGCGCCTCACTGAAAGTGAGCTTTCCATAATCTCGATTAAGCAATCAGGGGTTGGCAAATTATTTCTGTAGAAGGTCAGGTGGCAAATATTACAGGTTTTGTGGACCACAGGGCTCTCTGTCACAACTATGTTGCAGCCGCAGGCTACACCTAATTGAGTGAGCACACTGTGCTGTGATCAAACTGTAATTTACTGAAAAGGTAGAAGGCCACAATTTACCAACCCCTGCGTTGGGCTATTTATTCACTTCATTCTGTGAGCTATAGTCAATATCATCTGATACTGAATTGTTGAAGAATTATTTTTATGATAAAGGATACCAAGGAAACTAAGGAAATACTGCAAGATGCTTTACACAATGGAGTTTGCTTTCTTCTCAAGGCAACCCTACGAGGGGTTTATTGTGCTTCCCACTTTACAAGTGAAGAAACTGAGATTCTGCAACCTTTAATAAACCAGCTCAGTTACACAGCTAGTGAATGACAGCCAGGATTTCTCCTAGGTTTCTCTGACCCTACCTTGTCTTTCCACCAAAGCATTCGGCTGCTCATGTGGTATACTCAGGAATTTCTGAATGTCTCCAAAAATTCCTGAGCTAATCTGAGATATAGAAACTCATTAAACTTTCATTAAAAAATGTTCATAATGAAAGTGAGTATGAAAAAATTTAGCTTGAATGAATCATGCAACAGGAAGCATAAGATTAAATTCCATTCACTATCCTTTTGCTTTCGATTGAGCCTATAAATTTTATGTGTAAAGCCTTAGGTAGAAGAAGCCAATGAACTAATCACAGGCCCCTTTCTAATACAGTAGACTTTTGTAGAACAGATAAATCATTTTTTTTCTGGCATTTTCGCTGGGACTTCCTACTCTCTCACTACAAACAATATCACCAGAAACACATTTTACCTTCTCTTGGGCTTAAATTTGAAATACAAATCTATTTTGCAAACTTAATAGTCAGTGTTATGGACCACCCAGGAGACAATCATTAAAAGGAAAGAACTCCATTATTTTAAAAAAAAATCAAATATTTATCACGAAGAAATTATGAACATGATACTCTTTTTATTGAGGATCTGATAAATAAACCATATTTAAATGGGTTTTTAAATGCATTTCCTTAATAGTGAAAATGTTTTCAGTGGATCTAAGTTCATTTGTGAAGTCCAACCTACTGTCTCTGACTTTTAAGGTAGTAATGTGCTTTAACTTCCTTGAAAACCAGAGCCAGTCACCATTGAAGGATTTGTAACATATTTGAACATTGCTATTTTAGTTGCTAAGAAAAATTAGTTTCAAATGTTTTTAAGATAACCAAAGTTTTCTAATTACAAATTACTATAAGGGACAAATATAAAATTAATCCAGTAATTTAAAAGAGCTTCTTTGTCTTTGAATCAGTAATATGCCTTTAACTACTGAAACATAGGAAGTAAAACATGTTGAAACAAACCATTAAAACATGTTATATTTCAAGAAGTTGGAAAGTACCCATTTTCCACAGATCTGCTTAATCACTACACTAATAAAAACAAATCCAAAAAGTTCCTCAGCAAAGCAAGATTTGTGCTTTGATAACCAACTAGTTGAAGCTTAATATAAATACAACTGGTAGTTGTGTTCCAGTTATGCTTCCCTTGAAGGGATATAAAAGATGCAACTGATAAAATGAAAAACCTGGGAAGCATAGTTAACCTTTTTAACTAGAAGATTCTGGGATTTAATGGTACTTCATGATGAAAATATTACACTTTATTCATCCTTCTGTAATCTTTTATGCATTTTGTAGATCTGCATATTGCTTTAAAGACTAATTACACAGACCTGGAGGGTAAACTGGCAGATGGCTTTCAATCCAACCTACAAAATAGCAGAACTTCTATTTTCAGAGAACAATGGTAATTCTAACCACATCCCTCCAGGTCTCTCACCAGCCTTTGATCCCTTTGAAATAGTGTCTTTTCATCCTCTTTCTATCTTCAGTGTTTAGCGCAAGGTCCAGCAATAATGGTAAAAGCAACGACTAACAGAAATTCTATCCTTTCCATACGGCAAGTTCTGTGCCAGTTAAGTCTTTCACAGAAAATTCTTGTGTAAGCCTCAAAACCCAATTTTACTAACTGCTAAGTAAATTTTAAATAAATGAACAAATATATTCACTTAAGTATCTGTGCATGCTAAGTTGCTTCAGTTGTGTCCAAGTCTTTGTGACTCAATAAACTATAGCCTGCCAGTGTCCTGTGTCCATAGGATTCTCCAGCCAAGAATATTGGAATGGGTTACCATGCCCTCCTTCAGGGGATCTTCCCAGCCCAAGGACTGAACCTGAGTTTCTTACATCTCCTGCACTGGCAGGCAAGTTCTTTACCACTAGTGCCACCATATATCTGTAACTGTAATTTAAATAAAATAAGGAGTTTGTTCTTACAAGGAGCTCCTGGGCAAGTCCATTTTATAAATACAATGCAAATAGTCACTGCCCTCCCTACCTCCTCACTTGAATAGAAGTACAACAGGGAAGAAAAATATTTATAAATTATGAACCACCAACTCGATGGACATGAGTTTGAACAAGCTCCAGGAGTTGGTGATGGACAGGGAAGCCTGGCATGCTACAGTCCATGGGGTCACAAAGAGTTGGACACGATTGAGCGACTGAACTGATGAACCAAAATCTATTTTATCAAAATGGTTAATTTGTAAGTCAATTTTTTAATACTTTTTCTTTAAAATTACTCCACCATTTAGCTAAGAGAAAGATCATACTTTAAAAAATAGACAAGTTAAACAGTTAGTGGAAAAATATTAATATTTAAAAGGATTGAATCAACAAATTGTTAAGGCTCTCCTTTTCTTAAGAGAAGCTGGTTGACTTGTAGCTAAGGACAGAAGCTAGTTCACTCAAGGTTCCAATTCTGGCTTGTATTATCCTGGTCAAGTCACTCAGCTCATGTCTTTGGATCACAGCTACTGTCTCAACAGCTCAGGCTACCTCATATTCACGTCACAAAAGGAACCAAAACAGTGGTAAGGCCCACTTAAAATATGATGTGTACATTAAAGTCTATACTTGTGAGAGTCCCATGAAAGTCAGAGTGAAGTTGCTCAGTCATATACGGTTCTTTGCGACCCCGTGGACTGTAGCCCACCAGGCTCCTCCGTCCATGGGATTCTCCGGGCAAGAATACTAGAGTGGGTTGCCATTTCCTTCTCTAGAGGATCTTCCCGACCCAGGAATCGGACCCAGGTCTCCCACATTGCAGGCAGATGCTTTAACCTCTGAGCCACCAGGGAAGCCAATAGCTAATCATGATTCAGAATAGTCAGTAGTTTTCAAATTTGGGAGACCTATAAAATTCTAGAAACATAATTTGGATTAAACCACAGGACATTGGCAAGAGTTGGCCAAGTATCAGATGAAACAAACAAAGACATCAAAAAGTTGAAAAAAAGATTTCTTAGAAAGCATGAGGGCATGGGAAAGGTGTTTTAAATTATCATTGTGATAAGAACTTAACACAAAACCTGCCCTTAATAATTTTTAAGTGCATAATACAGTATCATTAACTATAGGCGCACAACATTGCACAACAATGGATCTCTAGAATTTACTCATTTTGTATAACTGAAACTTGTATAACATCGAAGAGCAACCTCCCCTTTCTCCCTCACCCAACCCCTGGGAATGGCCTTTCTACTCTCTGCTTCTACCAACTTAACTATTAATATTTTCGATGCCTCACATAAGTGAAATCGTACAGTACTTGTCCTTCTGTAACTAGTTTATTTCACTTAGCATAATGTCTTTTAGGTTCATCCATGTTGTCACATATGCCAGTACTTCTTTCTTTTTTAAGGCTGAACAATAATCCATTGTATGTGTGTGTGTGTGTATATATGTACATACTTCATTTTCTTTATCCATTCATCCATTGAAGGACATTTTGTTTGTTTCCACGGGGGAAGTTTAGAGACAGTTAAAAGTAAAGCTTTCTTTGACTGTGGCTTTCTTTGAGAATTTAAAGCCAATAATGCTCTATTTTCTTTAATGAATTTATATGACTACTCTTAAAAAATCTAGTAAATTCTATACCGCAGGATCAATAAAATAATAACAAATAGGATCAGTAAAATACTAACGAATAGTGTCTAAGTCAGAGGGTTGCTGAAATACATTGCAGCAGACTGTTTTCCAAAGGATGCCTATAAAATTACCTTCAATTCCACATGCTATTTTCAAATGTGACTTTGATAATCCCATCAAGAGGAGGAGTTTATTTCTCCAGCTCTTTGAATGTAGACAGGCCCTGAGACTGCTTTGTTTAGTAGAGTAACAACAAAAATAATCCTATGCCAGTTTTAAGTGTCTATAAACAAGAATTATTTTACATTGCTATCAGTTACTGCAACTTACAGAGTGTAAAATAGTTTAAAGAATTCCAGAAAAACATCTACTTCTGCTTCACTGACTATGCTAAAGCCTTTGACTGTGGATCACAACAAAGTGTGGGAAATTCTTAAAGTGACGGGAATACCAGACCAGCTTACCTGTGTTGTGAGAAACCTGAATGTGAGTTAAGAAACAACAGTTAGAACCAGACAGGAACAACAGACTGGTTCAAAATTGGGAAAGGAGTACGTCAAGGCTGTATATTGTCACCGTGCTTATTTAACGCATACACAGAGTACATCATGTGAAATGTCAGGCTGGATGAAGCACAAGCTGGAATCTAGATTTCTGGGAGAAATAGCAAAAATCTCAGATTGTAGTGATATGCAGTTGATATCACTAATGGCAGAAAAGTGAAAGTGAAAGTTGCTCAATCGTATCCAACTCCTTGAGACCCCATGGACTATAAGTCCATGGAATTCTCCAGGCCAGAATACTGGAGTGGGTAGCTTATCCCTTATCCAGGGGATCCTCCCAACCCAGGATTCAAACCAGAGTTTCCTGCATTGTAGGTGGATTCTTTACCAGCTGAGCAACCAGGGAGAGAGGAACTAAAGAGCCTCTTGATGAAGGTGAAAGAGGAGAGTGTAAAAGCTGGCTTGAAACTCAACATTCAAAAAACTAAGATCATGGATTCATGTTGATGTATGGCAAAACCAATACAATATTGTAAAGTAATTAGCCTCCAATTAAAATAAATAAATTTATATTTAAAAAAAAAAAAGATCATGACATCCGGTCCCATCACTTCATGACAAATAAATGAGGAAAAAGTGGAAACAGTGACAGATTTTATTTTCTTGGACTCCAAAATCAATGCAGAAGGTGATTGCAGACATGAAATTAAAAGACGCTTGCTCCTTGGAAGAAAAGCTATGACAAACCTAGACAGCCTATTAAAAAGCAAAGACATCTCTTTTCTGACAAAGGTCTGTATAGTCAAAACTATGATTTTTCCAGTAGTAATATATGGATGTGAGAGCTCGACCATAAAGAAGGCTGAGTGCCAAAGAATTGATGCTTTTGAATTTTTGTGCTGGAAGACTCTTGAGAGTCCCTTGGACAGCAAGGAGATCAAACCAGTCAATACTAAAGAAAATAGACCCTGAATATTCATTGGAAGGATTGATTCTAAATCTGAAGCTCCAATACTTTGGCCACCTGATGCGAAGAGCTGACTCACTGGAAAAGATCCTGATGCTGGGAAGGATTAAGGGCAGAGGAGAAGGGATTGACAGAGGATGAGATGGTTGGATGGCATGACAGACTCAATGAACATGAGTTTGAGCAAACCCCAGGAGACAGTGAAGGACAGGGAAGCCTGGCATGCTGCAGTCCATGGGGTTACAAAGGGTTGGACACAATTTAGCAATGGAACAACAACAGCTCAAAGACAATGAAGACTAAAATCAGATAACACAAAATTATATCTCCTTGATATTTCAGTTTTCTACAAGTGAGAAGTCCAGGCTATCCTGGCACCTTATATGTTGAGATGAGGGAGAGAAAGAGAAATCACCACATGTAAGAGTGGAGGCACCATACATTTTAGTAAAGAAATGAACTTGGATCATCCATACCAATCAAGCCTCAGATGATTAATTCTAGCACCATCTGCTATATGACTAGCATTGTATACGAGACCCAGTGCAAACAATGCAGCTGAGCCCAGGGAAACTACAGAACAGCATAACTAATAAATGTTTTGCCTAAGTTATTAAAAAAATAAAGTAAAGCTTTCTCTATGTTCTTCAGCAAATTCCTAACTATTCTCTGGGATCATGCACTTAAATTTGCAAAGTGTTTGGGCATCAATGGAAGTGGAAATAATGTGAAAGATGGAAGAAATATACAGGGCCACTTAATGTTCACTGTCATTTTATTTTGTCAGTTTTAGATCTCTTTATATGTTATGGACTGAATATTTGTACACCCGCATCCCTAAATTCATATTTTGAAGCCCTAACTCCAGTGTGGCTATATTTGGAGATGGGGCCTCTAAAGGAAGTAATTAAAGATAAATGTGGTCATGAGGTGGGGGCTCCTGATCCCAGAGGATCAGTCATAATAAAGACACCAGAGAGCTCAGTTGCTAGCCCTCTGCATGCACACCAAGGAAAGACCATGTGGGCACACAGAGAGAAGGCAGCCATCTGTAATTCACAGAGAGAGAGCTCACCAGAAACCAATTCTGCTAGCACCTTAATCTTGGACTTTCAGTTTCTGAAACTGTAAGAAAATAATTCTATCATTTAGGTCACTCAGTTTATGGTATTTTTTTAAGGCAGTCCAAGCTGACTAATACAATATATGTGCCAATTCCACTGGTCAAAGGATATCACTTTTAATAAAAATTCAAGCAGAAATTAGTTGCTTCATTAATTAATGTCAAATAGGATATGAGTTTTTACTTTCTAGTGGTTAAGTACAAACTGCTCATATAAATTAATCTATTATTCCTTGAGACAAAAGACTACAATTAAACCCAAAATTTACAACTATATTACAGACTTTTTGATCTAAAATTATTAAAATCTATAGGTAAGATTATAAATGCAAGGTTCTAGGCAAATGCACAAGTCTGACAAGAAATGCTACCAGAATACAATCACTTCAAGGCTATGACTCTGGAAAGACACTCGGCCTTTCTTCATTTGTAAAGTAGGGCAACTGAATCAGAAGATCCTTACTCAACCTCTTTCGTATACTATGGAACTAATTTCTCCATCATGCCCATGGTTTGAAAGGTCTTTCTACATGGATTTATTTAATTGATTATTATGGATAAACTCATTTTTGAAAGTAGAGGCTTCTTTCAAGAACACACATATCAAGCCTTTAAAGAATTTCTCCCTTTAGCCATCACAGTCTCATTAAAAACTCCATATGAGAATAGGAAGGAAAATAAAGGTAGAATTCTAGCTACTTGTCTTCAGGGTTCCCCTAAATGGTGGACAAAAAGTAACAGCTATGTGTCAATGTGATTTATTTGCAAAATACCTATGTAGAAGAGGGGAAAATGAATTAAAAATGGATGACTTAAAATTGCTTGTTATTGAGAACTTTCTCATTAATAATTTAGTCTGAGCAGGTGAGCAGGCAAAGCAGGCATGCCTCTATGATTTTTCTCTTTTCAGAGAGAGAAAACCTAGTGTTTTCAAAACCTAGTCTACTTTGAAATCAGAATCATTTCTTTTTTTTTTTTTTATTTTTAAACTTTACACAATTGTATTAGTTTTGCCAAATATCAAAATGAATCTGCCACAGGTATACATGTTTTCCCCATCCTGAACCCTCCTCCCTCCTCCCTCCCCATACCATCCCTCTGGGTCGTCCCAGTGCACTAGCCCCAAGCATCCAGTATCCTGCATCGAACCTGGACTGGCAACTCTTTACATTTGTTTTCATATAAATTCTCTGATAAACTTCATTACATATTACAGTTAGAAAAGAGGTGTAATTCCCTACTCCCCATCCAGAGGTTCTTTTGCCCTAACCTTACATTGTATAAGAAGAACAACTGTTGGTTTGATTGACTGTAGTTGGCTTGAGGTGTAGTGTATTTGAAGGTGAGCAAATGCAACTTCAATGCATAAGAAAAGTCTTTAGTCTTTTAACATTAAAAGAAAAAAAAGAAAATCTTTAATTTTGCTTAAACTAGAACATCCCTCCTCCAGATCCCCTGATGGCTGGCTCCTTCACAGTTTAGCTCAATATAATCTCAGAGAACCCTCTCTGACCATTCTAACCAAACCAAGTCACTTGCCACCATATCAGCCTGCTTAATCCCCCTCATAGGATTTAATACCACCTACATTACAGGATTTTGTGAGGATTAACATTTTAAATCCATGTTAAATAAAGCCTAACACTTAAAACTCCATAGTATTAGCTATTATCAGACATTATTTTGTTAATTTTCTCTCTTATTGTCCCCTCACTGTTATTTTCCTTGCTGTCTTTCCAGTGTCTAGGACACTGCCAATACATAAAAGGTGCTCAATAAATTATTTATTAAATAAATTGTTACATTCTTCTCTCACTCATCATTACGGCACAGCTGAATGAACTCATATAGTCATTTCCTCAATTGAAATTTTACGCACAAAGCATAAAAAGTGAAAAGATACATACAAGACAAATTAATAAGTGAGTCTGTGTCCTTACAGCAGAACCAAGGCATCAATAGATAATTATGTTACAATATGGTATGGAAACACAAGAAAGGTATAAATCAAGTACCTGTATGTTCAGAAGGCTTCCAGCCATCAGCTGCCATTTTATGTGTTGGAATCTCCACAAAATATATTCCATCTGAACTCTGGGATGGATGAGATCCATATACCCCATTGTGTGCTAGAGAGGACCACTCAGATATCCTAGAGGCATCTTAAAATTGAGCTAATATTTCTCACCTGGACTGCTTTTCCCTTTTACTTCTATCTCCATTGGTGTTCACATATCTCTTGTGTCTCAAGACAGAAATCTAGGGGCTATTTTATTGTCTTCCACTTTGTGCATTTCACCACATCTAATCAGTCTTAGTATTTCTTTCCAAGTATTTCTTATCTAGTTCATGGAGATTTCTCAAATTTCATCCCTTCTATTCCCTGTGTATTGTCATTTCCCTGTGTATTGTACATTTCCCTGCACAACCTCTTACAAACCATATGGAAGGACTTACGTGTCATTTCCTAGCATTTTTCACAGCCTGGATTTCAATATGAGGATGAATAAATGAATGAGCAAATGGTATAGGAAAACAGAAAAGGAGCAACTCTGATGATGTCAGGAAAAGCCTCACAGACAAGGCACTATTTGAACTTGTTTTAAATGATCAGTGGGAACTGGCCAAGGTAAGAAGTAAGCAGGATATTTCAGGCCTCAGAAGATCATGGGCTTTTCTGGGAGCAGTGAAATTCTCAGCATCACCAGGACAGGAGAGATAGCCGAATAAGTGGTTAAAGGTGAACCTGGAGAAGGCAACTGGGAACTTAAAGGGATCTTTGGATCCCACAGGTGAATTTGGATTGAACTTCTAGAAGCAACAGAGAATCAGAAAATGTTTATAAGCAGAGGAGTGGTATCACCACTTTGTTTTGGGTGGAGACAACTCTGCTGGGGACAGATAGCAGTGGGAAGAAACTGGTGGCAGAGAGAGGTGATGAGGGTCAGAAATGAGGCATCAGCGATGGGAATGGAGAGAAGGAGAGGGATATCACAGTTATTTTAAAGGTAGAATCAATAAAGTTAGGTGACATTAGAAAAAACAGTACCTCAATGTTAACTTGGTGATAACTTGTTTAAATCTTTTTTGCTGTTCCTTAACTAAAACACTGTATTAAAATTGAAAACACATATCGATAGAACTAAATACCCAGGGAAACAATTTTCACTACAGCGTTTGGGTTTTTTCCAGGAAAAATTATGTGCAGTCCCAAAGGGCCACAAAGCCGGATGTCCTCTAAGCACATAACAGATACTTTTAACTTAGGAAGGATCAGGGGCCTGATAAAAGTCTAAATAACAACTAAAATAACCAAATACCAAGTACTTGAAGAATTGTTCAAATGATATGAGTGGAAAACATTGAAAACTAAGGCTAAAGAGCAATTAATAGAGGAGGAATATAAATAATCATCCAAAATTAAAAATGACCTAAGATAATTGACTTCAAAATTCATAAAAACCATTTCCTCTTGGGAAATGAAGAAAGCTTTTACAATAAGCGACACTGGAGTTATACTTTAAAGTGTGTAGTAATTTCATTTGCGGAGCTGAGGGCAAGTCCTCTTCAGTAAAGGAAACAATGACAGAAGTGGGAAAATCTGGGTAGCACTGAAGGAATGGCCGGAGATTTGCAATTTGATTTGCTCACTGGGAACATAAACAGAAATAGTGGAAATTAAGACTGAAAATGTAGGATGGGGCCAGGTCATGATAGACCTTGAATGCCACACATGAAGGAGTCTGAACTTGAAGGCCTCTAAAAATGGGTTGAACAAAATGTAGCATGCTCCACACCAGGTTTCAGGAAGTCACTTATCAAGGTAGGCAAAATGGGGTGAATGGGTGGGACAATAGCAAAGGAGCAATTGGAACACATATGAGAGAAAAATTTGAGGCAAAAAATAAAAAAAGTAGACAGGGCTTACCATGATTTGGATTGGAAAAGACTCAGACTAGTCCCACTGGGGAAATCAGTTGGGAGCTAATTAGCAATGAGAAAGCAATGGAGCCAAAGGTCTAATTGAGGAGGTGATATTCATGGCAAGATCAATCAGACCAATTTTTCTGCTGTCTTATCTCTGGATGGCCCCTGGAACTGCAGCAGCTGTCATGCAATCAGGTCGATAACTAGTCATACTGAAACTGACCTAATAGGATCAATCCGGTGGAGGGAGGATGGAAAGATCCCAGTTCTTTAATGATGTTACTGAGTCACTGATAACTAACCATGGGATTTGGAGCTATATGCTAAAATGTTAAAGTAAAATCAGTCATAAGACTTTTTTTTTTAAGCTCAGTAATGTGAGAGCAAGAATAGAGAAATCAGATGGTGGAATCTAGTCTGAATTGGTGATTTACAAAGCAAATAAAATAGGACACAGGGAACAAAGCCTGAAGTCCATAAAGCTAGCAAGAACCAAGTTTAAATAGCAAGCAAAAAGGTCCTATGGATAGGGAGGCAGATGAGGCCAATGTGACATGTCAAGGCAATGAATGGGGCAAAGAGCTGTTCCACTGGAAGAAAGCCAAGATTTAATACAAGAAAAGATTAAGAATAGGTAGAACCATAACCTATATGGCCTGAGAAGATCATTTCACATGAGGAGTTATGCCTGTGCCTACAGGAACAAGATATCATAGAAATAAACTTAAGTTTCAGAAACTGAAGCTCTCTGAGGACCGGGATTGGCACAGCAGATAAGTGTTCTGTGTCCTCAAGATGAGAGAAGAAAGAGAGGAAGCCAGCAAAAGTAGACTTTTAATGGAGTAAGATGCAAGCACAACATGTGAATTGAATATAAGATGAAAGAAGTTTGGTATACAAGGATAGAGCGGTGCTTAAAACACAGTTCTTGAGAGGTAGTGAACAAATAATACTAGTCTGGATGTGACAGTGGGAAGCAGGAAATTAGCTGACCCCTGTTCCTTACTCTGAGAGACACAGAAAGTAGAAGTGACCACTAGTGATAAATTTGGCTCAGGAACTTAGAATAAAGCCAAGATTGAGTTTCAGCAAAAGTGCAAGATATGTGGAAGGGAAAGGTTAAAGAATGTGAACTTTGTTTAATAGGTAAAGTGCCAGAGTGTAGTAGAAAGGCATGGGAGGGGAGAGGGCAGGTATGGAATGGGGGCTGGGGTTTAAAATCTACAGGCAGAGAGCAGAAGCATGAGAGATGGGCACATGTACCTTGGGAGAGCATTTTTAAAGACAGAAATGTGGTGGCATCTAATTGGGTATTTGGCTAGCAAGACAAGGGTTGACAGGGGAAAACAAGACAGAGGGGATAAATGAAGGCAGATTTTGGTAGCTTAACAGTCTGGCAAATTAAAAAATGCAAATAAATTTAGAACTAGACAGACCTGATCTGAGTCCTGACAGCTATTTACTAGCCATGTGACCTCAAGCTTCTGTTTCCTCATCATTAAAATGGAAATTAAAAACTCAGACTTTGCTGAGGTTTGAATACAATTTCAAAATAATTTATGTAACATTTCATGGTCACTGGCTCAGGAGAAGCATCACTCTGACTACAGCTAGCTTCTTGGCTGCTGGCCTGCCAGTCAGCTTCTAGGACATGCCACAGGGAAGGAGGCTTAAGCACCTTCACCAACAGCATTCCCCACAGAGTACACAAGGCCACTGGTACACGTCCATGCTCAGCACTGTCCAACTCTTTGCGACTCTATGGACTGTAGCCCATCAGGCTCCTCTGTCCATGGGATTTTCCAGGCAAGAGTACTGGAGTGGGTTGCCGTTTCCTTCTCTAGGGGATCTTCCCAGCCCAGGGATCAAACCTGTGTTTTGTGCATTGGCAGGCTGACTCTTGATCACTGAGACACTTGGGAAGACTACAATACCACTGAAGATAAAGATAAAGATAAATACCACTGAGCTATTGGCTCAACAGTGAAAAAGAACGAAAATTCTGAATTAAACTCAATAATTCAGCAGCCAAACCTAAAAAGACCTGAAAAGGAATTTTGTACACATGGTGGCAGAGGCACTTTGTGCTGTGCATTTTGTTTATTCAGTGAGTCAGCCTATTATCAGCACTTGCAAATTAACTCTAATTATCAGATAAAAGTAGTTATTCTAATTGCTTGATAATCAACTACTACAAAAAGCCTAACTAATGAGTAATAATTACTATATCATTTGATAAAGAAGATCTTTCCTTTTTTTTCTTTTTGAAACTAGGACAGATTGTATGTGGTTTATAGACACACTGGGACAGGTCACAATTTTTTTTAAATTTATTTTATATTTGGTCCCACTGCGAGGCATGTAGGATCTGAGATCCCTGACCAGAAATCAAACCTGTGCTCCCCTGCATTGGAAGCACAATCTTAACCAGGGAAGTCCCCAGGGACTGGTTTACAATTTTATTTAGCCTTTCACAATTCATACTAGGTTCAGGCCAGTGATTCCCAAATTTAAACCTCCTGTCCAGGCCTTTTCATTGAGGCCCAAGAGACCTCTCTGACATCTCACCTTCAATACCAAATAAGGAGCCCCAGCTTAGAATGGTAAAAACACAACTCTTGGTATGCCTCCCAACTAGTCCCTCCCCAAGTCTCCCCTTCCTCAATAAATACCACCACCATTTACCAAGTTATTCAAGCCCCAAACACAGGAATCATCCTTGGGTCATACTTTTGTTTAGTGTCCTACAAGCATCCAATAACAAGCCCTGTGGGCTCCTCTCTAAAATATGTCTTAAAGCCACACATGGTTCTCTCTTTCTCAATCACTACTAATTCTGCCTGAGTCACAATCACCTCTCACTTGGATTACTGGAATACTAACTCCCAGAGATCAAATTGCTAATATCCATTGGATCATCAAAAAAGCAAGAGAGTTCCAGAAAAACATCTACTGCTGTATTGACTATGCTAAAGCCTTTGTGGGCTCAATAAAGGACAGAAATGGTAGGGACCTAACAGAAGCAGAAAATATTAAGAAGAGGTGGAAATAATACACAGCAGAACTGTACAAAAAAGATCTTCACGATCCTGATAATCATGATAGTGTGATCACTCACCTAAAGCCAGACATCCTGGAATGTGACGTCAAGTGGGCCTTAGGAAGCATCACTGCGAACAAAGCTAGTAAAGGTGATGGAATTCCAGTTGAGCTGTTTCAAATCCTGAAGGATGATGCTGTGAAAGTGCTGCACTCAATATGCCAGCGAATTTGGAAAACTCAGCAGTGGCCACAGGACTGGAAAAGGTCAGTTTTCATTCCAATCCCAAAGAAAGGTAATGCCAAAGAATGCTCAAACTACCGCACAATTGCACTCATCTCATACGCTAGTAAAGTAATGCTCAAAATTCTCCAAGCTGGCTTCAACAATATGTGAACCGTGAACT
>NW_011495032.1:20660256-20660523 GCF_000754665.1 Bison bison bison | reverse complement strand
GAAGACTCTTGAGAGTCCCTTGAACTGCAAGGAGGTCCAACCAGTCCATCCTAAAGGAGATCAGTCCTGGGTCTTCATTGGAAGGACTGATGCTGAAGCTGAAGCTCCAATACTTTGGCCAACTGATGCGAAGAACTGACTCATTTGTAAAAACCCTGCTTCTTGGAAAGATTGAAGGTGGGAGGAGAAGGGGATGATAGAGGATGAGATGGTTGGATGGCACCACCGACTCAATGGACATGAGTTTGAGTAAACTTCGGGAGTTGG
>NW_011495032.1:20659762-20660156 GCF_000754665.1 Bison bison bison | reverse complement strand
GGACTGGAAGAAACACGAGCTGGAATCAAGATTGCTGGGAGAAATATCAATAACCTCAGATATGCAGATGACACCACTCTTACGGCAAAGGGTGAAGAAGAAAAAGAGCCTTTTTCACAAAGAAAAACAAAGTGAAGAAGAACTAAATAAAAGTGAAAGAGGAGAGTGAAAAAGTTGGCTTAAAGCTCAACATTCAGAAAACTAAGATCATGGCATCCGGTCCCATCATTTCATGGCAAATAGATGGGGAAACAGTGGAAACAGTGGCTGACTTTATTTTTCTGGGCTCCAAAATCACTGCAGATGGTGATTGCAGCCATGAAATTAAAAGACGCTTACTCCTTGGAAGGAAAGTTATGACCAACCTAGATAGCATATTAAAAAGCAGAGAGGT
>NW_011495032.1:20648900-20659662 GCF_000754665.1 Bison bison bison | reverse complement strand
ATTTGTAAAGACCCTGCTTCTTGGAAAGATTGAAGGTGGGAGGAGAAGGGGATGATAGAGGATGAGATGGTTGGATGGCACCACCGACTCAATGGACATGAGTTTGAGTAAACTTCGGGAGTTGGTGATGAAATAGGGAAGCCTGGTGTGCTGCAGTCCACGGGGTCGCAATGAGTCGGACACAACTGAGAGACTGAAGTGAACTGAACTCCCTTATCACTCTCCCTGCTGCTGCTGCTGCTGCTGCTAAGTCACTTCGGTCAGGTCCGACTCTGTGCGACCCCATAGACGGCAGCCCACTAGGCTCCCCCGTCCCTGGGATTCTCCAGGCAAGAATGCTGGAGTGGGTTGCCATTTCCTTCTCCAATGCATGAAAGTGAAAAGTGAAAGTGAAGTCACTCAGTCGTGTTCGACTGTTCACAACCCCATGGACTGCAGCCTACCAGGCTCCTCTGTCCATGGGATTTTCCAGGCAAGAGTACTGGAGTGGGGTGCCATTGCCTTCTCTGTATCACTCTCCCTAGGGCTTCCTGATAGTTCAGTTGGTAAAGAATCCACCTGCAGTACAGGAGACCCCATTTTAATTCCTGGGTTGGGAAGATCCACTGGAGAAGGGATAGGCTACCCACTCCAGTATTGTTGGGCTTCCCTTGTGGCTCAGCTGGTGAAGTATCTGCCTGCAATGCGGGAGACCTGGGTTTGATCTCTGGATTGGGAAGATCCCCTGGAGAAGGGAAAGGCCACTCACTCCACCATTCTGGCATACAGAATTCCATGAACTGTATAGCCCATGGGGTCGCAAAGAGTCGGACACAACTGAGGGACTTTCACTCTCAGTCACTCTTCCTACTGTTCCACCATCCATTCTCCACCAAACAGCAAGAGAAACCATTTTTAAAAAGTACAAATCAGGAAGTGTTGTTCTCTAGTTTACACCTTCCAATGGTTCATTGCTTTTACAATAAAATCCAAACTTTCCCTACAAGGTACACCTGACTGCATGCCTACCCAGGTCCCTGACCTCAACTCCTGCCATTCTCCCCTGCACACACTGTACTCTGGCCTTAATGGCCTTGCTTCTTCTCAAACATGTGGAGTTCATCCTCATCTTTCTCTTGCTATTTCCTCTGCCTGGAATATCCCAACACCAGACCTTTTCATGGCCAGCTTCTCATTTTCATCAAGAAGGAAATATTTGCCCTTCAATGAAGCTGAAAAAGTGAAAGTTGCTCAGTCATTTCTGACTCTTTGCGACCCCATGAACTGTATATAGTCCATGGAAATCTCCAGGCCGGAGTACTGAAGTGGGCAGCCTTTCTCTTCTCCAGGAGATCTTCCCAACCCAGGGACTGAACCCAGGTGTCCTGCATTGCAGGCAAATTCTTTACCATCTGAGCCACTAGGGAAGCCCAATGAAGCTATTCCAATCTTAATGACTATCTCCTTTAAGTCTCTATTGAATTGTTGTTGTTATTTAATCACTGAGTCATGTCTGACTCTTTTGTGACCCATGGATTATATCCCGCCATGCTCCTCTGTCCATGGAATGCTCCAGGCAAGAATACTGGAGTGGGTTGCCATTTCCTTCTCCAGGGATCTTCTTGACCCAGGGATCAAACCCATGTCTCCTGCATTGGTAGGCAGATTCTTTATCACTAAGCCATCATGGAAGCCCCTCTATTGAATTACATAGTTTTATTTTTTCATATATGTTGTCACCAACATAGTATATAATAGCCACTCAATAAATCTAGAATTAGTTAATAAACCATGTATACTTTTTCTTAAAATAGCATCCTAACTTGGAACAATGCAATCTCAAGATCACCTGGCACTCACCTTCAACTCAAGAGTTGCTCAAAAATCTGCTGGATTGACTCCCATCAGCTCCCAAGTTGATGAGAAGGGATAAAGGTCAAAGTCTCAGAGTAAAATGCATTTTTGGCCTTGTGTCACTTCAATGTTCACACCTGCATGCACTGTTCTGGCTAAGAGCCTCTCAGAGCAGGTAGGACTCTCTGGACAAAGACTCAGAATGTGTTTCTTGAAGAACCTGAGCAGCTCCTCCACCCCAGGCAGCAGTGTCACCAGCAGCAGTGTAGCTCCAGAAAGACTTGAGGACAAGGAATGTTTGCCCCGCAATGGGGAATATTGCTAAATCTCCTTCTCTGTACAGCCATCTTACAGACACAGACATGAACCAGAATTGGTTGGATTCTTCCTGTCAATCATCATGACTCTTGTGACAATCCTGCAAAGGCTTTCAAAATGTGCTGATAACTTGAAGGGACTCTGAGAAAGGTCATAGTTCTGGGCAGTGTTATAAAGTTACCCACAAGGCTTTCCACACAAGAGAAGAAGCTGACCTTGAAGGGACTTTGAGAAGAGTCATAGTTATGGGCAGTGTTATAAAGTTACCCACAAGGCTTTCCACACAAGAGAAGAAGCTGACCTTGAGTTTTTTTTTTTAGTTTTTGCTTATATGTATCAAATGGTATGTGAATATATAACATATCATAGAATAAATTGTGTTTTACTTTTAAAAATAAAACCAGCAAGCCAGACAAAGAGAAATATGATACTACTTGTATGTGGACTCTAAAGATAATGATACAAATCAACTAATATATAAAACAGAAATAGACTCACAGACATAGAAAACAAACTTATGGTTACCAAAGGGGAGCAGGGGCAGGAATAAATTAGGAGTTTGGAATTAACAGATACACACTGCGATATATGTAAAATATACAACATATTGTATAGTATGGGCTTCCCTGGTGGCTCAGATGGTAAAGAATCTGCCTGCCATGCAGGAGACCCCAGTTCAATTCCCCAGGTCAGAAGGATCCCTGGAGGAGGAAATGGCAACCCACTCCAGTATTTTGCCTGGGAAATCCCATGGACAGAGGAGCCTGGTGGGCTACAGTCCATGGGTTTGAAAAGAATCAGATGCTGTATAGTTCACAAAACTATACTCAATATTTAATAACCTATGAGGGAAAAGAATCTGAAAAGTATATATATATATATATGTGTGTGTGTGTGTGTGTGTGTGTGTGTGTATACACACACATGTATATACATATATATACACACACACATATATATATATCACTGAATCACTTTGCTGTACACCTGAAACTAATACATTGTAAATCAACTATATGTCAATTAAAAAAATAAAAATAAAATAAAACCAGGAAAGACTATACTAGGTTTTACAATCCAAATTCTCCAGATTCGATAAATAAGAAAAATAGAACCCAGAAAGTTTAAGTGACTCAAAATCCCCCAACAATTCAGAATGTTTTTCATACATAACACCTTATATTTTGCCCATTTTTAAAGATGGGGAAAAAATGAACTGATCGTGAAGGATAATTTCTTTATTTTGCCCTTGCTCAGGGGTTTCAGTAGAATTAACCTTAGGAGGATGTTTTCTGAGGTTGTCAGACACATAATTGAATTCAACAAGGTCACAGTCTCTTGCAAGGGAAGAAAAACCTTTTCTCACCTCACATCTTGTTACATTTTGTTTTTCTTTTCTTCTTGCTACATGTAATTTTTTTTTTTTGAAGTAGAATGTCTTCACACTAAATTTATCTTGGAAAGATTTTCCAAGAAATTAGAGTTCCAAGTTCTCCAGATATTGCAAAACAAACCCCATATTTGCCTTTCTTTGACAAAACTTGGCAGCCTGCCTTGAAAACTGACATTATTCAGCATGTGCCCTCATGGCATAATTCCCAAATCCTCTATAATCTTACAAAAGCATTTTCTTTCCTTCTAAAGAAATGTTCACTTTCAGATAAGACACTTCCATGATATGAATCAGTTATTTCCCTTTGTCAGTGAGAAAGTCAATTGGAGCCTTATTCAGGGAGGAGACTACCGCACCTAAATGTGAGTATTTAAAAATTCCTTGATTACCAAAATGAATGTGTTCACTCAACACATTTCTTATTAAATTTTTTTGTTACATTACTAATTTTTTTATTGAACTATAGTTGATGTACCATATTATGTTAGTTTCATAATATGTGTTAATTATATAAAATTAATATTTTATATTATTAATATAGGTGTATTAATTATATAAAATTATTTACATATGCATATATGAGATATATGAGATGATCACCACAATTAGCCTAACCATCTGGCCACACACAAATATTATTGACCATATTCCTTATGGTGTACATTACATTCCCATGAATTATTTATAATATAACTGGAGATGTACACCTCTTAATCCCCTTCACCAATTTTTCCCCTCACCAACTACCTCCCTCATTCCTTTTTTTAAATTTATAGTAATTTGATAGTTGTTTCAACAGAATGCAAATGATATAGGCAACCTCTGGGTTGGGTACTTAAACTCTGTCTTGATGTTACTCCTAAAAGCAAAAATTCTGAACAAAATTATTTACTGATTATACAAATCATACATGCTAATTTGGGGAAAAAATTCACAATGTATAACAAAGAAAGCACCTGAAATCCAGCCACCATCCAGAGAGAGAATCATCACTAGTGTTTTGGTAAGCGACATGCTGTATGTCTTTCCATGCAACACATAATATATACTTTTAAGCAAATAAAATCATACAAAGATTGGCTTGTGGATAAGTTCATCCTTAGTCTACAGTCCATCTACCCCCCATCTCCTGTGCCACCTCTTGCCCCTTCCTTAGCCAATGGAACAGCCTAATTCCCTCTCAGTTCAGTTCAGTTCAGTCACTCAGTCATGTCCGACTCTTGCAACCCCATGAATCGCAGCACACCAGGCTTCCCTGTCCATCACCAACTCCTGGAGTTCACTCAGACTCTTGTCCATCGAGTCAGTGATGCCATCCAGCCATCTCATCCTCTGTCATCCCCTTCTCCTCCTGCCCCCAATCCCTCCCAGCATCAGAGTCTTTTCCAATGAGTCAACTCTTCGCATGAGGTGGCCAAAGTACTGGAGTTTCAGCTTTAGCATCATTCCTTCCAAAGAAATCCCAGGGCTGATCTCCTTCAGAAGGGACTGGTTGGATCTCCTTGCTAGGTTCATACATTTTTATGCCAAGAGCTACAATTTATTAAGTGCTTAAAATTTTCTCCAGCATCTTTGTTACTTGGTATTTCCTCCACCCTTTATTTTTTTTTAAAGATGTGTGTTAACCTCAGGGGCCCCTTTCACCACCTATTTTGCTATCTATTGCACTCATCTAGAAACTGAAAGCCCTGCCTCCTCACGAGAGGGATCCTCCACACCTGACGTTGCAGAAGGCCTTCAGGGCTGCCCTGTTTCTCCCTTTCTGGTTCTTGTTGATTTGTAGCACAAGGCCTCAGATAAAGGGCAAGTCAATATAATAAATAACATGGATGATGACACTGGCAAGTACATAAAGGTCACCATTATGACTGAACAAACAGGGACTTCTTGATTATTTTTACAAAGATAAGAAAATGCTGGCCCTAAAGAGTGACCTCACTAAAGATTTGATCAGGACAAGTATTTAATAATCATAATCCCAGAATATTTGCAGCGTGCAACATTTTTTTAAATAACATAAATATATATAAACATATCATTTAATTTTCTGAAGGTTTAAAAAAGATTAAGGATTTTGTTCTTTAGCTAAAGGAAATAAAAGAGGGGATTATTAAACACAAAATACAAATAATATTCATGTTGAAGATTGCATTATTTTTAATCTTAAGCTAAATATGTAGGGGGAAATATTTTACTCATTAAACTTATGATTCTACCATATCCCATACCCTAGACATGGTTAGATGCTGTGGGAAAATAAGGGTAAAACAGACAGAGCTCCTGCCTTCAATAAGCTTATGGGTCACTGCAGCATTGTTTGACAAAAAGTAATGCAAGACACATGGATACTTTTTCAAGTACAAAGAAACACATGAAATTAATTTTAATAATATCTTAATCCAATATGCCCAAAATACTATTTCAAAATATAAACAACACTTAAAAATCACTAGTGAGATATTTTGCATACTAGGTCTTCAAAATCCAGTGTGTGTTTTGTGCTCAGAGCACATCTCTAACGACACCAGCCATATATGAACAACTACTTCATTGGAAGCATAGGATTAGCGCATCTGTAAGAAGAGCCCAGATTATGCCGTGTACAAACAACCCAACCTCTCAGGTGCTGAAAGCATCAAAAATATATTTTTCGCTCAAGCTACATGTCCTTTGTAGGTCAGCAGGGGAGTCAGGCACCATATCAACACACAGTCATAGTTAACAAGAATGAGAAGCAGGAGTTGAGCACCAGCTATCAAGTGCTTCCTACCTGAAAATGACATGCGTTATTTCTGTGACAAAAGGAAACTCGCAGCCAAAGGCACTGGGAAGTGCAATCCTATCACCTGCCCAGAAAACCGAGAGCTGAAATATTTGCTGCCCAATGCCAGTGATTGCCACATCTCTTGGGCAAACATCCAGAGTCAAACAATGGGAAGAGCAAGAAGGAAGATAAAGAGGGAGACAGCTAGAGTTAAGCTACCAGGTGGTGGAAGGTGATGAGAGGACTCAGCGTGGGACAGAGAAAATGCCAAAGGAGTTCAGGGGAGAGTAAAGTGACTTCTGGCACCAACAGAGAAGCAGCTATAAATAGTAAGGGCTTGTCTGGAACCACCTTACACATCTGGAAGGCAGTCCCACCTAATTAGCCTAGAAGCTAGCCTTGAGAAACCAGATATCTCACCTCTATTACAAATTGCTGCTGGATACAACCCGTGAAAATGTACAGCACGATATATACTAGATTCAAACATTCACTTTGAGAGTAATTCTGTGGAAATTGTCCTTTTAAACCACTCACTCTGAAATTATAAAACAGCCATCTCTGAACCAGCCATTAGATCATCTAGACCATTCTAATGTCTCAGAAAAGGAGGAGGAAGGGAAGTCCTCTGCAGTGACTAATACTGTACCATGCTCTGGGAATGTCCAGCAAAATAAGAAATGCGAAGAAAAACCAAACACAGTAGCAGAAAGAGAATTTCAGTTTCCTAAGCAGTATAGAGGAGAGCGGAGAAGGCAATGGCACCCCACTCCCGTACTCTTGCCTGGAATATCCCATGGATGGAGGAGCCTGGTAGGCTCCAGTCCATGGGGTCGCTAAGAGTTGGACACGACTGAGCGACTTCACTTTCACTTTTCACTTTCATGCATTGGAGAAGGAAATGGCAACCCACTCCAGTATTCTTGCCTGGAGAATCCCGGGGACAGAGGAGCCTAGTGGGCTGCCGTCTATGGGGTCCCACAGAGTTGGACACGACTGAAGCGACTTAGCAGCAGCAGCAGCATAGAGGAGAGTGAAAAATCTGGCTTAAAACTCAACATTGAAAAAACTAAGATCTTGACATCCGGTCCCATCACTTCATGGCAAATAGATGGGGAAACAATGGAAACAGTGACAGACTTTATTTTCTTGGGCTCCAAAGTCACTGAGGATGGTAACTGTAGCCATGAAATTAAAAGACACTTCCTCCTTGGAAGAAAAAGTATGAGGAACCTAGAAAGCATATTAAAAAGCAGAGACATTACATTACTCGGACACGACTGAGCGACTGAACTGAACTGAACTGAACTGAAGGCTTTAAACAAATGTCAATATTGTCATTCTATAAAAATGCAGTATATAATAGAATTTTTAATTTTCTTAACAATTTTCAATAAGGATCTACAGAATATTGCCATGAAGTAGGTATAACACCTCTGATTACTTCTTGCATCTCAAACATAGTCACATCTGCAACTATTAAGAATTCAGAGGGACGTTCCTGATGGTCCAATGGTTAAGAATCAGCCTGCCAATGAAGGGGACATGAGTTCCATCCCTGGTCTGGGAGGATCCCCCATGGTGCAGGGCAACTAAGCTCATGCACCACAATTTACTGAGCCCAAGCCCTAGAGCTCAGGAGCTGCAACAAGAGAAACCACTGAAATGAGAGGCCCACACACTGCAGTGAAGACTAGCTCCTGCTCACTGCAACTAGAGAAAGCCTGCACACAGCAACGAAGACTCAGCATGCCCACTTGGGGAAAAAAAAAAAATGTCAGAATTACAGGACCAAATACAATCTATTGATCTTCCAGTCTTTCAGTGACTTTGACAGTGGCATAAAGGGACACTGGTCAGTTAACACTTTATAGCTTACAGAGAGTATAAGATATAGTTTCCTGACTAGCAGAGAGGAAAATTACATACCCATGAAAAGCTAAAAGGAGAGAAACTGCTTTAAGTTAAGGTGGTCAAAACACATCTCATAAGAAGCAGAAGGTGGGCTGACTCAAAGGATTTTACAGACAAGAAAAAGACAGAAGAACATTCTGGAAAAAAGTAAAAGCCCCAAAATGCAAGGTATATGCTGAAGCAAGGATATCCATATGCAAAAGACTGAAGTTGACTCCCTACAAAAATTGACTCAAAATGGATAAAAGACATAAATGTAAGAGCTAAAATTATAAAATTCTTAGAATAAAACAGAGGAGTAAATCTCATGACCTCAGATTAGACAATGATTTTTAAATTATGGCAACAGGAGCACATGCAACAAAAGAAAAGATAGAGATGTTGGATCTCATCAAAATTAAAAATTTTTGTGCTTCACCATTAAGTGAATTGACAACCCATGGAAGGAGAGAAAATGCTGACTCATATAACTGATAAGGAATGTTTATCTGGAATACATAATGAACTCTCAGAACACATCAGTATAAACAAATAATCCATTTTAAATATAGGCAAAGGATCTGAATAAATTTTCTCCAAATTTCTCCAAAGAAGATATACAAATGACAAATAAGCTCATGGAAAGATGCTCAACATCATTAGTTATCAGGGAATGCAAATAAAAAACACAATGTGATACCATTTCATATCCACTAGCATGGCTATAACCCAAAAATAGATAATAAGAAGGCAAGATGTAGAGAAATTACTACCCTAAGCAACTACTGCTGATGAGAATGTAAAATTGTGTGGCTGCTTTTGAAAACAGTCTAGTATTTCCTCAAAAGGCAAAACACAGAGTAACCATATGACCTAGCAATTCTACTCCTAGGTATATACCCAAGAGAAATAAATGTTTCCACACAAAAACTTGAATGTGAATGTTCACAGCAGCATATTTGTAATAGCCAAAAATCAGCAACGACCCAAATGTCCATCAACTGATGAGTAGATAAAAAATATGACACAGTCATACAATAAAATATTATTTGGCAATAAGAAGAAATGAAATATTGACACTTGCTACAACATGGATAAACTTTTAAAACTTTATTCTAAATGAAAGAAGCTAATCACAAAAGACCATATACAGTATGGTTCCATTTATTTGAAAGTGAAAGTGAAAGTTCTCAGCTGTGTCCGACTCTTTGCGAGCCCATAGACTGTAGCCTACCAGGCTCCTCTATCCATGGAATTCTCTAGGCAACAATACCGGAGTGGGTAGCCTATCCCTTCTTCAGCAGATCCTCCCGACTCAGGAATCAAACCTGTATTGCAGGTGGATTCTTTATCAGCTGAGCTACCAGGGAAACCCTAAATGTTCAGAATAGGCAAATCTAAATGACTTCCCTGGTGGTGCAGATGGTAAAGCATCTGCCTACAATGTGGGAGACCTGGGTTCGATCCCTGGGTCAGGGAAGATCCCCTGGAGAAGGAAATGGCAACCCACTCCCGTACTCTTGCCTGGAAAATTCCATGGATGGAGGATCCTGGTAGGATCCATGGGGTCACTAAGAGTCGGACATGACTGAGTGACTTCACTTTCATAGTGATAAGAGAGTAGATTAGTGGCTTGCAGAAGAGTGGGTGGAGAGGAGACAGGGAGTGACTCTTAATGGTTTTTTGTGGGAATGGTAGGTAATAAGAATGCTCTAAAATTGATTGCCATGATGGTTGAACAACTCTGTGAATAAACTAAAAACCACTGAATTGTACATTTTAAATAGGAGAATTACATGGTTATGTGAATGTATCTTAATAAAACAGTTTTTTTAAATATGCAAGGTGTGTTTAATATAGAGAACCATAAATAGACCATTCTGACCAGATAAAGTAAATTTATAGTGACAAATGGAAACTAAAACTGGAAAACTAGGTTGCCCCTGTGGTATGCTTGCAGCCCTTCAGTGAGAACAGAAAGAGTTAGAACTGTATTCCTACTTTTCCAGCTAATTGCTTTAGGATGATATGTATATAAAGAGCCAAAAACCTAATAAGCATCCAAAAAATGATAACTGACTGTTCTTTTTATTATCATTATCAGGAGGTCCCTGATCATTCTAGAAGTGCATTCACTTTACCAGGACCTCTGGCCTGGCCTCTTAGGCCCTCCATAGTCTGGATTTTATGTGACCACTTGATCTTACCTCTACCAAGACCATGATCTTAGTTTTCTTAATGTTGAGTTTTAAGCCAACTTTTTCACTCTCCTCTTTCACTTTCAACAAGAGACTTTAGTTCTTCGCTTTCTGCCATAAGGGTGTTGTCATCTACATATCTGAGGTTATTGAGATTTCTCCCGGCAATCTTGATTCCAGCTTGTGCTTCATCCAGCCCAGCATTTCTCATGATATACCCTGCATATAAGTTAAATAAGCAGGGTGACAATATACAGCCTTGACATACTCAAAGAAAACTAAGATCATGGCATCTGGTCCCATCACTTCATGGTAAATAGATGGGGAAACAGTGGAAACAGTGACAGACTTTGTTTTTGGGGG
>NW_011495032.1:20633437-20648800 GCF_000754665.1 Bison bison bison | reverse complement strand
GTAGTCATGTATGGATGTGAGAGCTGGACTATAAAGAAAGCTGAGCGCAGAAGAATTGATGCTTTTGAACTGTGGTGTTGGAGAAGATGCTTGAGAGTCCCTCGGACTGCAAGGAGATCCAACCAGTTCATCCTAAAGGAAATCAGTCCTGAATATTCATTGGAAGGACTGATGCTGAAGCTGAAACTCCAATACTTTGACCACTTGATGCGAAGAACTGACTCATTTGAAAAGAGCCTGATGCTGGGAAAGATTGAAGGCAGGAGGAGAAGGGACCTACAGAGAATGAGATGGTTGGATGCGTTCACCGACCCAATGAACATGAGTTTGAGTAAACTACAGGAGTTGGTGATGGACAGCGAGGCCTCGTGTGCTGCAGCCCGTGGGGTCACAAAGAGTCAGACATGACTGAGTGACTGAACTGAACTGAACTGAGCTACCAATACCTGAGGTCCAACCAACTTGATTCAATTTACTTTTGAAGATTAAAAAAGACAATGGATGTCAGCTTGATTTTTGGATCCTTAAAAAATAAGAAAATAATCAAAGAAAATAATCATTATGCCTGAAAATCTAGGCATAAAGTAATGCACAAAGGCAATATCCACATAGGTAAATTAGACTTATAAGTTATTTTGAGGTAATAGAATGTCACTGGAATAACAAGTGAAAAACAATTCAGCTCAATAATGGCTATGTTCACTATGTTAACCAGACACACATTAGTAGAGGGAAGCTATTAGAGATGAGTGTGTGGAAGAGAGTGGACTTTACAAGAACAAGGGAGAAATGGAAAGTCACCCAAGACACCTATAACTTTTCCAGCTTTGATGGGTTAGTACTTTGAGCCACATAAGGAACCATAGAATTTTCTTCCAGAAATTTTCTGTTGAACAAAAGAATTCAAACCGCATGTGCATTATAAAGTTCAGCATCTCAAAAGCACTGACACTTTACTCATATTAAAAATAAGCCAAGAGAAAGCATATAATTTTTCTTCTGAGTTTCTTATCTTTTCATCTAGGACCCTGGGAGAGATATAACTTTTTAAACTGTCAAGTAGATAATGAATACATACAAGTCATCAGAGAGTCACCAAAGAAACCCCTAAAATAAATTAACAAACAAAATTAAAAGCGGTTTTCCCATCTCTGAGCACACTAATAATTTCAGGTCTAACTACTCAGGTTAGAATGTATTCTGGTTGCTGGTACGTATGTAATGAAACCCAGATTACTTCTAAACTTAGGATAGTTATCAACGAGTGAGCAGAAAGAGAACAAAACCTCTAACATAACATGGCAGTCGCCTGCACAAAGAATAGCACATTTTCATACAGCTGCGGAGACAAATCCTCCCTGGGATTCCATAATGTCAATAACTACTCAACTTCCGGCCCTTGTAATTTCCAAACTGGAGCAGTCACCTCCTCTTCCAGGTTTGCCTCAGCCCCTGAGTCTGCCACTACTGTGCAGCTGAGGCTGTATAAGACATTAGTTGGCATTAGTTGGCACATGAAGATAGGTGGGTCAGAAGAGCTATGAGGTAAAGAAAAAACTCAGAGATTTAAAACCACCATGGATAATCCACCTGTGGTTAAACCAAATGGTAACACAGACAAACCATATGTGTTCTACCAAATGTTCAAAACTGTATGTGGCAATCCTGCACATCAGCGGTCTGCTCAAGGGAGGTCTTTCCACTGACATCTACATTACCTTTCAACACACCTTTCAATACGTGTACCATCTTTCCTTTTGTGTTTGTATTTCTTTAAAGGGAGAAGGAGGACAAGAATGAAGATAAAGCCATTAAAAACAAAATCTGCAAGCTTTTCTGAAAGCATAGTCTTTTACAGTTTAATTTTTTCTCTCATTTCAAAATAAAAGCTTTATATTAATACTATGCCATGTAAATTCCAAGGATAGTTTAATCACTTCTATTATTCAAATACAAATTATTCATGTTTCTAATTATAATGGAATTACAGTATTTCTCCAAGCCCGTTTATTTATTTTGCTAAAACACAATATATTTCTTGTTACTTTCTACCTTTTACCTGATGTAGAAACAGGAAGTAGCTCAGCCTTCAGGCCAAGAGAAAGCATCATTATTACTTATCCTTGCAGCTCAAAAATAACCCCCTGAGGTCTAAAGTTTCATTTCCAAAACTACCTCTCACACAGAGTCTATTATCTGATTGAAGGAAAAGACGTTAACTGCCATAGCCCTAGGACCCAAGCTTATTTTGTCTCTGAGCCAAACAAGACTACAGTTCCTAACAGAATAGCATAATAAGCAATCCTCCAAGAGCTATAGTCAGTAATTTACTAAAATTACTCCAAAAGACAGCATAGGAAGCATAAAACTTTTGCTTAGTTTAATATTTCCCTTCCTATGATTTAAAGGAAAAGGGATTTAAAAATAAACTACTAGGTAGATTTAAAAATAAGAAAGCTACAAATCTATTCAAGATGAAAATTAGCAATTGGTTAGAGTTAATGATGACCTTAATATGTTCAAAATTAATAGAAAGAAAAAGTAATAAGAAATGTTCTAAAAAATGGAAAATCTAGAGGCAAACATATGCCTCCCAAGCAGAAAATCTAACATTAGACATTAAAACCTATGCATTCTCTCTCTGAAAGATCTTCACACAAATTATCCACAAGAATTCAAGTATCAAGGGAAAAAAAACTGCATACAAAATTTAATATTCAAATATACACCCTGGGAAAAAGGAAAACATTCTTGATGAAATGGAATATGGCAGCTATTTAGAGCTAACATATTTAGGACTATTAGAAACTATTATTGATTAGGATTAATAAAGAGTAATAAATGTTGAATTCCAAAATAAAATTTAGAAGCATTATAGAATACTTTTAAAATTGTGTGTCCTATGGAGTGTAAATATATAATCAAACACTGTTTGCCAAAAAACTGGCAAAGAAGCTAACTGTCCTGAATTACTTTCATGAAGACTGACTTCTAGAGAAACCATAATAATGCCATACATCTGAAATACATTTCTCTAAACTCAGAAAAACAGCATGTTTGCAAACCGTAGGCCCATGGAATTAATTTTCAAGGTCCTTAAGAAAATTTGTATATATTTTGTCCCCAAAAAAGTGGCCATAGGCATGTTAACATGCATAAAGGATGTGACTGGCTTAGCCATACTAAACCATTAGTAAAGAAAATTATGGTCTTCTTACTTTCTTACTTTCTCTATTTTCTACTATTTTCAGACCTATAAGGCCCCTGGGTTGTTTCTTTTCCCTAGTGCCCCATCAAATCATATTTGCAATACGGATCTAATATCACCACTTTGTTCCTGTGTCAATTTAGGCTGTGACTTGCTACTCTCAGAGGTGTCTGCTTTCTTTCCCATGATGGAATAAAATGCTGTACTTTATTTCTCACTACAAAATAAAAGGTTTTGTCCTGGTTGAAGTCATTTCAGCATTCAGAGAGCAACTGCAGAAGTCGTAAAACTATTTTACCTTTGAAATCTTACTTTAAACAACTGCCCATTCTATTTTCCTATAAAGCCAGCCTGGCTATTGGAAAGATATTTCTCACATTTGAAACTGCTTGTTGAACTAATTCAACTCCATGCAAAATTAGCAGGTTCTCTTCTTACATAGATGTTCTTCCATCTTTGTATCTGGTGACCCCATTCAGTGACTCTGAAGAACCCAGTTCATAATTTCTATCACTGCCTACCCAAAAAAAGCAAGCAGAAATATAAAAGCACTTCTTTTATTAATTCAAAAAAAAAAAGTAGTGATATTGGGAGCCCAGAGAGGGCAACCCTGGGAAGGGTGATAAATCACACTGTGCACAGTGAAGAAATAGCTATTTCCAGACCACGCAACAGCTTTCATGTATGTGAGGAATCCTACTTCTCCCTCTGTCATTTTTAATCAGGGAGGTGGAGCTGCCACAGACGTTTGGTAGCGAGCGAGACAAGGGTCAAAACTCAAATGCCTACAGCAGCTCAGCAGCTCACAGAAATAAATGTCATGAACAAAGTAAGTGACATACAGGCAGTGGTGGGGATCCAGGAGACAGCAAACCCTGCCAAGAGGTGACATCTGTGACTCAGCTACCCTGTGGCCATACGATGTTGCCAGATCACCAATTATTTTAAAAAAGAAAACCTAAAACACAGATTCTCGTGTGAAATTTGTTAGCAACTACCAAGCAGTAATGCAAATGTTTAAAAACACTGGGTCGGGTAAGTCTGGGTGAGTCAAACTAAAGCCACTAGTTGTCAGGGTGTGTCCCACTGGTCATGTGTTTTGTCCCTCTATTATATAATTATGATCACCTGGCCCAATCCCCTATGATTTAACCAATGGGATTTTGACCTACGGGACCCAGAGGGAATAAATGATATAATGATTAATGTTATGTGTCAATTTGGAGGGAGTTTTTGGATGAGATCAACATTTAAATCAGTGAATTTGGGGTAAAGCAGATTGCTCTCCACCCACTCATTTGATGGCCTGAATAGAACAAAAAGAGTGGCCTCCCTGAACAAGAGAGAATTCTCCAGAAGAGTGCCTTCCAACTTCATCTGCACCACCAGCTCTCCTGCATATCAAGCCTGCTGGCCTGGCCCACATTACAGATTTTGCACTCATCAGCTTCCATAATTGTATAAGCCAATCATTTATAATAAATATATGCACATTGTATTGGTTCTGTTTTCTGGAGAAACCAATACAATTTGGCCAAAGTCACAAAACTAGTTTGGGGAAATTTTTTAATGAATTGTTCTCTTTCCCTAGAATATGTTCCAGTCTACTACACTGGAGCAGGAATCCTTATAAAGTAGAAAATGGCATTACAGACTCTGGTGGCTCTGATGGTAAAGAATTGACCTGCAATGCAGGAGACCTGGGTTCAATCCCTGGGTTGGGAAGATCCCCCAGAGAAGGGCATGGCAACCCACTCTAGTACTCTTGCCTGGAGAATCCCCATGGACAGAGGAGCCTGGCAGGCTGCAGTCCATGGGGTCACAAAGAGTTAGACACAACTGAGCGACTAAACACAGCACATGTATATACATTACAATACCCAGAGACAGCACATACAATGCGTATTTCTCAGAGTGTAGCTGCAATGCTACAGAATCATATAAATACTTGTTCATATACAGATTCCTAGGTCTAGCTCCAGATGAGCTGAATACAACTCTCTAAGTTGGGGCCCAGGAATCTACATCTTGGCAGCTCCCCAGCATGGTTCCTGTGCACATCAAAGTATGATAACACTGGAGTAATCAAGAGGCAAAATAGATTAGCAGTAAAGAGCACAGACTCTAGAGCCAGACTGCCTGGCTTTGAAGCCCAACTACTTAACCCCTGTGCTTCAAACTAGAGTACACTTCACACCTCACATCCCAGAGATGACATGAGGATTGAACAAGGTAAGGTTGTAAACACTGGCGCATAATTAGAATTTAATTAATGGTAGATATTACTAAACTCTCTCATCACAGGTGTTCTTTTCAGTATCATGCTAATCAACATTTATAGTGATGATCACAGTGGCACTTTAAGATCTTGAAATACTTGCTAAAGCAAAGATCAATGTGGTTAGATGCTTCATTTCATGAAAATTCTTTGTAACTTGATAATTTGCATATAACATCAACGGTAACTTTTTCTAGAGATTAGAACATTTGATAAACCTGAATACCACATCTGACTATAACTTGTAACAGAGTTAGCTATATGCGTGTACCATGTAGTGTGAAGACAGTGAGAGATTTTCTTACCATGGTCTTTCCGCAGTTTACTGATCTTCTTTCTTTATTCCTATAAGGATTGAGGCTATATTTTATTTTTTTTATTTTATTTAAGCCTTAGCTCTCCAGTCCCTAGCTCAGACAGCCTCCACAACAGGCATTCAAATATAAACAATTTTTGAGTTAAATTTTCACACTAACATAATGGCTTTGATCCAACACTCTTTCACTAACAAATTCTCATGATAATATCTAAAGAAGGATATACAAACAGAAGTTACAAAAGGAGGCTATAAATAATGACACATGGAATATTTGTCTCCCCCACCAAGAAGAAAGCCAAATTCACTCATCTTTCAAACTTTTATTTCAGCCAACTCTTAACCTGAGAGCAGTTATCAGCTAATAAATTGAAACTGCACAAATACAAGAGCTAACAAGAGATGTAAAAGGAAGCTGTATGAGACAAAATTGGGTGAGACCAGAAATATGGTAGGCTTTTGGATCATTCGGCACTAAATATAAACCTGAGATCACTTTGCATTTGAATTTGAGAAAGTCTTTTGACAGAGCAGATCTGTTTTAGGACAACGTAGAACATACAGAAGATTTTGCAGATACCATGCGGCACACGGTGCTTCCTAGGTGGTGCTTGTGGTAAAGAACATGCCTGTCAATGCAGGAGACACAGGAGACCCAAAGACAAGGGTTCAGTCCTCGAGTAGGGAAGATCCCCCAGAAGAAGGCATGGCAATCCACTCCAGTATTCTTGCCTGGAGAATCCCATGGACAGAGGAGCCCAGTGGGCTACAGTCCATAGGATAGCAAAGAGTCAGAAACAACTGAGCGACTAAGCACATACACATATATAGAGACTGGACATACATATAGAGACTGGCTTCCTTGGTGGCTCAGTGGTAAAGTAACCGCTTGCAATTCAGAAGACGCAGGTTCGATCCCTGGGTCAGGAAGATTCCCTGGAGAAGGAAATGGCAACCCACTCCAGCATTCTTGCCTGGGAAATCCCAAGGACAGAAGAGCCTGGCCAGCTACTGTCCATGGGGTCACAAAGAGTTAGACATGACTGAAGCGACTTAGCATGCACACACACATGTGGCACAATTAAGAAACCTGAAGGTGAAAAATATAAATAATGGAGGCCAACAATAACCACAAGATATGACTTGGAACAGAAGGAATATGCCCCCCCAAAAAACAAGGATATGGCCAAAATAAGGCTTCAGAAATAAAAAGTATCATTATTTCATTTAGAACTTGAATCAAGATGAGGGGCTCTCCAGCAGGGAGCATCCCAGTTGAGCAGAGGCAGATGGGCCAAGGGCAGGGTGGCTGTTCCCTGTAAAGGAGATGGTCTGAGGATACGTGAATGAATCAGGAATTCAAGAACTAGATTCTGAACTAGAACACCAGTGGTTACACAGCCTAGAAGGAAACTAACACATCCACATGTGCCCAGCATCACACAAAACTTACCAACCTCACATTAATGAGAGATTTCTAAACCAATGAAATAAGCAAGAATAAAGAAGCTACAAGAGAAACAGTTACAACAAAACCCTTCATTCACTGCCCTGTGTACCTAAGTTATCAAAACCAACCCTGTGCAAGCTACTGTTCAAAGGAAAAACAAAAACTACAAAAAGATATGGCCCCTGGCCGCAAAAGTGATCATCTAGGTAAAGGTTATAATATAAAGAACATATATGTAAGAAACAATAATAACACAAAGGAATAATCATAATGCTTGAAGTGAGTTTCAGTATTCCAGCAGAATGAAAGGAAAGAAAGATTATTCTAACAGAAGTGAACTGGAATGAATGAATGGAGTTTAAAGGCTTTTGAGAAGACCTGAACACCCAGTCTTGACTTGATAAGATGGAAAGAGAACAATACATTAAAAAGTGGCACAGGCAGATGTCTATAAGGGAAAGAACAGAGAACAACTAACTAAAGCAAATATTCAAATCCACTAGATCTTAGAGGACTGGCAGCAGAATTACAGGGGACAAGACAGGAATCTCATCTGACTGTCACAGGCCTTCACTGCTAAGCTACAGTGTTTGGGTTTTATTTGCTAAATAGTAGGAAACCACTGCGGAGAAGGCAATGGCACCCCACTCCACTACTCTTGCCTGGAAAAATCCCATGGACGGAGGAGCCTGGTGGGCTGCCATCTATGGGGTCGCACAGAGTCGGACACGACTGAGCGACTTCACTTTCCCTTTTCACTTTCATGCATTGGAGAAGGAAATGGCAACCCACTCCAGTGTTCTTGCCTGGAGAATCCCAGGGACAGGGGAGCCTGGTGGGCTGCAGTCTATGGGGTCGCACAGAGTTGGACATGACTGAAGTGACTTAGCAGCAGCAGCAGCAGGAAACCACTGAAGGCTTTGACCTGATCATAGCTGTGTTTGATCTATCTGATGAGATACAAGGTGGTATTTAGAAAAGAGTGAGAGTCAGGAGAAAAACTAAAAGACTCATGATAATCCATGAGAGGACTAGTAAAAACCTAAATTAAGGTAATTAGTATATAGGAAAGGAAAGATTGATGGATGTGGTACTTGCTCCTAAAATGTGGAATTTTCTGATATTAATTAGCATATACATTACCAAGAAAATAAATATGCACAATGTAATTAGAAACTTCCTAATTCCAGTATAATTCCCAACATACCAGCCTCGAGTCTTTAAAACATTCCTCTAATATTTCTTCTCAAGGAGAAATTTTCTTGTAATATTTTTTAGCTTCTAAGTTAAGATAATTCACCATTATCTCCGTCTGAGGTTTTCCCACTGTATAGAGGAAGGAATAGCACACATCTGAGAACTCCAAAAACAGCCTCTGCCTGTCAACAGTAAATTTAAACGTGAAATCTGTAGAATTCTGGAGTTTCTGCCACTTACAAAATTCCTCCTTTCTGAACATATTCATACTTCAGCAAGCAAGCACCTCTGAACAATCATTCTTAAATATAAACTACACGATGCAGTGGAATAATTGTAAATTACCACATAGTTTTTGACACCCACTGTGATGCTTGCTCATGAAAGAAACCACAGATGCTGAACTGATAGAGATTAAAATCTCTCCCTGTCCTTTTGAAGGAAACAGGAGGCAAGCCATCTGAGGAGAAACTAGGCTGAGGCTCTCTGCAGGCCTTCCTGCCTTCAATTTCTATTCCAACACACTGAACGACATAATTTGTGGTGTTTTCTTCTGTTTCCAAAAGGGTTTGTGATCAGATACCAGAAAACAAAGGTCCAATTACCTGGCACTACAGAATTCCAGCCTTAAAGTTTAAATGAAACCTGCAGATCATTTCTCTCAGTTACTTCCTTCTAAGGCCAAGAAAAATGAGAATCAAGGTCCCACAGCTGATACAGCAAAGTATAAGTCTTCTCACTGACAGTTTAAGGTTTCTTTCACTGCCCTCCACATTGTCTTCACAAGCCTTCAGTTTTAAATATCCATGTATTCAAATGATGGAGTGTCAGCCCCAGTATTATATCATGGATCACGGTTAAGGAAGAAAAATAGAAGTTCAGCCATGGACACATAGGGCAAGACTGCACCAGCCTTTTCCCACCATGAAGATGTATGTTGTTTCCAGGTTATGGGCCAGGCAAGATTCATGCAGATTTATTCCACTACGGCAGGAAGTTAGTAAAAATAGAACATTTTAAAAACAACTCTGGAATATACAAGGTGTTGTTTAAAACACTTAGAAAAGATAATAAAAGAACTTAGAAATGATTTTTATCCTTATAGGTCTAACTCAGTTATTAGAATATTAATGAAGGTATCTCTAAAATGGAGTTAATGATGAGATGTTGATTATTTACACATTATGAATAATATACAAGCAAAGAGTCAGACACGACTGAGCGACTGGACTGAACTGAACTGAACGGAAGAGTAGTATTGTAATCCACTTAGAACTTTCAGAAAGAACTGTCCCTAACAAACCTCTAGAAATCAGAATTATAAGAATTTATCAAAAGACCCATAGGTTCTCAATCAGTGGCTCAATCACCATAAGGTTATCACCCAACAATTCCCAATACTCTCAAGGAATTACCCTCTGAACAGAACAGCAGACAATCAGTCTGCGCTCAGTCTGTGTATCATTTAGGGATTTTTTATTAATATCAAAACTCTTCCGCAGCTGGGTTAGATGATGATCCATGGCAAGATGCCAGAGGCTTTCTGTTCCCTTGGGATTACCATGGCAACCACTCTTTACTGGCTACCTAAAGACAGGGAAGGAGGTAAATCACACAGGCAAGGAGTCCAATTTGAAGGAAGCAGCACTGATGAGCGTCTTCTGAGTTTTGTTCTCTCTTTAGCCAAATCACCTTAGCCAAGCTACTAAACTTCTCTGTGCTTAGTTTTCCTCTCTTGTAAAACGAGGATAATATCTACTTAATAGTGTTGTCCTGAAGATCAAACTCAATGAGATAAAGTGTGAAAGCACCAGAAGTGTCTAGACATGGCAGTTTTCAACAAATGATACCTATTTTATTCGATATGCAGGTATGACTTACCTATATAAGAGCAAAGATGTAGGCTCCACATCAGAATATATATATGATATAAAATATTTACCAAGAATGGTTATGCTGTATGGGAGACTCAACCCTGGGAAGAATTTCAGCATCGATAAATTTAATGACTTTTACTGCTGATAACTGGGTGCCACTTCCACAAAAAGTCACTTCCCCCTTCTTATTATTATAGTATCTTAAATCCACAACCAGCTCACTCCAGTGAGCTTAAAAGTAAGCAATAACTGGAGAAGGCAACAAAATAAGCCATTGTTAATGAATTTCACTTCAGCAGAGTAGTTAACCAAATTCTTTAGCTGATCAGCAGAAGAGTACTGACTCAGCGCAGAGGTTTAAGACAGAACATAAACTTTCACTACTTGCCTATAATGCCAATAAATAGCCTCAAGTCTATCCTGACTGAGGTTTCAGAAAGGACCTATTCTCCAGGGCACAGAGTGACAGGGTCCTATCAGTTTTGGTGTATTAATCGTGAATGCTCATCACACACACAGAATGACTTTGGACAGCTGTACCAACTAATCAAAAGAGACTGATTAGTCTTTAGGTTTCTGGATTAGCCTTGTAGAATATTAAATATTTATCAGAAGATAATTAGTCACTCAGTCAATAGGATTTCTACCTACAGACACAAGTCAATGTTCCTCCATCATGTCCAACAACTGACGAGTTCAGAGTGTTATTAAGCCTCAGGATTACTTTGATGCCACAGTCTCCCAGTCTTGAGTATTGTTCCTGTGTACAGTGCCCATGTGCTTGGTTAAGTGACAGAAATTCAGCTTAGATTAGTTGTAGCAATGTGAAAATACATAGGAAGTACAAAGTATCCTATGATTTTAAAGGGTTGAATACTTAAGCTGCGGGAAGTATGCATCTCTCTACCTTCTGATCCTCTCACTGTAGACTGGCTTTGTTTTCTCTGGGCAGCAAACCTGACTATCATATCATAAGCTCCTGGGTTTCATATCTAATAAATTACCCAGCCAAAAGGAACTGACACTTTCCCAATTCACTTGCACACTTCCAGGGAAGGACCATCTTGAGTCAGATGCCCTCTCCTGGCCCTAGTAAAAGAAAAGATGGGAGCAGGGAAGGGGCAGCATCACATAAAGCACAAGGCAGTGCCCACTGGAAGCTTGAGCCATCCCCAAAGTAAAGGAGGTGCTGTTTCCAGAAGAAAAGCTGAGGGGAGGGTTGTGGAAACAACAACGGCAGACTGCTACAGGTATATATGTGCAATTTTATTTCAAGTATCAGTATGTTATGAAAACATATGTGTTCTTTCACTTTGTAAATAAACCTCCACCAAACTTAACCATGGGCCATAAATTTTATAGCCATTCAAGTCAGGTCATCTACTGTATCGCTGGTCTTGTCAGCTCACTATTTCCCACCACTTCCACCTCCAGTCTCTTACTTAGCTGGAACACAATAAACCTCCTAAGTAGAAACATCTACAGGAGGGGATACATTCACAAGGATTGCACAACCATGTTTCTCTTGTCTAGAGCAATCCTCAGGCAAAAAAAAATCATTTTCTTTGTTATTCTAGCTATCTCATTTTGGCCTCAGATAACCTAAACAATTTTTGCAATGCAATTTCATTACTAGAAACAATTTCATTATAGGAGAATATTAGGCAACTGTTAGAGGGAAGTCAAAAGGTCAGCATCCACCTATAAACTATATTCCTATCTTATAATTATGCCTACTTAGATATAGCAAATTCTAAAGTAGCAAATAGACAACAGAAATATTAAAATATTTTTAATTACCTTATATCAGCATTTGTAATTATTTCCTCAACAAATATGTATGCTGATTTTGAGGTTTACAGTATACAGAGTATTTTCAAACTGCTAGTTCTGGGACTTACAAAATGACTGAGAATGAATCTTTTATTGCCTTCTTCCTCTCATGCTAAATGATTTTTTAATTTTACTTGATGTCGTAAAACCTTACCCATTTAAATCCATGTGATCTATAACATATGACCTTTGAAAAACAAATGCCCGACCCATACTAATGCTCAGGAAAACAGTCTCCCAGAATATTAGTCATGTCTGACCACTCTTTCTGGGTGACCAGATGTCTCCCGGGTTCAGGTGCTGGGTTGGGTACAGTAGATCCTTAGATGTGGAATGAAAGAACTAGTCTCCCCCAAGGACACAGGAACAAGGAAAGCAGTTGTTGTTGTTGTTCAGTCACTTAGTTGTGTCCAACTCTTTTGCAACCCTATGCATTGTAGCCCACTACGCTCCTCTGTCCCTGGGATTTCCCAAGCAAGAATACTAGCTGCTGCTGCTAAGTCACTGCAGTCGTGTCCGACTCTGTGTGACCCCATAGATGGCAGCCAATCAGGAGTGGGTTACAATTTTCTTCTCCAAGGGATCTTTTCAACACAGGGATCGAACCAATGTCTCCTGCACTGGCAGGTGGATTATTTTTTTAACACTGAGCCACCAGAGAAGCCCATAAAGGAAGAAAACCAGATGCAATCAAAGGGAGATTAAACAAAGGAAACCCACACCAGTTAGAGAAGCAGTACAGAAATTATGAGTCAGAGCACAGATTTAATGAAACAGCTGGTAAAGCTGAAGAAGAGCAACTGGGGCCAAATCACTTTAAATGAGCTGGAACCCAATCTTTTTGAGAGAAATCATCTTTGTTACCCAAAACTCTATAATCCAACTGTCACCTGGAGTTTGGGTCTCCCACCAAAGCTCTGTCCAAAATTTCTGAAGATTCCTTAGGTGTGTATAATGTGGAAAAGATGCAGAACTTGTGCCTCTGTGTCAGCTCAGCACTTACTTGCATAGCCCCATCTCTGTTCTCCACCATTAGACCCAACATGAAGCTCAAGCCTTCTTGAGTTCCCCATCCATTTCTCCACTCACATAAAGCTTACATGAATATGAGACTTTGTCAGTTATTCAGAGGGAGGTATAAAAGCAGTTTACATGACAGCAAAGTAAATAATTTCAAATTGAACATCTCTCTTCTTAAGGCTTCCTTGATGGCTCAGACAGTAAAGAATCTGCCTGCAATGCGGGAGACCTGGGTTTGATCCCTGGGTTGGGAAGATCCCCTGGAGGAGTGCATGGCAACCCACTCCATAATTCTTGCCTGGAGAATCCTCAAAGACAGAGGAGCCCGGCAGGCTGCAGTCCATGGAGTCACAAAGAGTCAGACACAACTGAGCGACTAAGAATGCATGCATGCTTCTTAAATTTCTTTTGATAACCCTAACACCAGATTATTTCCAGAGATCTCTTCACCCAACTTTGCAGCATCTGCAAGTTTCTCTACCTTCCTATCTATATATATCTCCTTCAAAGAACCATCACAAAATACCCTTCTTAGGTCAGGGTGCTAACTACTCTCCCCTCCTACTTTGGCTCTAGCCTCCAGAAGGTTCTCCAATTTTGCTTCATGCATCTACATGGATTACCAAGGCTTTCACAGATGGATATCCTCCTTTCAGAACTTCAGTGACCACTGTCAAGATCATGGATTTAACTTCTAACTCTCATTACACAACACTGAACTGGAATCATTGGTCCCTGGATTAGCTAATGAGGAGAAATGAGCTTGGGTGGTGCTCCACTCCATAATCTAGGGATAAGGCAGCCTGACTAGGTAGGGAAAGACTCCACCCATTAGCTATTCACAAGTCAGGGCACCTGAATACAGTCTGGGAAGAGTTCTCAGCAGCTTCTCCGATCTCCCTAGTTGTGGAACTGACTCCCCTTTTCAGAAAACAATTCTGCCTTTTGGTTCATCACAAGAAGCACTTATAGGCAGGTGTTGAGCTCAGGTAAGTGAGCTCTGATTTCACATTCCACACTGCAACAAGATGGCTTGTAGAACCCATTGCCCTGAACCCTCTCCCTGCTGTGCCTGGCCGGTTCTAGCATACCCAAAAGCAAGAAAAATTTCTGTAACATCAGCTTATAAGTCTGGTCTAATTCTGCTGAAATCACAGATTACTCTAGCCCATGAAAATAAGCCAAAGAACAGACACAGAAGTAGAAACCAGACACATTTTAGGGAATCATAGTAATGTGAGAAACCTATATGAAGATCAGGAAGCAACAGTTAGAACTGGACATGGAACAACAGACTGGTTCCAAATAGGAAAATGAGTATGTCAAGGCTGTATATTGTCACCCCGCTTATTTAACTTATAGGCAGAGTACATCATGAGAAACGCTGGGCTGGAAGAAGCACAAGCTGGAATCAAGGTTGCCGGGAGAAATGTCAATAACCTCAGATATGCAGATGACACCACCCTTATGGCAGAAAGTGAAGAGGAACTAAAAAGCCTCTTGAGGAAAGTGAAAGAGGAGAGTGAAAAAGTTAGCTTAAAGCTCAACATTCAGAAAACGAAGATCATGGCATCTGGTCCCATCACTTCATGGCAAATAGATGGGGAAACAGTGGAAACAGTGTCAGACTTTATTTTTTTGGCTCCAAAATCACTGCAGATGGTGATTACAGCCATGAAATTAAAAGACACTTACTCCTTGGAAGGAAAGTTATGACCAACCTAGATAGCATATTCAAAAGCAGAGACGTTACTTTGCCAACAAAGGTCCATCTAGTCAAGGCTATGATTTTTCCAGTAGTCATGTATGGATGTGAGAGTTGGACTATGAAGAAAGCTGAGCGCTGAAGAATTGATGCTTTTGAACTGTGGTGTTGGAGAAGACTCTTGAGAGTCCCTTGGACTGCAAGGAGATCTAACCAGTCCATTCTAAAGGAGATCAGTCCTGGGTGTTCTTTGGAAGGAATGATGCTAAAGCTGAAACTCCAGTACTTTGGTCACCTCATGCGAAGAGTTGACTCATTGGAAAAGACTCTGATGCTAGGAGGGATTGGCGGCAAGAGGAGAAGGGGATGACAGAGGACGAGATGGCTGGATGGCATCAACAACTCGATGGACCTGAGTCTGAGTGAACTCTGGGAGTTGGTGATGGACAGGGAGGCCTGGCGTGCTGCAATTCATGGGG
>NW_011495032.1:20629467-20633337 GCF_000754665.1 Bison bison bison | reverse complement strand
CCACCGCCCCTGGGATTCTCCAGGCAAGAACACTGGAGTGGGTTGCCATTTCCTTCTCCAGTGCATGAAAGTGAAAAGTGAAAGTGAAGTCGCTCAGTCGTGTCCGACTCTTGGAGACCCCATGAATTGCAGCACGCCAGGCTCCTCCATCCCTGGGATTTTTCCAGACAAGAGTACTGGAGTGGGGTGCAGTTGCCTTCTCTGGAACTGACTGACTGAAGGAACACAAAACTGCCTACACCAAAACCCCTCTGCCCTTTGGATTCCATGGATTCACTGAGTGAGTGAATTCGCTCAGTCATGTCTGACTCTTTGCGACCCCCGTGGACTGTAGCCCACTAGGCTCCTCCATCCATGGGATTCTCCAGGCAAGAATACTGGAGTGGGTTGCCATTTCCTTCTCCAGGGGATCTTCCTGACCCAGGGATTGAACTTAGGTCTCCTGCATTGCAGGCAGATGTTTTAACCTCTGAGCCACCAGGGAAGTCTCAGTTTAATACTTTATGACAATCTAGTCAAGACATAATCTTTAACCACTGGATATTTGGTGTGCCTTATACAATGTGATCTGAACACACCTTGCCCATCAAAATGATAAACAGACTTCATGTATAAAAGTAAATTCACTCATTCATTCATTGATTAATTCAACAAATACATATTGAGTGCCTACCACATGCCCATCATATTAAGCTCATGGGTTTAAGCCTTTTGAAAGCTCCTGGCATGATTCTATCTACCCATTTAAAAAGCTACACATTACAAAAGAGTTTACATTTTCTAAGATTCATGTGAAAACTACATAAAAATTAACCCTATCCTAGCTAGTGATCACAATGGGCCTGTCAAAAGAGCAAGGCATTGATTCACCCTCAGTCCTACTTCTTTTCCCTAAAAACAGTATGGCTCTTGACTGATACTACAAGGTATCTTAGAGTCAACATAACCAAAATTAAAATTTTTTTAGTTTCTCCTCAAACCTGTTTCTACCCCAATGTTCTCAATTAATGGTATCACCTCTCACCCAATTGAAAAGTGACCCTGGAGTCATATTTGAATCTTCTCCCTCTGTCTCACAGTTCTCTTATCCAAGGATCCATTGGCAAGTGGATCCACTGATCCTTTTTCTTCTACCTCAAATCCCACCTACCATCCAGCATGCCACTTCTCACCATCCCTACCACTACCATCAAACTAAAGCCAATATAACTTTTAACCCAGACAGCTACAACATTTTCTTTTTTTTAATTTTTTAAAATTTATTTTAATTGGAGGCTAATTACTTTACAATATTATGGTGGTTTTTGCCATACATTCACATGAATCAGCCATGGATGTACATGTGAACTGTAACATTTTCTAACTGGTCTCTTCATTTACTTATAATGTCTTACAAAATTCATTCTAACAGCTGAAAACTAAATTCAATTATGTCCTCTACTGTTCAATGCCTTTTTATCACATCTGAAATAAAATCTCAACTTTGCCTTACTATTAATACAAGCAGCCTGTATCCATCATTCTCAGCCTTGGCTGCTTATCAGAATCACCTAAGAAGCTTTTAAAAATAACTAATTGCCTCCCAGATTCATTAAATTTGGAGGTGGGCTTGGCATGGCTTGTTTTTAAAGTATGCTTTCAGAATAGAGGACCACTGTTCTCCATGTCCTGCCCCTGTCTATCTTCCTCTCTGAGTTCCCCTGCTGCCACTGTCCCTTCCATTCTTCCACTGGTTACACAGGAACTTCACTAGCCCCTCTGCTTCCTTCAACCCACAGTTTCTCTGCTTTACTTGGAAAGTTCTTCTTCATTCCCACTCTCTACTCCCACCACTGATGAGCTTCACAACACTGGTTCCTTCTCATCCATCATTCAGGTCTCTAACCACATACCACCTCTTTGGAGAACTTTTCTGGAGCTACTCAATACCCTATGCCTGTGGTTCTTGAAGTGTGGTCTCTAGAGCAGCAGCAGCAACAGCACTCAACAACTTGTTTACAATATAAATTCCTGAGCCCCACAACCAGGCCTCTACTGAATCAGAGACACTGGGAGAGGGGCTTAGCAATCTGTTTAAATTTAAAGTTGAAGGGTGATTTTGACACACATTAGAGTTTGAGAAGCACTATTGTGTGTATGTGTGCATATGGATGCGTACATACTATGTTTACATATGTATATATTTCTTCTTCCTACCAGTCATCTGAAATTGTTGTTTAATTTTTTAATTGACTGTCCCTACCGCCCTAAAATACAAGCTCCATGGAAACTTATGTTCACTGCTATATGCTCAATGATTAGAACAGTATCTGACCCACAACAAGTATTCAATAAATATTTATTGAATAAATTAATCTACAAACAAATCAACCTGGTCCCTTTCTCCCCCAGAAGCTCTAAGATTTTGTTCAGTTCTGTTTTACTTTCCTCTAGAAAGGAAAGAGGGGCTTCTCAGGTGACGCTAGTGGTAAAAAAAAAAACCTGCCTGCCCATTCAGGAGACGCAAAAGATGTGAGTCCGATACCTGAGTCAGGAAGATCCCTTGGAGGAGGGCATGGCAACCCACTCCAGTATTCTTGCCCAGAGAATCTCAGGAGCCTGGCGGGCTACAGTCCATAGGGACACAAAGAATTGGACACGACTGAAGTGACTTGGCACGGATGATGCAGAGAGAAAAGAACATGTGCACAGGGATCTACAGGAGTTCTCAGAAAACAACATCAAAATCCAATCAAATAGCCACAAATAGCCAACTCTGGCTCTTCAGAAGGCAGCCTCTTTACACGCTGAACATGTTTGGCTCACATAAATGTGAGGTAATTGTTCCCAGTGATTAAATGCAGAGCTGGAAGGCCTCATTACATCTCAAGTACCTACCAGGGCGCTTTTCCAAAGAAACAAAATACAGAGGAAGAGCACTTAAGAGGGTGTCTTGAAAGCAGAGATGCAGAGGAGGCTGGTACTCAGCTCAGAGGCCAAGGTGATCCCACCCGCAAAGGATAGTTTCCTTTGACTATGAAAACAGTGGTGAACTTGTGTCTCTTCCTACCCTCAATCCATGCCACCTTTCCCAATAAGTAAAAAATATCTTTTATTTGATTTAAATTTCTCTAAATTATAGTAAGGACCTTCTCATATCTGTACTCACCATTTGTAATGGTTTTCTCTGTGAATGGACTGTCCCTCTAGTTTTCTTTTAGGCTGCTTGCCATTTTCCAACTGATTGGCAATTAAATTTACTCTTGCCTTTTACATGCACTGTCATCATTTTCCCCAGCTTGCGTTTCACCCCTGACTTTGTTTTGATTCCTCCCCTCAGTCAGAAGTTAAAATTTTATTTAGTCAAATGAGCCAGTCTTTTACTTTAAAGTTTCTGATTTTAATGTCAATAAATAGTAAACTTTCCGCTACTCCAAATACATTAAAGTTTTCAGCCATGTCTCCTACCAGTACTTTAATGGCCCTTTTTGGTTTTGGGTGGGGGGGTTTTGGATTAAATCTTTAATCTATCTGGAGTTCATTTTGGTGTGAAGGTTGAGGAAAGTTTCTAGTATTTTTTTCCAAATGCCAAGTTCATCTGGGAAACTATAACTCAGCATTTAGCCCAGGAAAATTATATATATAGTTGACATTCAATTTATGTCTGTTAAACTGAATTATTAGAAGGGTGATGAAGCTATAAAATAGCAATTGAATTATCACATACAACAATACAACCCCCCCAAAGAAAGTATGTTTTGTATGACATTAATGTGATATTAATGTTCAGTTCAGTTCAGTCGTTTAGTCATGTCTGATTCTTTGTGACCCCATGGACTGCAGCATGCCAGGCCTCCCTGTCCATCACCAACTCCTGGAGTTCACTCAAAC
>NW_011495032.1:20629286-20629367 GCF_000754665.1 Bison bison bison | reverse complement strand
TCTCAATGGAGTGGGTTGCCATTTCCTTCTCCAGTGCATGAAAGTGAAAAGTGAAAGTGAAGTCGCTCAGTCGTGTCCGCC
>NW_011495032.1:20571662-20629186 GCF_000754665.1 Bison bison bison | reverse complement strand
CAGCCCATGGACTGCAGCATGCCAGGTCTCCCTGTCCATCACCAACTCCTGGAGTTCACTCAAACTCATGTCCATTGAGTTGATGATGCCACCCAGCCATCTCATCCTCTTGTCGCCCCCTTCTCCTCCCACCTTCAATCTTCCCCAGCATCAGGCTCTTTTCAAATGAGTCAGTTCTTTGCATCAGGTGGCCAAAGTATTAGAGTTTCAGCTTCAGCATCAGTCCTTCCAATGAATATTCAGGACTGATTTCCTTTAGGATGGACTGGTTGGATATTAATGTATGTCAATGTAAATCTTAATAAGAAAAGTAGACATGTGTGAACTAATACCAGTTTTGTTATCTCTATGCCAACAACAATAACAATAACAATAACCACTGTTTACTGAGCACTTATGCTTCACACACTAGAAGTGCTAACATATTAACTCATTTAATCCAAAAAGCAAGCCTATGAGTTTCTATTCTATCTTAACTTTACAGATGAGAACACAGAAGCACTAGGATATAAGAAGGACTGATGACCAGCAGTTGGCAGAGTCACACTCTGAGACAGAAGCATTGAGTATCCTATGGCTTAACCACTATGTTATCTTGTCTCAAGTTCACTGCTGACCACAAAATAGAACAACAGGGTGTTTTTGCTATTACCACCTAAAGGGTTTTCACATTAGGACATTCTTTTATTCCTACTCTGTATTTCTATTCATGTCCCTATCCCCATTCTCACCCAACTTCCCCCACCTCTACAAACAACCAAAAAAAAAACTTATGTCAGAACTCAATAATGCCTTTGGCTACAATATCTGACAAAGGACCTATAAAGGTCCAACACAAGGTAAATCAAAATTAGATATCTTTCTCAACTAAGCCACATTCCTTCACACCTTTTAAGTTCAAAATCCCACCATAAGCTACTATAATTTCCAGGAATGCCCTGATTTGAAATATTAATAGGACAGAGCTGCACTGAATAATTTGACCCAGCAAGGTCAAAAATTATTTCTCAGTATTTTATATTATAAATTAGATTTTTTAAAGATGTAGATAAAATTACTCAAAATATTATTAACAATGACCAGTATCATTTTAATGTATTCTTTTCCTTTTTAAGGTTCTTTTCCATTATAGGTTATTACAAGACATTGAATAAAGTTCTCCATGCTATACAATAGGACCTTGTTGTTTATCTGTTTTATATATAGTAGTGTGGTGTGTATCTGTTAATTTAAAACTTCAGTTTATCCCTCCCCCTCCCTTCCCCTATGGCAACCTTAGTTTTTTTTTTTTTTTTTTGTGAGTCTGTTTATGTTTTGTAAATGAACTCATGTGTATCAATTTTCTAGATTCCAAATATAGGTGATATCATATGATAATTAACAGGTATCATTTTATAACTCTAGCTTTTATTTAGAAAAATAAATAGGCTTTTCAGTTTGATGATGGCAAAGTAAAGACAGTTTCACTACTCTTCTTCTCTCAAAATTCTAAAGCCACAAAGATGACAGGCAACAAAAAAACACAAACTCCAACTTCAACAAAATGAAGTAACTATAATCCAACATTTGAAGATGGAAAGCAGATGGAGGAAACATTTCAGCAGAGTGGAGAAAAATCAAGCCAATGACTACAAGAAGCAAGCCAATTTGCCCATGTACATGCTTTGAAAATGGAGACACTGGGTACTTTGAAGAAGAAAATAAGAGTAGTTGCTGAAAATGAAGGCATGTTCAGGCTCTCAATCTTTGGTGGACTGAAGCTGGTTGTACTGGCTTGCAAAAGCCAACTCTGCCATTATCTCACATTGGTAGCTTGAAATAAACCATAGTGGGAAAATTAACACTATAGGAATTGGCAAATTCTACAAATCAGAATTTTTGTTTTGATTTTTTTTCAGAGACCTAGTAGTTAAACATTTACCAGCCCACCATACCAAAGTGAAAGAGGAGAGTGAAAAAGTTGGCTTAAAGCTCAACATTCAGAAAACTAAGATCATGGCATCCGGTCCCATCACTTCATGGCAAATAGATGGGAAAACAGTAGAAACAGTGGCTGACTTTATTTTGGGGGCTCCAAAATCACTGCAGATGGTGATTACAGCCATGAAATTAAAAGATGCTTACTCCTTGGAAGGAAAGTTATGACCAACCTAGATAGCATATTCAAAAGCAGAGACATTACTTTGCCAACAAAGGTCCATCTAGTCAAGGCTATGGTTTTTCCAGTAGTCATGTATGGATGTGAGAGTTGGACTATAAAGAAAGCTGAGCACGAAAGAATTGATGCTTTTGAACTGTGGTGTTAGACAAGACTCTTGCGAGTCCCTTGGACTTCAAGGAGATCCAACCAGTCCATTCTAAAGGAGATCAGTCCTGGGTGTTCATTGGAAGGACTGATGTTGAAGCTGAAACTCCAGTACTTTGGCGAAGAGCTGACTCATTTGAGAAGACCCTGATACTGGGAAAGATTGAGGGCAGGAGGAGAAGGGGATGACAGAGGATGAGATGGTTGGATGGCATCACCGACTCAATAGACATAAGTTTGGGTAAACTCCGGCTGGGAGTTGATGATGGCAGGGAGGCCTGGTGTGCTGCAGTTCATGGGATTGCAAAGAGTAGAACAGGACTGAGCAACTGAACTGAACTGAACGGATAGCTTCCAAGTCTTAATCTTTACCATTCACTAGAACTCTGAGACTTATTCTCCAGAGAAAGTGAACCATGAAGGTTTCTGGCTCAGGCACAGTAGTCACGATAAAGGGCAAGAAAGAGAAAACAACCAAGAACATTCACCTTCAAACTGCATTCCCCTGGCAGGACACTGAACATTCTCTGGAGAAACTAAACTGCCCAAAAGAAAGTATTTACAAATAGTGATATTTTCAGGGAGGTGGAAGGGGTGGTGGGTCTCAGTGAAAAATCTAGCTAACTTATCTGATCAGACTACAATGAATTAGTCCATTCAGACACACAAAGTGTAAAAATTCTTTTCCGAAGCACCTTTCTCAACAAGCCACTTCAGGGTATGCCTCACCAAAACAAAGGAATAAGCCAAGAAATACAAGGATGTCCAATGGAAAGAGGCAACGGGCATTGCCAGAGTAACAGCTGTGCCTCAGGCCAAGTGAAGATAGTACATCCTGGGGCAGGAAGTAGAGGCTACAAGAATAAAAAAAAAAAAAGGAACTGGTAAATTATCTGACTGCTTGATCATGTGGAACACTGTACTGGGAGACATTTTACAGAACTGTTATAGGATGTTGGAAGAATTAGCACTCAAAGAAAATTAAACAAGAAAAAATGAGGCAATTATTCATTCCAGGTAAAAAAATCACAATGAAAATAAGAAATGCAGTCATACATAGATTACTCAACTGTGGGAAGCACTTAAAATAGATATAATAAAATGCTAGAAAAAAGTTAACCAAACATTTAGATGTAATAAACTATACAGTGAAGAAGTAAAAGTTTTTACTTTGATACATAGACCAAATTATTCAGTGCAGCTTTGTAATATACTCATTTCAGATCAAGGCATGCTTAGAAATTATAGCTGTTCATGATGAGATTTTGAACTTTTGAAGAGGAAGTATAAGTGAGTGAAGATCCTAATATACCCTATTAGGAAGTAAACTGACTAATCAAGAAGCTTATTCTTTTCAAGTATGGAAGTAAACACTAGAACTAGGAGCTAAAAATACTGAAGTGATTCTTCTAGTAAGTGGACCAAGGCAGTAGGAGAAAAGAGAAAAGAATACTGGAGGGTTTTAAGTATGCTTTACATAAGTATTTGACAATCATATTCATGTAATACTTTCATCAAAATTTTTAATTTACATAGTTAAATACAGAGAAAAATAAAATATAAGTTACAGGCAACTCCAGAGAATGTGGAAATTATTCTGATATTCTCATAATAAAGGGATTCCCCTATTGTAGCAACAGGAAATTTTCCTAATCAGGAGAGATCTGGTTAAAACCTCTTACAATAAATTATATGAGTATACATTGTCAAGTACAATAATCAAAATCTAAGTTATGGGACATTAAACAAGAGAACCTGTGAGAAACATGCTAAGGATAAAAGCAATACAGATTTATCTTCTGATCTTATCTTTTGGGGGAAGACAGAACCTTTACTGGGGCAACCATACTTAGTCATAAAAATGTTCACAATAGATAAAATTTATGCATCCTTTGTGTATTTCTAATTTCATTTTCTAAAGAAGATGAAGAAAAACCTTTTCATAGTTCTCATCATGATTTTATTTTCTGCTCTGAAACACCAATCTAACTGCTAGAAAAGAAAACTGATTTCATAATTAGAGGAAATCACTGAGGCGGGTGGTTTAGAGTGGGAAGAAGAACCAAAAATCTTAGTGGTAAGGAAGAAATAAATCATTTTTTGGATGTTTGGCGGGGAAAAGACTGAGAAATTCAGTGGTAGCAAGGGTCATGAGAGACAGAATTTTTCAGATGGGGAAATCTGGGTTGTTCAAAGGCAAAGGGAAAAGATTCAGTTAACTTTAAAAGAAAAAAGATTAGATGTTAGATGATAGTATGAAGGGAAACTAAAGATGGAAATGGGTAAACTGAAAAGCATAAGTGGAGGAGTTTACTTTCAACCAGAAAGTCCTTCTTTGTGTAATTCAAAGAAAGATGATACCTAGAAACATGTTTCTGAGGTAAACAGAAGAGAATATGAGGAATATTTCCTGGATGGCTTTAGTTTTTTTAAGTGAAGGAAAGGACCAGTCATCTCCTAAGGGGGGAATAAGAAATGGGAATTTCCAAGAGTGGAAGGAATTGAGAATAGTCATTCTCCTAGAGCAAATCACCAGAGAAGGCAATGGCACCCCACTCCAGTACTCTTGCCTGGAAAATCCCATGGATGGAGGAGCTTGGTGGGCTGCAGTCCATGGGGTCGTTAAGAGTCAGACACAACTGAGCAACTTCTCTTTCACTTTTCACTTTCATGCGTTGGAGAAGGAAATGGCAACCCACTCCAGTGTTCTTGCCTGGAGGGTCCCAGGGACGAGGGAGCCTGGTGGGCTGCCGTCTATGGGGTCACAGAGTCGGACACGACTGAAGCAACTTAGCAGCAGCAGAGCAAACCACCAGGAGTCCCCAAAGACCATTCATTCCCTGGACCAGAGAAAGGTTGATCTTATCAAGAATTGCCCAGGAAACTAGTGAAACAGAAAGACTCCCCAGCCCTGTCCTCAGGAGCATTTGACAGATTCAAGATGAAACTGGGGGACCAGTTTTTAACCGGCTCCCCAGGAGATCTCTATGAGAAGCTAAATCTGGAAGCCACTAGCTTGGGATCCCCGAGGTACAAATAAAAGAATTCCAAACAGAACTCATGAGGCCAAAATGTGAACAGTTTGCAATGAGGAATATATGTGAGGTTTTGCTATTTTCTTACAACAATGAAAAAAAGTAGAATTATGAGGGCTAATAATCCACACAGTAACTGGGAATTACAGTGGCATTCAGTTGCTAACCAAATGTCACTTTTGCTTCCGTGATTTAAAAAAGAAAAATAAAAAGCTAAAAATCAAAACAAAAAACCTCATTTCTCATTCTTTTTTATTCAATCCATTTTTAACCAAAAGCAGCCCCCTTCATAAAGAAAATCACTATCTTAGTCCGAGTGGGCACTTATATCCCAGATCAGTCCTTAGTTTCAATTAAAGTAAAATACACAATTTGGTTTCACCTTTGGGTACTTTGCTAGTGAACTTCTAAGGTTGAATTCTTAAGTGTTTTAAAATGAACTCTCTAAATGTATTGATGTATTGAAGTTTAGATTAATCTCAGTCTGTTGAATTCTTGCAGAGCTTTGAGCAAGTGCTTACTTAATGCAGAGATGCAATCATAGTTTTAAGATAAAAGCTTCTGTCCTCAAATCTCTGTGTCAGAAATCAAGAGAGAGAAAGGACAAATAAAATCAACTATTTTCCTAGAACTGTACACTTCTATGTACACTTCTATATAAAGTTTAAATGATGCTTTTTCTGATCTTGAATACCATTTCTAAATCCCTTGATTAAAACTACATAATTCAGTCAAAATGAAATCATACTATTTAAAAATAACTTTCTGAGAAAAAAAAAAGAAAGAAACCCAAAATAGTATTAAGGCACAATGGGAAAGACTGTGCCCGTGTGTAACACAGCACAGTAGAAACGGTCTTTTGTAATTGAAACAATAGTACTATTTCCTCACCCAAGTTCAGCCTTCTTCTAAGCCTGGACAGTGAACAACTACATACGTAATTAATTTAAGCAAATTACAAAGGCAGCTCATCCATGGGTTTATAAAATAATCTCTGACACAGAACTGCATTCTCGGAAGCAACCAGATGTCATGAAACCTTAATGAAAAATGCCAGATAAGTGGCTTTAGTTCAACACACAGAAACTGGCCTGATTAAATCAATGAACTTCTGTCAGATATTTATATCATCGGGAACATAAAATCTAGCCTCCTGAAAGCTGAAAAACATGTCTTTCATCAAGAAATTTCACTAAAGGTTATGACATTTTAGTCAACTTAATCATTGCAGTGTCGGTTGTTTCACTTCACTCACTTTCTAAGTGATACACCCAAGTTCCTTTGATTTGTTTCCATTAAGTGGAGAAAAAACCTGAAAGTCACATGTAAGATAATATCAAACTCCATGCTTGACATTTGAAACTATATCACCTCAGAAGCATTTAGCTCTTTTCTTAGACCTGAATTGTACTGTGGTAGATATACATCTTTCATAGAAAGAAGCTGTATTTCTTAACAAATTCTCAAAGAAAAAACTTAGAGAAAGGTAAGTAATATGCTTTTGTTTATATAGTTAAGAAACATATTTTAGGACAGTGCTGGTCAAACCTGGGTACACATTTAAATCATCTGAGAGCCTTTATTTAAACTAATAATACCTCCTTTTACCCAGATCAAATCAAACTTTTGAATGTGATGCCTAAGCATTGGTGTTCTTTACTTTTTTTTAAGCTACCCGGATAATATACACCCCTTTTCAGATTCTTGAAATGACTCTGTAATGACCTTCCCATATAGATCATTATGGAGTATTGAGTAGAGTACCCTGTGCTATGCAGCAGGCTCTTATTAGTTACCTATTTTATATATAATGGTGTGTATAGGTCAAATGCTCAGAGAAGAGTATGAGGTCTCAAATCAGTCATTCCTCTACATGGAAAATTCATAATTATTTTGAATCTTACCTTGGTTTTATTTGGTGGCTCAGAGTGTAAAGAATCTGCCTGCAATTCAGGAGACCTGGGTTTGATCCCTGGGTCAAAAAGATCCCCTGGAGAAGGGAATGGCTACCCATTCCAATATTCTTGCCTGGAGAATTCCATGGACAGAAGAGGGTGGCAGGCTATATCCATGGAGTCGCAAAGAGTTGGACATCACTGAGCAACTAACACATCTGGTTTCATTTTACAGCCTTTCTCTTTGGGATTAAATTCTCATTTAATTCTCTTTGGGATTAAATTGACATCAAATTCTTTAATCCTTGTATCAAACATCTGATTAACTTCTATTTACTCTTTCATAGTAACTGTGTGTAGCTTATGTTTGTTTTCAAACTTCTGCTAACATTTATTTCTAAAATGTCTTTGCCCAAGTAATCTCTAAATTTAGAAGCCATTATGGCAGAGAACATCACAGGGAGCTTGGGACATGGTAAGCTATAGAAGCAGCCAATGAGACAAGTAAGACAAAGAGAGAAATGGGCCTTAGAAAATTTTATTCAGAGGAATTCAAACTTATGCCTCTCTTGTCCAAATATACTCATCCAAATAGTATCAAGTATCTAATAGTGCTTTTCAACATGAGAGAAAAAAGAAACATCCTGACCTGACTGCTGTGGTTGTGGGGAAGGCATCCTGGACGTGGATATGCTGCCTTCACAAAGTCCAAAGGAGGAATAGCAATCTCCTCTCAGCGCTAATGAACATTCCCCCACCACAGCACATTTATAACTTCCGTGAACTCAGTGAAAGGCGGTTCGGGGATGCATTAGGTGTTTTTATCATATTATCCCTTGCTCACACTACTTTGAAAAGAGCTGAAGAAAGAAAGCCCTTGGAAGACAGCTTCCTGTCCATTTACAACCTAAAAGGGATCCTCACAAAAGAAAAAAAACACTTGCTGGCAAGCCAGCGTGTTTCCTGAGATAAGAGAAGGGAGCATAAACACATTCATTTTAAAGTACTCATTTTTTAACTATAGCTGCTAATATTGAATGACAGTTGGCATAAAACCTAATTTGATGAGTTACATTAGAGTTAAGTGTATCAAGCCAAAATGCATTTACATCTGCCTTACAGATTTCTGGAAGCATCTCACAGTATGCATCCCAGCAGCTATAACCATTTCTAACCCAGCTTCCTCTTCCAGGAAGTTTATTTTAGGATTAGAAATTTAAATACTGTATCAACAGAAAAAGAAGAAAAACGTAATTTTTTAAAATTGTTATATAACATAGCCATAGTTCAGGACAATATGTGAAATAAAGAACCTGCCTCCCACTCTTGCCCAAGATACACCTTGATCTTCAGTCACTAGCCAGCCTAGCGCCATTGGCTTCTGCAGTCATTATCCATCATGGCAACGATGAACCAGAAGAGATAGCCAATTTACTAATTACTACTCTAATTTTGACCAAACATCACAGCTTTTCCTCAGCCAATCTTTCTAAAGATTTTCAATTAATCTTGTTAGTTTCCTTTCTACCAGCTATAGAGAAATAAATATAAAGAAATGACACAAAGATCAAATAAGAGGCAGGCAAAAAGAAAAGGAGGGAAAAAAGAGGGCAACTTAAATAATTCTCCAACTATATAACGAGCTCCTAAATAACTAAGAATCAGCTAAGAAATGGTGCTTACTCCACTCACTGGAATTCTTAAAAGCTCTCTTTCCATAGCTTTATGTCAAGGGCAAGCCTTTGAAAAAGCAGAGACCCTCACACATGCTTTGTTTCTAGGAGCAGGTACTTTAAAATATTTCCTTCATTAGTTTCTCACTTTTTATGAATTGACCCTAAGCCTCACCAAAAAAGAGAAGAAAATAACAAAGCCCAAACCAGCAGACCTGAACAAATCAGAATGCCTTCCCTATTAGATGTGACTGCTTTTTCCTTTCAACACTTAGAGTGGAGTGCTTAAAATCTCCCCACTGGCTTTAATATTGACTCAAGGCAACAGTCGCCTTGAACCCCTCCAATACCAGGTGGAGTATCTCACTAACAGTAGATGACTGAGGACGGTTCTTGAATTTAAAAATTGAAACCATCCTTCTATACACTCACACACACACAATCATGAGGTTTCAAGAAAGCACAAATCTGTGGAAATGGGAAATAACTGTATTCAGTGCAGTAAAGAGACATTTTATTTTTATTTATTATTTTTTTTTTTCCAGAGGGCACTCATCATCTTGTTACTTGGCAGGTGTGAAGGGGCGGAGATCGAGGACACAAGGAGAAAATTATATAAAATAAAAATGGGGCAGGTGGCGGGAGACGGTAAAGACTCAGGGTAGGGTCCCAGGGCGGATGGTGTCTACATCTCCTGGGCTTCCGGCACTTTCTCCTCGACGCCGTTGGCCACGGCACTGCTGCCCTCATGCAGACGCTTCACGCGGTAGGCTTCGAAGTGGATGGTGCTGGTGATGTCTTTGATGTTCTGCATGTGTGTCCTGATAAGGAGGTCCCGCAGGTAAGCAAACTCACAGTGAGTGGTGTTCTCAACTTCGATGGTGCCCCACTTGGTTTTCATTTTAGAATGGCAGTTTCTCAACCATCACAAGCTGAAGAAAACACCCAGGTTCCCAACACAGCCTCCTTCCACAAGATCAGCACAGAAACTAGCCACACCTCATCAGACAGTAACTGAGGAATTGGTAGCCAAGTAGCAAGGGTTCTGCAAGTAGCAAGTAGCAATGGCCAGAGAAACTGTGGGAAGGACCACTGAAGCTTAAAATGGAAAAACCGGTCGTTGTTTGAATCTTTTAGTCACATCATGTCTTACTTATTCATCACTCAAGAGAATTTCTTCTAAAACAGCCAGGTCCTGATACATGAACAATATTTGATCTTCCAACCTAAACAAAACCAGAAATACACATATACAGTGTGTAGAATGACCACAGCCCTGCAGTTTCAATAAATTCCCAAAATACCTTTCAGTTCAGTTCAATTCAGTTGCTCAGTTGTCTCCGACTCTTTGCAACCCCATGAACCGCAGCACGCCAGGTCTCCCTGTCCATCACCAACTCCTGGAATTCACTCAAACTCATGTGCATCGAGTCGGTGATGCCATCCAGCCATCTCATCCTCTGTCATCCCCTTCTCTTCCTGCCCCCAACCCCTCCCAGCATTAGGGTACTTTCCAATGAGTCAACTCTTCGCATGACATGGCCAAAGTATTGGAGTTTCAGCCTCAGCATCAGTCCTTCCAATGAACACCCAGGGCTGATCTCCTTTAGGATGAACTGGTTGGATCTCCTTGCAGTCCAAGGGACTCACAAGAGTCTTCTCCAGCACCACAGTTCAAAAGCATCAATTCTTCGGCGCTTAGCTTTCCTTATAGTCCAACTCTCACATCCATACATGACTACTGGAAAAACCATAGCTTTGACTAGATGGACCTTTGTTGGCAAAGTAATGTCTCTGCTTTTGAATATGCTGTCTAGGTTGGTCATAACTTTTGTTCCAAGGACTAAGCGTCTTTTAATTTCATGGCTGCAATCACCATCTGCAGTGATTTTGGAGCCAAAAAAATAAAGTCTGACACTGTTTCCACTGTTTCCCCATCTATTTGCCATGAAGTGATGGGACCAGATGCCATGATCTTAGTTTTCTGAATGTTGAGCTTTAAGCCAACTTTTTCACTCTCCTCTTTCACTTTCATCAAGAGGCTCTTTAGTTCCTCTTCACTTTCTGACATAAGGGTGGTGTCATCTGCATATCTGAGGTTATTGATATTTCTCCCAGCCATCTTGATTCCAGCTTGTGCTTCTTCCAGCCTGGAGTTTCTCATGATGTACTCTGCATATAAGTTAAATAAGCAGGGTGACAATATACAGCCTCTCCATTTTCACTTTCATGTTCAACTGAACTTACAGTAACAAAAACATTCAAGAAAGAGTTTTACCATAGTCCTTTATACTTCACAATGAATTTAAACCTGGAAATAAAGGGCTCTGTCCCATGGTAAAAAGATTGGTTGGTGAGCTGGTTGGTCAGTGGTTTGGCTAATTGGTTGAAGGAGGATACAAAGTCCATTCTAATGTCCCTGAGATCATATTCAGTAAAGCCATCTCTAGACAGGAAGGCAGAAACTTCATCAAGACCAGTTTCATAAAGGTACTGGTAATGTCTGCCTGAAAGAGAAAAGTATGGGTGGAATTTGGATGGAAAAATTAGTAAGGACCAGCCATATAAGTTACTGCTCAAAGCAATAGCTAAGCCCCTTGTGATTCTAATCCAGTTCAATGACTTTATCCTCTTTATTAAAAAAGAAAAAGAAATATTCTCAGAGTAGTATACATCACAGAACCAATTCCAAACCACTGCTCTGAGGTGGGTGAGGCAACAGGAAAGTATATAATGAAATTATATAATGACTTCCATCAGCCTGATTTAAACACTTTTATGGGAACAAAGCAAACCTTGGTTGCTGGCAATGAACTCTGCATAGACTCTGTCTTCCCTTCTGAGACACTTCCCACTTTCCTTTCTCTGTCAAGGTGGCTCTTGTTTTCACTTGAGGTGTAATTTATCCACAAAAAATTTAAAAGAGTGAACATGAAATGTGACTTGGCCCAAACTCACTTATCTTCCCTACTATCCTCCAGCCAACCTGTTCTTGGGGACTCTGCTGTCCACAGCCCCTGATCACTCAGACCCTTGATAACAGACTGAAACATGGTATTGGAGAAGACTCTTGAGAGTCCCTTGGACTGCAAAGAGATCAAACCAGTCATCCTAAAGGAAATCAACCTTGAATATTCATTGGAAGAACTGTTGCTGATGCTGAAGCTCCAGTACTTTGGCCACCTGATGCAAAGAGCCGACTCATTGGAAAAGACCCTGATGCTGGCAAAGATTGAGAAGAAGGGGAAGGAGGTGACAGCAGATGAGACAGTTGGATGGCATCACTGACTCAATGGACATAAGTCTGAGCAAACTCCAGGAGGTAATGGAAGACAGAGGAGCCTGGCATGCTGCAGTCCATGGGGTCACAAGGAGTCAAACATGACTTAAGAGAAAGAACAACAAATAACAAAAGAAGCATGAATATCATAAAGAATAACTTTCTGCATCATGTAGTAAAATGTTTTTATAGAAAAGATTTGACAGAAGATACAATAAACCAAATAATCCCCTTCCAGACAGGAAAACAAACAAACAAAAAAACAAAAAAAAGTTGCCCATCCTTCTCCTTATGTAAGAACTTCTGTGAGTTATAAATGCAATTACTAAAACTGCAAACATGCCCCCTCAAGATTTGTCCTGACAGTTGCAAAATGGTTGTCTGAAAATTCTGGAGGCAAACGACCTACTCGATTACAAAGTTCCCTTCAGTGTCTGTCCTTTGTAGCTCAGCAAACCCAACCACTGATAAAAGCAGCTGTTTGATACAAATCAATAAACTAGAGATCTTAGAACATGTATCACTTTTCCTAAACTTAACAAGAAAATGAAGAGTATCAAAGAATAAGACCTAGTAGGAAAATGAGGTCTCTGTACATGATAACCTATTAAGAAGAAAAATTAATATCCAATTATTTCATTTTGCTTTTAACCCCTTAATTTTCACATATTCAAAGTTATCAAATATAAAATAACCCAAACATCTTTCTCTCAAGATACTGCACCGAATAGCTCAACTGCAACACAGGTTGAGTTCAGTCACATCATTTGTATGTATTCTATTTTGTGAGGAACAGATCTGATGGAGTAGTGTTTCTAATGACCAAAATAGTATGGGTTCTTGAAGCAATGTAGTAATTGGAGATTCTCCTTAACTGATATTTTCAAAAACACCTTTCTTAAAATAGGAAGGTGGGATATACGGTAATATGTGCTAAAAGATCACCATCTTCTCTTATAAAAGCATAATCAGGTTAAAAGATGGCACACAGTCCATTTCAAACTACATCAAATACTTTTTGATTGTTCATACTTATACAGACTAGTAGTAATGGATTTTTCTTTACTCCATAAGTCTTATGACTAGTAGTCATTTGCACAAATTAATGCACACTCTTCCATGCAGATTCTTCCCATGGGAATGTCTTCCTCTTCTCTCTCACTCAAAGACACGTGTGCCTTACAGGAGGAAAAAAAAATGTAGTAGAACAATTTCAGGCAACAAATTTTATTAAATAAGTGGATTAGCATTAAGTATATTGTTTTCTGTTTTTTTTTTCCATTATTCTACAACCTCACACTGTTAGAGAAAGGATAAGAGATGATACAAGTTAAAGCCTGAGAAACAAAGGCAGAAGAAGCAGAAGTACAAAGTTTTCTGTATCACTCACTTTGCTGGTTACCTAGCACTGTTTTCATCTTTCTCATGGTTACTCATGAGAATTTGTATCTGCCCAGAATCTGAATGCAAACCATTCCTATACTCTATCCTAGATCAAAATATATAAAACGCCCAGCTTTCAGCTATTCCTATAAAAATATCCTTTAATCACTCATATTCCTTCTACCTAACCTTCAGAAGCTCCTAATATCTGAAAAGACAAGGGAAAGGAATTTTGCTGAGGATCACAATGAGTCACTGTAAGTCATAGAAATGGGCCAGGTCACTTCAGCTGGTCTGCTAATAACAGAGTTGCAGTCACTTCCAAGTGAAGAATGGGAGCCTTCCTGGCCACTGAACCAGGAGTGAAAGAGAAGCATCTTCACTCACAGGCAGAGGAGCATAGTGCCTCATCACCTGGAAGGCAGAGCTGTTTCCACTTGGGAGTGTTTATAAGACTACTAAAATAAATAAAACTAAAAGAGGGGAGATGTGTATACCAAATGTCACTGTGACACAAAAGAAGCTAGAAAATGACTGACCTAGAAGCCTTTCCTTTAATCATTTATTTATGAACATAATTTAAAAACTAACAATTCAGTTGAAACATAAACATTAGCAATTAAGTGATTTCATTTAGTTAATTGACATATGCCTATGCTAAAAATTGGAGAAGGCAATGGCACCCCACTCCAGTACTCTTGCCTGGAAAATCCCATGGACGGAGGAGCCTGGTAGGCTGCAGTCCATGGGGTCGCTAAGAGTTGGACACAACTGAGCGACTTCACTTTGACTTTTCACTTTCATGCATTGAAGAAGGAAATGGCAACCCACTCCAGTGTTCTTGCCTGGAGAATCCCAGGGACAGGGGAGCCTGGTGGGCTGCCATCTATGGGGTCGCACAGAGTCGGACACGACTGAAGCGACTTAGCAGCAGCAGCAGCAGCAGTATGCTAAAAATATTCTCATTTAGAAAGTTAAAATGAAAGAAAATGAAATAAAAGTATAATGAAAAATTACCAAAGGGGAAAATATCATCCAAACATATTAAGACAATGATTATTTACATAGTGATATAGTTTCTTCAGATATTTTTCTAGCTATATTTATTTTTACATTGCTATGCCAAAATATATACATAATTATGATTCTGTTGTTTCATTTACTATTGTTGCATCTAAGTTACTAACAACTCAATAAATATGTTTATGATAGAACTTAATCTTGAATTAAGCAAAAGTAGAAAAACAAATCAGTAGAGTGACCCATCAGTGATTTAATACACACACATAAACAAAGTTCAATATATATCTCCAACATTAACATTTCATCATACTGTTCTCGTAAGTATTTTTTAAGTTGTGGGATCTAGTGTAATTTAAAAGAGAAAGACAGAGATATACAGGCCCCTAAGCATGTTTAACAGCACTTTCAAAAAAATTATAATCAATTCATTTCAGAAATTTTGAGAGCTAAAAACTGTGCCAGTAACAATAATGTTAGCATGGATTCCACTCGCAACATCTCAAATATTTATCTAAAATATATTCCAAGCATTAGCTAGTATCTATCTTCCTTCTTTAAAAATCTAATGGGGTCAAGAGAGAAATTTTGTATAAGTAACTGCCTGGAAACTCCTAATAGCTCTTTGCAGTTAGGACTCACTAGCAAATAAACACCATTTGCTTGCTTAATGCCACTAAGGACACAGCCAAGGAGATTTAACCTTGACAGCTAAGCCATTTATGTTGAGTAATAATGTAAATTAGAAGAAACTGCTTGTCCAAAATAAAAAGCTAATATATTATCCTGCATGTTTATCCACAACACAATGTTTTCAGCAATGCTAAAGGAAATACTGACATTTATATGCACAGAAGGTTCTGAAACTGTATATCTTTATTTGAGATATATACACATAATAACTACATGCAAATATAAAGCAATGTGAAAGTCATTCAGTTGTGTCCGACTCTTTGTGACCCCACAGACTATACAGTCTAAGAAATTCTCCAGGCCAGAATACTGGAGTGGGTAGCCATTCCCTTCTTCAGGGGATCTTCCCAACCCAGGGATCGAACCCAGGTCTCCCACATTGCAGGAGGATTCTTTACCAGCTGAGCCACAAGGGATGCCATATAAAGCAATACACCAATTCAAAAAGTATTTCACACTGTCAAACTTCAATAAAAATGACTTTGGTTTAAATTTAAGCTTAAGTTTTTGCATTTTTTCCAAAATAATAAATAAATAAATCTTTATTCTTTCTTTTCATAAAAGAGAAAAGAAAAAGTACACCCTATTTGTTTATCAATTTTTACACTAACTTGGCATAACTTCACTAATGCTAAGTATAAATATCTGTTTGGACTATTCCCAACAAGCTGCATAACCTTCAAATTTTCCATAATGCAAACAGATGTTGATGGACTTCCCAGGTGGCACTAGGGGTAAAAAAAAAACCCACCTGACAATACAGTAGACACGGGTTCGATCCCTGTGTCAGGAAGATCCCCTGGAGTAGGCAATGGCAACTTGCTCCGGTATTCTTGCCTGGAGAATCCCATGGACAGAGGAGCCTGGCAAGCTGCTGGTCATAGGGTCGCAAAGAGTTGGACATGACTGAAGCAACTTAGCACTAGCACTAGAGCAAACAGATGTTGATCCTCAAATTACTTTACCTAAGGAACAGAACTACACCATCTAACCCCTGGGAAAAATATTAAAATCTCACCTACATATTTGATTGAGACATTGGACCCATGAAGAAAGATGTCTACTGAGAATCCCTCTTCCCAAATAGTCCTTCCAAATGAGCCAGAGAAGTTGCTAAAACTGTATAGCTATTTCTCCAGAATTTTTGTAAAGATGCCCTCTAAATTGCTATTACCTAGCTGTTTGCCTTGAAAAAACTAGTCTTATTTTATTACAATGCTTATCTTGGCTTTCTACCTTTCTTCTTTGTATTACTAGCATTAGCAAAAGGCAGAAGGTAACCCTCTGAATGAAAATGTAAGAACATACCTGCCAAATTAATACATGAAATATCAAAGGCAAGAGGCACAGAAGAGGGTGAATACACTGAAGAGGTGCTCACCACCACTGGCAGCACCAAGGTGAGTTTCAGGTGGTGAACAGAGACAGAATTAAATGATACTGACTTACTCGTGAGAAAGTCATTCCCTTTTTGGTTTGGTTCTGACTGCATCACAGAGAATGTCTAAGTTTGGTGCTAGTTTTTAACACCACTCTAACAGTAACCTGTGATAGATTAAAGATGACCACAGATTCTTTGCCATTCTTTTCCCTGAATCTGTACTGGCCTCGAAACTAAAAGTGTTAGTCTCTCAGTCATGTCCAACTCTTTTGAAGTCCATGAACTATAGCCCACCAGACTCCTCTGTCCATGGAATTCTCCAGGCAAGAATATCAGAGTGGGTAGCCATTCCCTTCTCCAGGGAATCTTCCAGACCCAGGGATCAAACCTGGGTATCCCACACTGCAGGCAGATTCTTCACCCTCTGAGTCACCAGGAAAGTACTGGCCTGAATAACTTTTTAACCAATAGAAAGTAACTAACATATCATAAGACTTCAGAGTCTAGGTCATAAGAAGCCCCATAGCGTCCACCACACCCCTTTGAACAGTTACTGTTAGATCCCAGCTGCCATATGTGAGGACAAGCCACATGAAGAAGCAATGTGTAGGCACTACAGTACAATCCCAAGGGAAGTCTCAGCAAACCGCCAGCATCTATTGTCCAACAAGACATCCATCATGACAGCCACCATGACATCCAGCCTAGCTGAACCTTCAGATTACTCCTGCTCCAGCTGCTAACTGAAAACCGCAGGAGAGATCCCAACTGAGAACCACCAGATGACCCAAGTCAACCCACAAAACCATGAGCGACAGCTGTAAAATGTCACTTTAAGCCACAAATTTGGGGTGGTTTGTTTTGCAGCAACTGATAACCTGAACACTTCCTGCTCTGTCTTTGCAAGAAAAAGAGAAAAGGTGCAAGTTCAGTAAGTGCACGGGCCAATAGCAGAAAGTATAAACAGATGGTTGTCTTTTCATCTTATTTATATTTATGGCAATTGATAGTGAGTTTTTACTGACAGTAATGATTAGAAAGAGAAACATCACATGAGAATATTTAGGCTGACAAATTTTTAATATCAAGGAAATTATCATTTCAGTTTGAAAGCTTATAACAAAAAAATGTGTTTGTGAATGGCTGACATTTGGGAAACTTTGCAGAAAGAGAACAAGAATGTTAACATGGAAACGTTCTAAAGGGAGAGACTGGGATCAGGAAACAGAAATCTGTTATTTTGCTTAGGAGTGGTAAAATGGTACTGCAAAGTCAAGAAGGTTCATTCCATACTTGACACATTCTGATATTCTCTGTTCAAATGTCACCAATTATTCCTGAATTTCAATTGCAGGAGCTAAGAGCAATTCTGATCTCTCCCACAGGTGTTGTTTGGAGGCTCTGTAGCATTGCTGTCCTGATACTATTTACTTTATATACTCTTTAGAGGTTAAAAGAAATCACCAAGAGTCCACTGAACCCTGACAAGTTATTTGCTGACATGCTGTGAACAGGAAGTTCACAAACGGTGTAGAGCAGCAAATAAGGATTCATAAAAGATGAGAGAAAAAACAAGATTTGTAAAGATGAAAGAGAAAGCAAGGACAAGCCAAAAACCATTAACAGGCAGACAACATAGCACAAATACAGTGAGAGACGACCTTCAAATTCAGATTGAAGTTGATTTAGAATGTGTTGGGAATACAGAAGAAAAAAAGATGAATGTGCTATGTAGGAACGTGCTATGTACAAAGAAGCAATTTTAAATATTATACTCTGGAGTATTTGAAAGTGAGTAGAAAAATCAGGCCATGGGCTAAAAGAGAGATCAAAATGAGAAGAGGCTAACAACAAAGGTATGAGATTCGGTAAGAGGTGCTGCAGGCACAGAGAAGGTCTCAGTGAGTGAGTGAGTAAATGAGTAAGTAAATCAGTGAGTAAATGGAAAAACATGTAATTTAAGCATAACTGATAGACCATTAACATTTGTGATGGATGTCCTCAGGCTTTTGTAATTACCAAAATGGCACATGATGTCCTCTATAAAATACACACATGAGAAGATATGCTGCTACTGCTGCTGCTAAGTCGCGTCAGTCGTGTCCGACTCTGTGCGACCCCATAGACGGCAGCCCACTAGGCTCCCCCGTCCCTGGGATTCTCCAGGCAAGAACACTGGAGTGGGTTGCCATTTCCTTCACCAGTGCACGAAAGTGAAAAGGGAAAGTGAAGTCGCTCAGTCGTATCCAACTCTTCGCGACCCATGGACTGCAGCCTACCAGGCTCGTACTGGAGTGGGGTGCCATTGCCTATAGACTTTCTCCTTGGTTGTGAATGGCTCCAAAAACCCAACCTTGCATTCTCCATGTCATATTTATGATTTGACAGAATTATAAAGCACTGCACTGCAGAGCTTAAGGTACATTCCTAAACAATGAAAACTGAAAATGTTAAATTTGGGAAAACTTAAGAGTCTACTTGCATTCGCTTGAGAAGAAATTTCTTCCCAGAAGCTGAGCACTGATGACTGATTAAGCAATCCATTGGTTAGAACAGCACTATCCCACCCAAAATTCAAACTAACTGATTTTCTTAGCCAACTGATTTTTCAAACTTCCTCAATACAGTTCTATAGTGTATAAATAAATCTATACAATTCTGAAGAATTTATTTTATAATTTTTCCTTTATCACCCAAATAAAAACAAATTTTTTCTAGACATTTAAATGTTTTCAGTGTGGGAAACTGTATGTGTTGTTAATAACCTCCTATCCAGTACATTCATAAATTGGATATTATTAATAATTATATCACTGTTCACAAAAGTCCATCAGAAAAAGTCAAGAGGGATTCCTAATCTTTTGATTGATAAGCCACTCTTTCCATCTTAAGAAGAGCCATTTCATGCTACATCTCAGGATGGTCTACTGCCCTAATTTATTCAACAAATTGGTAGGAAATCCAGAGCTAGAAATCTATATTTCCTTCACTTTATTCTACGTTCAATTCTAGATCATCCCCAGTTATTAAGAAACCTTAACTGTTCAGCCTCTCACTGTGCAGAATTTTCAGTTAACTGCTTAAGTCCTCAGAAGGTAATGCTTTACTTTTCTACTGAAGACCAACAAAATGAGAAAAATATTTAATTGAGCTGCCACCTTCCTCTTGTGGACAGGCAGGTCAGAATAGTGCTTAAGACTTTGACTGTGGAGTCAGCCTCAACTCTTTGGACCTTCAGGAAACAGCTTGGGCCCTCTGCGTTTCTGTTTCCTTGACTGTAAAGTGTTGACAATAGCAGTATTGCTCATGGGGTTGTTGTAAAGCTTAAATAGAATGATATGTGTAAAATGCTTTGTATAATCCATGGCAGAGTAAGTGCTATATGAATTTCCACCACTACTATTATTTAGAATTTGCTAAAATTAACTCAAATCTAAAGGTGAATCTATCAGAGCTTCCTGAATGCTTAATATCAATGGAAGAGTCACTTGAAAAAATGTTTGTGTATTGTGATATAGCTGCTTTCAATTCCCCAGCAATTAAAAATTCATCCTTCAACCTGCAATGATTATCTTTATCAGTGCCCAGAACTCTACAAATAGGGGGCCTTCCTTAAATAACATAGCCCAAATGCAAGCAGAGAAATTCAGAAACATGAAATAGAGATAATAACACAAGATTGCATAACTACTAGATTGTAAGATACCAACCACAAGACTTGTAGAGATTCTGAGAAAGATCATTGTGGACCACAGAAGTCAGCTGATATTCTGGAAAAGATACACAATTTCTGTTGGACTTTTAGCTCAAAGAAGTGCATTTCATGTGGAGAGACAGTGTGATCAAAGGTACAGAGGTGGGAACAGGAGTGGAGAGGCATAGAAATTAAGCAACAAAGCAGAAAGATCTTTGAGGGTAAGGACAGATGTATTTCTCCAAACATAAGCTTAAAAAAAATGCTTATTTATGAAAATTATATTTATATTTTTATTTCCAACTTTGGTTCGTTTAATTAGATTACATTGCCTTTATTGGAAGCTTACATCTGTCAGAATTAAAGATAAGTACATTTCTGAATGCCAGTATTTTTAATCAAGGCACTTTACCACAGCTAAAAACTTTTTACCCTCAAACTTTGAAAAGGACTCCAATTAATATGGATGCCTCTTGTTTTTCTATTTCATAGGTTTCATGACATTATAATTAACACACAGCAAATTATAGATGCCTTACATAATCTGAGTGGCTTGCTGCTATATTCTGAATATTTGTGTCCCTGCAAAATTCATATGTTAAAAGTTAACACCCAATGTGATGGCATTTATAGATGGCTTTTTAGGAAGTCGGTAGGTTATGAAGGCAAAGTCTTCATGAATGGGACTGTTGTCCTTATAAAAGAATCCCCGAAAGCTCTCTTGCCCCTTTCACCTTGTGAGGTTATAGCAAGAACATGACCATCTATGAATCAAGAAGTGGCTCTTACAGACATCACATCTGCCAGGGCCTTGATCTTGGACTTCCCAGATACCAAAAACAGGAGAAGTAAATTTGTTGTTTTGTAAGCCACCTGTCTATGGTATTCTGTTACAGCTGCCCACATGGACTAGGATACTTGCCAACTTTTCAAAGAAATATAATCACTAGATACTAAAGGCATAAGTATTCCTTCAGTTTCAGCTCTATATCCTTTTTCATTGAGCTGGGAAATTAAACTGTTCATAAATCAAAATACACAGGGCTTATGTGCTTTGGTTTGCAATGAACATCAAATTGGCTTACATATAGTGCTTGATATTTGTCCACTTTTGGAAAACAGCTACAATATATTTACAGAAAATACACAAACTCATTTCATATAGAAAGATAGATATACATTCTTCTAGAGGGCAAAAAAACCATGGCAAGTGTATCATTTTATCATTTTACACTATACACTGACCATAATAACCACAATAATTTGAGTACCCATTAAACTATGTGAGCCAAAGTAGGTACTTTTGCATATTTTATTCTACACTTGATCTATTTTGCAATCATTTTCTCAATTTCACTCAGCAGAAATGTTACAATAAAATAAAGCAGCCATTTGGTTAACAGTAAAGAAAATATAAGGATACTGTTTCCGGAGCTAGAAAAATAGTAACAATTTCCAATTCCAAGAAAGAAATCTGTCTTCCTCAAGCACTCTGTCCTCTGCCTGTCACTGATGTAGCATCTCATACTGTAGTGTGGTATCGAATTTCCTCATGTTTTGCAAACCACTCAACATCAAAAGCACTAGAGAGAAAGATGATACAAGTGAGCCTCTAGGAGAGCATTCTGAGACAGTCTGTGGAATAGCTGTCTGTCCCTATGACACAACCCCATAGGAAAAGCTATACTATTCTGAGCAGCATTGTGCTTAATATTAATATTCAGAAGTTTAATTTGAGAGACCACTGATGAATTTTAAGTTACAGAACCAAATAGACAAAATGATAAACAAGGACCTCGTTGTTAATAATTTTGTGTCAAGGCAAGTCATATATTATCTTATTCAATCATCACAATGACCTTATGACATAGGCATTATTATTATTCTCATTTAACACATGAGGAAATCAAAACAGAAAAGTTAAGAGCCTTGCCTAAGATCACAAAACTAGGAAATGGTTTGGCCAAGATTCAAATTCAAGCAATCTGATTTAAGATGTTGCAATTTTTCTTCCACTTACTTAACATAAAACGTGAAAGTCGCTCAGCTGTGTAGACTCTTTGCGACCCCATGCACTAGTCCGTGTAGACTCTTTGCAACCCCATGCACTAGTCCATGGAATTCCCCAGGCCAGAATGCTGAAATGGGTAGCCTTTCCCTTCTCCAGGAGATCATCCCAACCCAGGGATCCAACCCATTGTGTGTGGATTCTTTACCAGCTGAGTCACAAGAGAAGCCCAAGAATATTGAGTGGGTAGCCTTTCCCTTCTGCAGTGGATCTTCCTGACCCAGGAATCAAACTGGGGTCTCGTGCTTTGCAAGCGGATTCTTTACCAACTGAGCTATCAGGGAAGCCCTATTTCTAAACATGCTATAAGTCTTACACAGGTCAAGTGGCAGGGGTGGGGAATGGTTATGCTCTTCATAGCCACCCAGAAAAATCAGGCATTCAGAAGGTATACAAAAGCTAGATACATATTTCCTCACTCACAAAGGCAAGAAAAATAAATGTGACAAATCTCACACTAGCTCTTAAAACTTCTTCCAGGAAAATAAAAAATGTCATTTCCTCTCTTTTTTCATTGGTCATCACAAGTCATGTGGCTGTGCCAAAAAAGGAGGTGGGAAATGCAATCTCTCTGCCAGGAAGGCAGAGAGCCAAAATATTTCAGACTAGAACTAATGACAGCCATTAAGGAAGTCAATGAATGGGGCTTTCAAAGACAAAAGGAACAACATTAAAATTGGCAGGAAGGTGGAACTTCCAAGAACAACCACAATTATTTTTTAGTTATGTTGAAACATGATCATGGCAAATGGTATATGGGATAAATGACCTATAGGGAAAAAAAAAAAAAAAACATGCTTCAGTAGAAAACTGCACTGTCTACCACCCCTCTGGGTTACCTGATTCTGATTCTATGGATGTTATTTTACAACACCATCAGTTGTAGGTAATTGATTGCAATGCAAAATAATTTTTGCCTATAGATTTGCAAATTCCATTTTGTCCAATAGAAGTCAAATTGACTTGTCTCCCTCACAGTGAAAAAAGCTGGTTTTGCCTCTATTTGCACATTCATTTCAATATTCTTGATCTATAAGTGTGTCTGATCTTTTATTAGATCCTCTAAATGATTATAGCATATTTCTGGTTTTTTCATTATGAGTTAAACAAAATTTTTAACATGACCATTATTTTTATATCTCTATGAGAGTCATAATTTGTCTTTTTAAAAATTATCTTTTAACTAAACCGTTATTTTTTATAGCAAACTTTAATTTCTAAAACTATCTTAGATTTCTAGAAAAATTATAAAGATAAAACAGTTTCCACATACCCCCCGTTTAATTTCCCCTATTAACATCTTGCATTAGAACAGTACATTTTTTATAGTTAATGAACCATTATTGATATATTATTATTAGCTAAAGTCCATAATGTATTCAGATCTCACTTGTTTTTATCTAGTGTCTTTTCTTCTGTTCCAGGATCCCATTTGTAATACTTTACATTCAATTATCATGTCTCCTTAAGCTCCTCTTGACTGTGATACTTTCTCAGACTTTCCTTGTTTTTGACAGCTTTGATAATTTTGAGGAGTACTAGTCAAAAATTTTGTATATTGTCCACCAGCTTGGATTTGTCTGATACTTTTCTCATGATCAGACTGAGGTTATAGGTTTGAAAGAAGATTACAGAGGTAAAGTACCATTTTATCACATCATATATAAAAAAAAATACATGCTAGCAAATGTCTTATTACTGCTGACGTTGACCTCAATCACCTGGCTAACACTGGTCAGTTTCCACATTGAAAAGTTACTTTTTCCCTCCATCTGGCACTGTACTCAGTATGGATCCATGGGTATTTATTTTATTTCAGATTATAATCCAAAACTACTTTATTTTGTTGCTCAAACAGTTCCAATTTGTCCACTATGAGTCTTTCCATTGGGTCTTATATCCCTTTGACATAACCAATCATTCTGAGGTTTTTTGTTGTTTTTGTGTTTACTGCAGTTTGTTATTGCTATTGCCATTTTGTCTCGTTTTAGTTTTGAGCACTTCTTTACTTTCTTGTACTACAAGATGCTACAGGCCCATCTTGTATGCATCCTGCCCAGTCCCAGAATCATCTATTTCTCTAAGGAGCCCTGCTTCCTTTCATTAGAGAATGGTATTAGAAACCAAGATCTGTACGAGAAGTATGCTTGTTGCTACAGAAATGTCATTGCTAGGTAGTGTCAGCAGGGCAAGGAGATATTTGTCTATACTAACTCATGTATATACACAAATCTATAAATATTTCTATATGTATAGATTGTTATCCACACTAAGCTAAGCATGAGTTCATATTGATATTTCCAACTTTAATCTACTACCACATTAGTCTCCTCCCCTGGCTTATTTATAAACTCTCACTCCGACAGTGGGAAAACTGGCTCCCACCATCTACCACTCACTTATTTAATTGTTCATTTTCAAAATATATGTATCGCAGCACCAGAAATCTTTACTCATAGCCACATAGAAAATGTAATAATATTTCATTGTATAGGTATGCCACAGTTTGTTTACTCATTCACCAACTGAAGGACCTCTTGGTTGACTTTTTTCTATTATTGTTAATAAAGCTACCATATGCATTTACATATAAGTTTTTATGTGGTCATAAGTTTTCACATCAGTTTGGTAAATGCCCCGGAGTGCAACTGTTGGATTGTATGGTAAGATTATTTTTAACTTTGTAAAAAACTGCCAGCCTCTCACCAACAATGAATGAAAATACCTATTGCTTCACATCCTTGCAAGAAATTATCAGGGTATTTTTTTTTATTTTTGCTAATCTAAAAGATGTGCAGTGGTATCACATTGTTGTTTTAATCTGAAATTCCCTTACGACATGATTTTGAGCCTCTTTCTTTCTGTTATCTGTACACTTCCTTTATTGAGGTGTCTGTTTAGTGATAGCTCTTTATTATAAAAAGTTATTTTCCTCAGCACTGGATATGAGAATCCATCCTTGATTGTCCTTCACTTTAGTTTTTGAGCAGCACTTGGTATTCGGTTTGAACTGGCTTTCTCTAACTGCCTGCCCTGTTAATGATTATTCCGTCCTGTGCTCTCAGCTGAAGCAGCTGGTGATGATGGTAAAACGGTGAGGACAGTGACTGTGATGATCATGTTACTAAGCTCTGAGTGCTAACCATGTGCCAGATACTCGGAGTGCACCTCATGGATTATTTCATTTACTCTTCACAACCCTAAAAGGTAGGTGCTATCAGCATGCCTGTTTCATAAACTTGAGTACATAAAGTTAGAGAACATTAAGAAACTTGCCCATATTTACAGTTAGTAGCAACTGAGCCACTATTTGAATCCAGAGAGGTAAAGTCCAAAGCCTGTGATTTTAACCACTACAGAATATTCACACTGCCTAGACACTAAGGGTTGAAAAGATAAAAACAATTATTTAAAATATTCTTTCTCAATTCTTAAAAATACTTCCTGTGAGACACCAAATCAATCATTTTGGGAAATTATGAAAAAAATCATCACCACCTATGAAACAGGAGTGGAACAACCACTCATCTCTACAAACAACTGCTGAGTTGTCAGAATAATGTATCTTAATGCTGGAAATATACTGCTACTTAATAAGATAGAGAAGAAGTAATATACAGAGAAGCACAGTCTTTGCCTCAGGGATGTAATGCTTAGCACAAAGGAAGGTTGCAGCACCTCCAAGTCATAAAAATTATATGACCACAAGCAGCACAGAACTATGCCTACCAGCTTCTGCAACTATAGCAACTAAAGCTGCTGTGTTGTTTGATGCTACTTTAGCCATTTATCCTATTGTTCCCTGAAAAAAATATGCTAATTCTAGAAGTCAGAGCAGCTAAGACACCTCAGGAAATGTCACTGGCAAAATTTCATATCACCTCCCTCAGTGTCTCCCAGCTCCCCATCACCAAGCCACACCAGCCAAATGCATTGAGCTCTAAGATAGAGACGAAATTACTCTCTTTATCAGATATAAATGAGGTGTCAGTGCCTCATGGAGGTGAATGCTGCTGGGCTAGAAATAATCATTAGAACACCTGATCCTCGCCGAGGATTAGCCAGCTACCTCTTTGAAAGTACGTGCTGTTAAGAAGATGCTCTTCCTTCCTCTGCTTAAGTCTCAACACCACTCAACTGGGAATTTCATATTCTCTTGTCACTAGGACATTTTTTTCTTTTTAATCTCCTTCTAAAAAGTAAAATTTTAAATTTGGACAAAAACCTTCCTTTATCACAGAGTTTCTGGAAAGAACATCTTCTATTTCACCTCTTTCTTTCATACTTAATACTTAAAATCCCTCCTAAACTCATTCTCCATTTAAATATGAGAAGGAAGTAGGATGTGGACTTCCCAGCTTTCTGTAAAATGAGATTGTGTACATACAAATCCTGCTACATTATTCTGCACGGTTGATGTTGCCATTACGTCTAATGGCTTGTCCTTGAGATCAGCTTAAATCATGAGAATCATTATTGCTTCCAAACATTAAAAAAAAAAAAAGGCAGATGATTTGAAGATTAAACCCTTTCTTTAAGAATTTTCCAGTTTGTTGTGATTCACAACCAAAGGCTTTGGCGTAGTCAATAAGGCAGAAGTAGATGTTTTCTTGGAAATCTTTTGCTTTTTCAATGATCCAACGTATGTTGGCAATTTGATCTCTGGTTCCTCTGCCTTTCCTAAATGCAGCTTGAACATCTGGAAGTTAATGGTTCACGTAGCGCTGAAGCCTGGCTTGGAGAATTTTGAGCATTACTTTGCTACTGTGTGAAAGTTGCTCAACGGTGTGAGACTCTTTGCGACCCTATGGACTGTATAGTCTATGGAATTCTCCAGACCTGGTTACCCAGGTAGCCGTTCCCTTATCCAGGGTATCTTCCCACCCTAGGGATCGAACCCAGGTCTCCCGCATTGCAGGCGGATTCTTTACCAGCTGAGCCACAAGGGAAGCCCAAGAACACGGAAGTGGGTAGCCTATCCCTTCTCCAGTGGATCTTCCCGACCCAGGAATCAAACCAGGTCTCCTGCATTGCAGGTGGATTCTTTACCAACTGAGCTATGAGGCTACTGTGTGAGATGAGTGCAACTGTGCAGTAGTTTGAGCATTCTTTGGCATTGCCTTTCTTTAGGATTGGAAGGAAAACTGACCTTTTCCTGTCCTGTGGCCATTGCTGAGTTTTCCAAATTTGCTGGCATATTGAATGCAGCACTTCAAGAGCATCATCTTTTAGGATTTGAAATATTTCAATTGGAATTCCATCACCTCCATTAGCTTTGTTCGTAGTGATGCTTCCTAAGGCCGACTTGACTTCGCATTTCAGGATGTCTGGCTCTAGGTGAGTGATCACACTATCATGATTATCTGGGTGATGAAGATCTTTTCTGTATAGTTCTTCTGTGTATTCTTGCCACCTCTTCTTAATATCTTCTACTTCTGTTAGGTCCATACAATTTCTGTTCTTTATTATGTCCATCTTTGCATGAAATGTTCCCTTGATATCTCTAATTAAATGTTCTAATCTAATTAAATGTTCCATTGGTATCACTGACCTGCCTCTGTATACAGAGAAATCTGTATACAGGTCAAGAACAGTTAGAACCGTACGTGGAACAGACTGGTCCCAAATTAGGAAAGGAGTACGTCAAGGCTGTAGATTGTCACCCTGCTTATTTAACTTATATGCAGAGTACTTACATGCAGAGTATATGCAGAGTATATGAGAAATGCCAGACTGGATGAAGCACAAGCTGGAATCAAGACTGCCGGGAGAAATATCAATCACCTCAGATATGCAGATGACACCACCCTTATGGCAGAAAGCAAAGAAGAACTAAAGAGCCTCTTGATGAAAGTGAAAGAGGAGAGTGAAAAAGTTGGCTTAATTATGGACTCTGTGGGAGAGGGAGAGGGTGGGGAGATTTGGGAGAATGGCATTGAAACATGTATAATATCATGTATGAAACGAGTCGCCAGTCCAGGTTCGATGCATGATACTGGATGCTTGGGGCTGGTGCACTGGGACGACCCAGAGGGAGGGTATGGGGAGGGAGAAGGGAGGAGGGTTCAGGATGGGGAACACAGGTATACCTGTGGCAGATTCATTTCGATATTTGGCAAAACTAATACAATATTGTAAAGTTTAAAAATAAAACAAAATTAAAAAAAAAAAACTCAACATTCAGAAAACTAAGATCATGGCATCTGGTCTCATCACTTCGTGGCAAATAGATGGGGAAACAATGGAAACAGTGACAGACTTTATTTCCTTGGGCTCCAAAATCACTGCAGATAGTGACTGCAGCCATGAAATTAAAAGACACTTGCTCCTTTCAAGAAAAGCTATGACCAACCTAGACAGCATATTAAAAAGCAGAGACGTTACTTTGCCCACAAAGGTCCATCTAGTCAAAGCTATGGTTTTTCCAGTAGTCATGTATGGATGTGAGAGTGACTATAAAGACAGCTGAGCACCGAAGAATTGATGCTTTTGAACTGTGTGTTGGAGAAGACTCTTGAGAGTCTCTTAGACTGCAAAGAGATCCAACCAGTCAATCCTAAAGGAAATCAGTTCTGAATATTCATCTGAAGGACTGATGCTGAAGCTGAAACTCCAATCCTTTGGCCACCTAATGCGAAGAACTGACTCATCTGAAAAGACCCTGATGCTGGGAAAGATTGAAGGCAGGAGGAGAAGAGGCCGACAGACGATGAGATGGTTGGATGGCTTCACTGACTCAATGGACATGAGTTTGAGTAAGCTCCAGGATTAGGTAATGGACAGAGAAGCCTGGAGTGCTGCAATCCATGGGGTCGCAAAGAGTTGGACACAACTAAGCAACTGAACTGAACTGAAACCCTTTCTGAGCTCTAAGTTTATTAATCACTTGAATCTCTATGGGAAAAAGGGATTGTTCTTACCTAAACTGCAAGCCAAGGAATAAGGTCAAAACAAGAATCCAGGATTGCTGGAACTCTAAGTGGTATTTTGGCTCCTTGGGAAGAGCTCCATGTCCCTAACAATGTTTTAAACTTATGCTCCCTTATCCCATTCTTAATTCCAACAAGATAAGTCATGTTCCAGGTTACTCTAGGAGAAAACAACAGGCATTGCTCAGCCACTGTGTTGCTCCCTTTTAGGCATTAAGATGGGCCCACCATTCAGCTGTAAGGCACCTCCTCAAGTTGTATAGCCATTGCATTGTGTCATGACCCCATCTGTGCCAGTAATAGTGGGCTGAGAGCAAGAGCTGTGCCCTTTTATCTCAATATCTGCTGCACAAAGTGGGTACTCAATAAACACTGTGTTAACTGACAATAAACCACACTGAGACACACGGGGTTCTTATTTGATAAATCTGTCTAATAGTATCTCTTTCACATGCTGAGGACCTATTTCAACATAAAAATATATACGAACCAAATAAGATCTATGCATTTGCACAGAAATACAAATGCTTTGAATCTCTTTATCTCTAGTCAAAACCAGAGGCTTTACTAATTAGCATAATGAATGTTAGAAATGAGTTTTCATGTCGTTGTTCAGTCGCTAAGTCATGTCTGACTCTTTGCAACCCCATGGACTACAGCACGCCAGGAAATTATAGCCACTATTTTGTAATAACTTTTAATGGAGTATAATATGAAAAAATATTAAATCACTAATGCTATACACTGTAATTTTGTAAATTAACTGTGTGTGTGTGCATATGTGTGTGCTCAGTCATATCCGACTCTGCAACCCAATGGACTGTAGCCCACCAGGCTCCTCTGGAATTTTCCAGGCAAGAATACTGGAGTGGGTTGCCATTTCCTACTCCAGGGGATCTTTCTGAGCCAGGCAACAAAACTGCATCTCTTGCATCTCCTGCACTGGCAGGCAGATTCTTTACCACTATACCACCTGGGAAGCCCAAATTAACTGTACTTCAATTTGGAGGATTCTGGGAAAGAATTAACTGAATCCTGTCCCACGAATATTGTCTTATCTTGAGAGAATCTGCCTTGCCATGTGTGGACAAAGCATTTCTTTCCTGACCAATTCCAGATTCATCAAGTTTACAGACCAAGTCATCTAATTAATGTTTACCTTAACACATCGGAAATACTTCTCTCTGTGTGATGAAATTTGGTCAAGTTTTAATGTCACTGTAGCCTGGTAGGAGAGTATGGTGGAGAAGGTAACCTTTGCCCATCCCTAACTACTGGTGAAAGTGAAAGTGGCTCAGTCATATCCGACTCTTTGCGATCCCATGGACTACACAGTCCATGGAATTCTCCAGGCCAGAATACTGGAGTATGTAGCCATTCCCTTCTCCAGGGGATCTTCCCAAACCAGGGATCAAACCCAGGGTCTCCCACATTGCAGGCGGATTCTTTACCAGCTAAGCCACCAGGGAAGCCCTGACTACTGGTAGCTGTTTGGGTGGGTTAAGTGGGCTTTTGACAACATGGCTTGTCCTTTGGCATGTTTAATTGTGATGTTTAACAGACATCCTTGCAGTTTAAGATGACACTTTTAAAATAAAATTCTCTCCTAATGATGACTTGAGCCCTGCCACTCGAAGGGAGGATCAACAAAAGCTGTAGGATCTTTTTTGCAATTGACATTCTCTATTGTAATTTTGATCCTGTTTATTTTCAAATTTTTCTTTTTGTTTCACTGGAATGGAAAGATGATGCTCAGTTTTAAATGTTAAAAGTGTACAAGTTGGTTTGTTACAATAAAACTAAATGTGTACCAAAAAAACATATTTTTTTTTACAATAACATAGCACATTGGTTTAGGTCAGTTTGCAACACCCTATAAACTGGTTGCTGTTTCTTGCTGCTTTTGTTTTATTTGCATTTATGCTAAAAAAGCTTTAACTATGAAGCGATCTTTTCTACAGTTGAATATATCATTGACAAACAGAATTAACAACTTCATTAGGGTATGGGACTCTTAACTTGGCAAAGTGGCACTCGGAGTAACAAATATAATTAACACATACCTGAAAACCTCCTAAGTCTTTTAACATGGACATTTTTTGCCTGGTAACTAAAAGCCACCTGTGTCTCCAGAAGGAAGGAGTAGGGAACACCCATGAAGTCACACCGCCCAGGAAAAGCTATTTACTTCCTCTCTTTTCTGCTAAATGCAGTTTCAGCTTTGCTCCCATCATTTTACTTCTTTGTATTTCAGCTTACATTATCTAATTAAAATTATATCGTTGAAGTCAATGGACCTTTTCCAAACCAAAATCTAAAGACTGGCAGAAAAGAGAAAGGTTTTAACATTCCTTGCCTAATCAGAAAACCAAGTTAATAGTTCACAGTCAGCACTCTCTTCCTCAACCATGACTTCATGCAGTAGTTAAGACAGTGAATATTGCTTCAATATTCCCTGTAGCAGTGTCCAAGATACCCATGAAAATCTAGTTTTAATGAGGCCTAAAGGATCTGGTATTAGGAAATAACCTTGGTCATGTTAAGATGTATGACATTAAAGCACATTTATCCATTTTCTTCAAAAGCATAACTTTCCAGAGATTGCTATGCATGCAAAGAATGCATTTCAGGGGGGCCTGGAATGCTTCTCTGTGTGTTCTGGCATGGACTCAGGGGCAACAGATATGGGGGCCTGGGACAAGAAGCACAGGCGCTGTTACAGGTCACTGAGCAAATGGCCAATGATTTACTGAATACCATGCTTGATCTGTTGTTCCAAACAACCTTATACTCCAAAAGTACTGAAGTACCAGGCTCAGGAAATTATGCATTTCATACAAATTAAATAGGATGCTAAGGATGCCAGAGAAAAAGAAAGAAATGATAAACATTATCAGGAACTCTCAAATTCTGCCAACATAATACTCATGATAGAAGCAAGGAATGGATGATCCTCAGAAGGCAAATCAAATATACTATGCTACACAGTTCTAATTTGTTTTCAAATCTTTATCATCTCTGAAGGAAATCTGATTTTTTTCTTTTCCTATAGAAAATCTGATTTTTGCATATTCTCTCAAAGGTGTCTCTTTTCCAAATTACTAAACTGTTATTAAAGATGAGTAAATTGATATCACAAATACAAACCTCCACTTGCAGCTTTTAAATAAAATGCATTGTACCCCAAACATCAACTTTCAGGATTAGGATTCATTTTACAATGTGCACAAATTTAATTTGTTTTAAATGAATATCATGTCCATTAATTTTATATCAAAGTACAAAGCTTTCATTTCTGGATAGTCTTTATTGATTCTAACTTCCTGCTTAGAACTTTTCAGAGCAAAAACAAAGACACCAAGTTATTGAATTTTGAAGTAAATACCAAATGCAATGAAGATTACATTGAACACAAAGTTATTTATTTCTCTAGTAATTTATTGCCAGAAAAGGCAATGGCACCCCACTCCAGTACTCTTGCCTGGAAAATCCCATGGACGGAGGAGCCTGGTAGGCTGCAGTCCATGGGGTTGCCAAGAGTCGGACACGACTGAGTGACTTCACTTTCACTTTTCACTTTCATGCATTGGAGAAGGAAATGGCAACCCACTCCAGTGTTCTTGCCTGGAGAATCCCAGGGACGGGGGAGCCTGGTGGGCTGCCGTCTATGGGGTCGCACAGAGTCAGACACGACTGAAGCAGCTTAGCAGCAGCAGCAGCAGTAATTTATTGCAGGATATTTGAGTTGGGCAGAAAAGAATTAAGAAATTAACTCATTAACCTGGAGTTCAAGTTAAAGAGAACTTGGCGGGGGAGGGGTTCAGGTCACTGGGAAAAAAAATATGGTACAGTATCTGAGACCTACTGGAACAAAGAGGTGAAGACTCTGCTTCCAAGTAATTGCTAACAAGTGGAGAAGAGACAGACAAGCACTGAGAAACTAAGTTATGAGGTAAGGTTATAAACAGTAAGTTATGAGGTAAGGTTATGAAAGGGTAAGAAAAGGAATAATTGTTTCTGAGGAGTGTGAGGAGTTGTGGGGCAGAGGTAGAACTTGGGGAAAGCTTTTGCAGAAATGGAGCAAACTTTTGTTAGGCACCTACTAATTGATGCCTAAGCAGGAAAAGATGGTTCACTTATATCTTAAAATAGGAATATACCTTTTTACATAGGATGGAGCTGAGGATCACACAGCATAAATGCTTAGGCATCTTTAATTAAAGACTATGCAGCTAGGAAAGAACAGAATGAGATAGAATCCAAATGTGAATGGTTCCAAAGTTCATGCTTTTCAACTTAAAACACTTGCTTTCCTGAGAAGATCTGCTAACCACTTTAGATATATTAACCATCTAATCTCATTTAGTCCCCCCCAGTACCCTGTGCAATAGGCTAGTTAACCTCCTTTCTCCAGTAAGGAAAACAAGTCCAAAGAAGCAAATTAACTTTGACCAAAGTCTCATACTTTGAGCAAGGGTCAAGTTTTAAACACATGTCTGTCTCACTCTAACTTGAAGATAAGCCTGAAAGCAGAATAGAACTGCAACAGGTGGGGATGGAAGGAAAGGTAAAAACAGAGCCCTCTTCTGGCTTCCTGTACTGATGCCTGGAGGACACAGTATGTGCAAAGCCAGAATTGAAGGTCTACTGGATTTTTAATTTTCCCAAAGAACATTTACTACATCATATGACCCTTATCAAAGTGCAGACAGTGTAAACTTTACAAGCTGACTGCTTCTAACACAACTTTTCCCTAGAGAACTCCATTCTCCAAAATTCCAGGCCACCATCCAAAATTCCAAATACCCTCTCAGAGAGGGAACTCTAAGGTAAACAGATCCCATCCTCAGAGAGTACTGAGAAGCTGCTGGCTATGAGTCAGGAGAGTAAGCACCGCCTTGATTCATCTCTGCAAAATTGTCTGTGAGGCTTCCTAGTGACATGAGTAGGAAGTGGGTCAGGAAGGAATCAGTAACAGTCATCTACAAATGCACGTGGAATCGCCATGAAGGGAGCGGCTGAGGATACCTCGGACCGGTTCTTAGGACACAAAGCCAGTCCTCTATGTTGGAGCAAACTGTGGTTCTTCCGGGTATAAATTTTCAGTGTCCACTGCTATTCCTTGGCAAAAAAAGAACTCAGGAATGAACTTTTAATAACATTCTCTCAAACCAGAATGGATGACAAAGGTTTTTCCAGCTATAAATGGAAACATGTCCTGGCTAGGCCAAGTACCTAAAAGAGACTCTCCAGTTTTCTCTGATGTATGAATGATGATCTAAACAACTAATTCCAAGATCAAAACAGTTGATGTATGAATGATAATCTAAACAATTAATTCCAAGCTCAAAACCATTTCCAAGGGAAGGAAAGAGAGATTAGTTATCTAAATGGTGCATACCTTCTGAAATACAAGAAATGGGAGACTGCTACATTTATCCATGAAGATTAAATCTTCCACAAAAGAACTAGAGTAAGTCTCATGTTTGGCCTTTTTTGTGACTATGCTTTTCTACAACTTTACAGACTTTCAAATGATCACTGTCTTCACTCTTGAAACAAAGAGGTCAAAAACTTCTCCACGTTGGGATAAAGTCTTAAGATAATTGTAAGTGATCTTTACTTTAACAAAGTATAATGTACTTTACATAAATTTATTAAATCTGACTGGTATATAAAGAAAGTATACAAAGAAATAAAAACATGTTTCAGAGACTATACCTCTTCCATACTACAAACATACAGACAGCTTTTTAAAAAGACTTATGATATATAATGTCATTAGATGAAGACGTAATCAGGAAGTATATATTCCCTTAATCAATTTTAATCAACATTTACATTTTAGATAGCTTGGTAAGAAGACACCTTAGAAAGTATCAGTACTACAAACATGTTAAATGCAGAACAGGTAACCTTGATCCCAAGGAAGAAAATATTTGAGAATAAGTTTCTCCTGAGGCATGGAAGAGAAAGACTTGCTATGAATAGCTCCAAAGGCAGAGAAAGGATCACTGGATAGAACAAAACAGATTCAAGGTCAATATAAGGAAGAACTTTTGAACTATTTCAGCCATTCCAAGATAGAACAGATAATTCACTCTTTATTGCCAGAAATATTTAAGCAAAAGTCAATAAATATCTGGCAGGCATTCTTTAATATATTTAGCAATAAAGGATAAAGTCCTATCCTAGTTTTGGCCAGCTCTAATATTTGAGATGTTCTTTCTTATCTCCAAATGGCTGTCCCACGGGTTGCTCAGTTTCTCAGTCCAAAACTGAATCATGTTTTCTCTCCTAAGCATCATGCCTATTTTGTTACCTCAGTAGATGGGACCATCCTAGGCAAGATCTTACATGCATCCCTTTTCTTCACCCCAAATATGTGATCATTCCCCAAGTCCTATCCATCTCCCTCTCAAAAATCTCTTCCGGCGGGTGACAGGTTAAAACAGATGACCCTGTTACACTAGAGCAGTGGTTCTCAAACTTAGCTGCTTATGGGACTCATCTGGAAAGCTTTTAAAAATGCATTGGTTTTAATATGCGCAGATTGTACCCCAGGCCAATTAAATCAAAATTGAAATATTAAATTATGGACTAGGGTGGGTGCAGTTTGGATAGAAATTTGAAAAACATTTTGAGACAACTGAGAGAGATACTGGAACATATCTCTCACGAAAACGCCAATCTTCATGGCATAACCTCAGTTCTTCTCATCCCAGGTATGGTCAGAGATTACAAAGGACCAAATAATTGCAATTATTTTGCAGTTGCAATAATTCACAGAGGGGACCAGGTAAGATATGTAGATGGATCAGCTCAAACTTTTTACCATCCCTGGGGAAACAATCTATAGTGAGCTAGGGGAATTACCTATGAAAACAATTGGAGCATTTGTGTAAGTAGATCACAGTGTTTTTCATACAGAGTCACCAAAAACATGCCCTAAAAATTAGGTCCTAAAAATGTTTCAAGTTCCTAGAAAGTAAGGAAATGTATTTGTCTAAAATTAGTCTGATATAGGATATTCACATATCCAGTATTCACAAATGTTAGCATTATTTACATTTTTTATTGTTGCCCAAATATTATGCTTGAGATTGATCCTTTTGTTTATTATATGCCACAAAGTTTCTCTTTAAAAAATGTTCTCCAATTAATAGAACTTGGAAAAGCATGATACTATCACATGCGTTTAGTTCTCCAATGAATAGAACTTGGAAAAGCATGGTACTATCACATGCGTTTAGTTCACAGATAAAATCACTGTCAGACCAATAGACCTTGCCATTCCTAGAAACAGCCCCGATTTACCACAGCAATTTCCTCAGGAAAGGGGGTGGAAGTAGAAAGCCACTAAACTCCTACACTTGTCTGTCAGCCCATGACCTTCCCTGCTCTGGCATGAGAAACCTAAGAACAGGCAGGAGGTGAATTAAAGGCAGATACTGTAGGCATGTTACTCTGGCTTCCTGGACCTTCTCAGAATACTGCCAAGAATAAACAAAAGAGAAATCTGCAATTCTTTACTGAGCAGAATTTGGCTGTCTTCTTCCAAACTTTCTAATACTACTAGAGAAGTGAAATAAAAGCATATCAGAATAACATTTAAAACCCTGCACACAGGATAGAAATACATTGGTGAAATCAAGAAGAAAAAGGAATAAAGAGCTCAAAATTCAGGCAGGTGAATACCTGTAGAGTGGAAAGAAAAAGAAAAGGGATTGGCAAGGGGCACACACAGAACTTCAAAGGAAATGATAATGTGTCCTTTCTAAAGCTGAATTTATGATGGTTACATGAAAATTCAATTGTTATTTTCATACCTTCAACATACCTAATGAATGCTCTTTCATAATTATTTAATAATTTAAATCTTTTAATGGAGTAGAAAGGAAGATATCTAGATTTCTGTCCCAAGCCTGCCATTGTGCAACCTTGAGCCAGACACTTTTCTGAGATTTAGTAAACTATAGAAATTGAACTAGAGCAAAGGTCACCAGACCATGGCTCACCGTCTGTTTTTACAAAGATGTATTGAAACATAATCAAACCCATTCATTTGTTTACTGTTTTCAGTTGCTTGTGCATTAAAATAGTGGCTAGCCGTGTATGTGTGTCTGTGTCTATGGGCATGCATGCACGCTCATGTGTCCAACCCATGGACTGTAGCCCACCAGGCTCCTCTGTCCATGGATTTCATGGACAGAATACTATCGCCATTTCCTTACCACCACACCACCTGGGAAGCCCGTAAGTACCTACAGTAAAGACCATCTGACCTATAAATCCTAAAATATTTGTTATCTGGTCATTTAAGGAAAGACTCTCAACTCTGAGCTAAAGAACTACTAGAACTTCTCCTAATTAATAAAGACTAAAATGAAGAAAAAAAAAATGTACTGAAGCATGCTAACACCAGTTTGCCCAATAATGGATCAAACTTTCTCTTTGTTTGTTCCATAAATGTTTCCTTATGTTAACTATCCCACAGTCTATAAAATCTCATGAGCCACATCAACAGATTTTAGACACAGATTTTGTGCAAAATGTAGCTTCTTTTACATCAACAGTAACACAAATGCAGAATCAGCAATCTCCTGCCCTGGATATTAAGATCTGCCTCTGAAACTAAATCTTATAAGCAAAATCCAGGTTGGGAAATCTCAGAAACTAAAATATCCTCTTGTGAAGGTTCTCAGCTCACTTTGAATCAGAAAGGTTTATTCTCAGGACTTGATCTACTGTTTCCCCACATGCTAACAAAAGGATTATCTCAAGATTATCAGTGTCTTAGCTTACATATGTGTGCACATGGAAAAGGCTGGCATTTGCCATTTTTAAATGCCAAGGGTGAAAAATCCATTCTGATCTTCTTCATTTCTATATCTGTGCAAACAATCCTTCAGCCTATAAAACTATTGATGAGCTGCCTCTGCCAGAGATTAAGAAGAAAAAAAAAAATAGGACTATATTGTCTACCCAAACTTCTCGTCTCTAACCTTAACTTCTTGTTCTTCTCCAAGCTCATGTAATGGCAATGATACAGTATTGCATTCACACTTGAGACATAGCTGCCTACCCCAAACTTGCAATGTTGCCTGAAATCCAACAATTACTGATGTTGCCACACCATCATCATTTGATCACTTGATGATCAAATGGCATGAATGACCAGAAACCATTCTAAATGTCTAGCTTCAAATTATGGAAAACCCATGAATTTAAATGGAAATAAGACACTTTTTAGAACTATCCATTTCAGGGCCTGTAGATCCACAAGAGCAGCAGACCCAGAATTCTCTTTCTTGGTTGTAGCAGGATAGCTGGACACAAGCCCCACAAAAACACTGTGACAGTAAAGAAAAGGAACTACTCAGGGACCCCAGTAGTCTCCTCAGTCAGTCTGGACACTACCCTTGCTCTAACAATACAGTGCTTCTGTTGTGGTATTTCAGTTGAAAGCAATAAATCTTTCTTTTACCCTCTAAGAAGACAGGTTTATAAGGGTTCATCCAATTTCTTTTATAGTCTAAATTATCCTGTTCACAGATGAAAGTTACTTATTTGATAAGAAACGCTTAACTTAGAAAATTATTTTTGGTATATAGGTCTTTGGGAGAATTTTTACTTTTACCAAGAAAGAACACTTGGAGTTGAAATCACTAGGATGTAGATTCTAGTTTCTTTTGTGTTAAACTGTCACCTTGGACAAGGCCATAACCTCTCAAGACCTATATCTCTAAAGTAAAATTCATGGAATAAGTGGATCTGAAGATACCTTCTATCCCCTTCCTTCTCAACACATCACTTTGCCCATAATCTAATGAGTCTGAAGCTATGAAATGATCTCCTTTATCCCTATACCTCAAGTTACTCTGAATATTCTCCCTGGAGGTCTGTGTTTCTCTCTCTCCATTAGAAGTATTCTTCTTTCTTATCACAGGTAAATTTTCCACCCTATCTCTTGACCTCATCCCCTTCTGCCTCTTCTGAAAGATTGTTGCTGCTTTAACATGACCTATACTTTTTCACCTCTGTGCCTCTGCTCATATGGATTGCCATTCCATTCATCAGAAAATCTTATTCAAGATTCACCATAAACATCACTTCTTGCCTCTTGCCTTTTCTGAATCTTGACTAGGAGCAATGCCTTTGTCTTGTGTATCTCATATTTTATTTATTTATTATGGGGCTCATTTGTATTGCAGTGATTGCATTCTTGCCCTGTCCTTTCTGGTAGATTATAAACTACTTATTTCTAACTCAATTTTGTATACTTAACAATGTCTCACACATTATAAGCATTCAATCTGTACTGAGTAATGATGAATAAAATAGATTGAAAGTCTCCTCATATACTGATTCCATATTCTGGTTAGTAAAAGCTAACCACTATTGTCTGCAGTCCCTACCATGAAAGAGGTACATTTTAGAAAAGCATATCTTTATTACTGAGCAAATTATCTGCTAGTCACAGATTCAATTTCAAAAGAATCATTTCTCAATGTATATGTACCTAATCCACTTTTTTGTTTGTCTAGTTTAGAGATGTTTTCAAAATCCCATGTGGTAAAGTTGTGACAGACAGGATGACAATGATGGGCTTAAAAAAAAAAAAAGACTATTTACAATCTTAGGAGAAAAAAATCACTGTAGGTGTGGAAACTTTGCGAGTGGTGACAGGATATCCACTTCAACCAAACCTCTCATGCACCTTGAAGCAAGAGAAAAGCCCTTAGGTTTTACTAGTTTACAGAAATTAAGCTTTTTTCCTGATTGGGAAAAAAGTTATCTATGACAATTACCTTTCACTTTGTATGCTCCAATAAATAATAGTTGAATAGAAAATAAAAACATCAACAATAAGAGAATAGGTGATTAAGAGATAATAATAAAAACTGAAAGGAAATGGCAATCACTTGATTTTTCTTGCCCAGATTCTTTAGTGATTTTGTAGCAAGGCTAACTTAGCTAATGATCCCAAGGTCCAGGGACTGTTCTGTTCTTTCACACTACTCATGGGAGCCCCTCAACTTCTACACTCAAATATTTCTGAATATTTAGACTCTTGGGACAGTGCACTCAAATGAATAACATTAAGCTTCCTCCCTTGATTTTTTTTTTAACTCTTTGCTTTATTTCCCCAACTAAGATTTATTTCCTCTAAGTCCACTTATTGTTCATCACGACTTGCCTTACTCCTCTTAAAGAAACAAACATGATCTTTAGTTTCACTTCACCTAAACTTGCAATTTAATTAATATTAGTTAATACATCCTAAAACATTTCTTCTGCAAAGTCAGTAAACTCTTTTGCATTGGCTTCTTCATTTGGTGACTATTTATTGACCTCTTGCTATATGCTATTCACTATTCTGGATGCTGAGAATATAGCAGTGGTCAAGTCACACAAATTCCTGCTCTCAAGAAGCTTAAATTTTAGTGGGAGAGACAGATGACACAGACACATACATGTCAGGAGGTATTAAGTGCTATTAAAAAATAAGTGAAGCAGAGTAAGGCACTAGAAAGTGCTGGGGAAGAGCACTATTTTAAGTAGCATGGTGAAGGGTGAAGTGGGGGAACAAACTTTACAAGAATCTAGAAGAGGAACATTCCTGGGAGGAAAAAAAGCTGACTGTCAAAGCCCTGAAACAAGAGCTTGCTTGATCTGGTCAATGAACAACAGTGGATAATTAGAAAACTCTGCAGCTCATCAGACTGCACCAGCTAAAGTCTTCATTTAATTAAGGTTCATAAACTTTCTACTATTTTTTTTAATTACTTTCACAACAGAAATGGCCAGGTAAAATGCAAAATCATCTAAACTATACCACCCCCTTGATAATTATTGCTGATAACCACTAAGTATTCAGATAGTTCCAGATGAAGAAAACTTGACTCTAAAGCATCCTAAATGTGACATGTGACTTTGTGTGAGGGTAATTTAGTTCCTCCAAAGTCACCAGTTTATAATCTCTGAGAAGAGCAGAAGAGGAAAAATGAATGAATCAGGAGCAGAAACCTAAAGAATAAAGGGCAGGCAAAAAAAAAAAAATTAGATCAATGGTCAGAGGAAAAAGTCTGAAAGTTAGGAAAAGAATCAAAAGAAAGTATGGTATTAGAGCATTCAAGGAAAGACAGAGTTTAAAGAAGGGAATAAGTAACAGTTCCAAATTTTACAAAGCACCAAATAAGAGCAGGACCTGAGAATTGTTTAGATTTATCAAGAAGGTCACTGGAGATCTTTGCCAATTCAATTTATTTAATACCAAAGTAGCAAAAACAAAAGTGTGATTTTAGTGGCAACTCTATTTTGCTGTCTATTCCCAGGGCCTAGAAAATAGTACCTGAGCTGTCCACATTCAATAAATATTGAACAGCAAACAGGAATATGACAATTACAAGATAGAAATGTGCTTTGTGATTTTGGTCAAAGAGTATATGTTGGTGTGGTGATGACAATAGCAAAACTAGTAATATTTTGTGAGTCCTTAAGATATGACAGGGCTTCCCAGGGGTGCTAGTGGGAAAGAACCCAGCCTGCCAGTGGAGGAGACTTAAGAGACGTGGGTTCAATCCCTGGGTCAGGAAGATTCCCTAGAGAAGGCAATGGCAACCATTCCAGTATACTTGCCTGGAGAATCCCATGGACAGAGGAACCTGGTGGGCTACAGTCCATGGGGTTGCAAGAGTCACACACAACTTAGCGACTTAGGACAGACGGAAGAGATGGCAGGCACTGCACTGAGTGCTCTGCGGCGCAATATACAGTATGCACAACTTCTCAGAGTAAAGACTATCATTATCCTTATGCTACAGTTGAGGAAACAGAGGCTGAGAGAGGAGAATGTAACCAATTTGTGAGTGCCAGAACTGAGATCTGAACACAGGATGTGTGAGTCAAAGAGGAAGGAAACTAAACACACGCACAATCTCATCTTAATAAATTATAGGTATTATGGGACATGTTCCATTAGGAACATGAAACAGGAAAGGAGTATAAATTTAGGGATGAAGAGGTACTTTCTCAGATGCAAGAAGGGCCAAGCATGAGTGTTCTCGGAGTGATGCCAAGATCAGCCTCGCTGTACATTTTATAAATGGACTAGAAGAGACTGAGTAATCTGATGTTTCAAATTTTGCAAATGACACATTAAGCATCTCTAGGGTGTGAAATGCCAACCTGACAAAAATAAAACAAAGTATACTTAGAGAGTGACGAGCTCTAAGTTCACAAGACCCAAGAATGGGATCTGGCAACTCCATGAAGCAGGTAGGTGTCTCTCCATTTTCCATTTTTGTACTGCTTCCATTTTCAGTGTGTCCTACCATCCCCTGATCTGTTGAGGCCCTTGGATGGGGTCATCTATCCCAAGGAAAAGCTAAGGCTAAAGGCCCCAAGGACCCACCAAGCCAGGAAAAGACCCACCAAGCAGGCCAAGAAATTCAACTTGATCAAGCCTTGGGGTTCAGGACAGGTTATCAAGCCCTGTGGACTAGGAAGAGCCCAGCCTGGCATAGTCCCCAAAGGAGCAGGTGCCAGAACACTGTACAAGGCTCTACCTTCTCAAAGTGGATGCAAGCCTCTCTGGCCCGCATGCCTGGCTACTCTGCATGGAGATGATGAGCCTGCTGGACTCATTACTACAACATATGGCACAAACCAAAATACCAGGATGTTTAACAGCTTCTTAATCTAAATGGGATTCAAGGTCAACTAGAGTTTAACATGACAAAGAAAATTGTTTTCAGCCATCAAATGCTTCTTGAAAAGATATATGGTATATACAGTATTATATCTTAATAGATCACACCCCTGAAGTGCATGAAACTTCTCATATAAACTATTTAGTAGCTACCAGACCTCAGAGTAACAAATTTGTCTCTTAATACTTCTTGATTTATAATTCACATTCACCTGACTTTCAGAAACCAACAACCCTTAAGTTTTGGGAAACTAATGTGATTACAGCATCTTCAAAGAATGTTCAATAACAAATATCCCTACTGGATTTAAACCAAAATTAATAACAATGTTGTTTCCATTTCACTGAATTCATATTTTTAAAAAATACAAGGGATAAGTACTCTTATTATCCTGATTTCACAGATAAGGAAACTGAGATTTTGAGAAGTTATGTGACTTATCCAAGACCACGTGGCTATTAGTTGGTGGAACGGCTACTCAGAACTTGGGCAGTTTGTCTCCAGAACCACAATCTGAACCAAAAAACACTCTATATTGCATCCATTCTCTTCTACAAAAATAAAACATCATTATTATACAAATCCTTTTACATTAATCTGCATATTCATCCATGTCAAATCAAATCCTCTAATCTAGCACAAGTAAATACTACATAGGTTAAACAAAACAAAAGCAAAAACATAAAAACAAGTTACTGTCCCATCCGCAAAAGCATCGTTATGAAAATTTTATCTATACTTTGTAGCTTATTAAGAAAATACTAAAAGCAGTACTGTGTACAGTTTTCCTAATAAAAATAGCATATGTGCCTTAAATACCAAATCTTAAATTTAGGGATCACAACAAACTGAGGAAAACCCTTAAAGAGATGGGACAACCAGACCACCTTAACTGACTCCTGATAAACCTGTGTGCTGGTCAAGCAGCAGCAGTTAGAAATGGACATGGAACAATAGACTGGTTCAAAATTGGGAAAGGAGTACATCAAGGCTGTATATTGTCACCCTGCTTGTTAACCTCTATGCAGAGTACATCATACAAAATGTTGGGCTGGATGAGGCTCAAGTTGGAACCAAGATTGCCAGGAGAAATATCAACAACCTCAGATATGCAAATGACATCACTCTAATGGCAGAAAGCAAAGAGGAACTAAAGGGCCTCTTGATGAAGGTGAAAAAGAAGACTAAAAAAGCTGACTTAAAACTCAACATGTAAAAGACTAAGGTCATGGCCCTGATCGCATCACTTCATGAAAAATAGATGGGGAAATAATGGAAACGTGAGAGACTTTATTTTCTTGAGTTCCAAAATCACTGCAGATGATGACTGCAGCCATGAAATTAAAAGATGCTTGCTCCTTGGAAAAAAAGCTATGACAAATCTAGACAGCATATTAAAAAGCAGAGACATGAATTTGCTGACAAAGGTCTATATAATCAAAGCTATGGTTTTTCTAGTAGTCATGTATAGATGTGAGAGTTGGACCGTAAAGAAGGCTGAGTGCCAAAGAATTGATGCTTTTGGATTGTGGTGCTGGAGAAGACTCCTGAGAGTCCCTTGGACAGCAAGGAGATAAAACCAGTCAATCTTAAAGGAAATCAACCCTGAATATTCATTAGAAGGACTAATGCTGAAGCAAAGCTCCACTACTTTGGCTGACTCATCAGAAAAGACCGTGATGCTTACAAAGATTGAAGGCAGGAGGAGAAGGGGACAACAAGAGGATGAGATGGTTGGATAGCATCACTGACTCAAAGGACATGAATTTGAGCAAACTCTGGGAGATGGTGAAGGACAGGGAGACCTGGTGTGCTGGGGTCCATGAGTCTCAAAGAGTCAGACAACTGAGCAATTTAATAACAACAACAACATCCTCTTTCCATCTGCTCTCAAATAGAGGGAGTGGTTTCAAGACTGAAGAGCACCATTAGAGAGTCACCAGAGGTCATGTGGAACACTTCTCATCAATAATACTTCCATATAAAACAAGAGCAACTACTCTGCAGAGACAAAAATTCTATCTAGAAAAAAAGTCACCAATGAAAGGAAAACAAACCCAAAGCTGTTCTAACATTTTCACTAGATTTTACATAAATAAAGACCACCAAACACTAGGCAGTAAAAGCAGTGGTTTGTAGAAAATGAGCTTGGAAGAAGTCAGAGGTGTGGAGTCATATGGATATGCAATTTAATATGTATGCTTGATATTAAACACCATTCACACGTTTTACACTTCTCCCACATAAAAGAAGCCATTTCAAACTGTTTAATATTGGGAATAGTCTTTATTTTTTTAGAGTCACATTCCGAAATATTTATGGGTGATATGACTTGCTTCAAAACACTTCATATTGGGAAAAGAAAGCAGTGGAAGGAGGAGCAGAGAAACAGAATAGGCCAGGAGCTATGAATTGTTGCAGCTGGGGGACAGAAATAAGAGGTCTCACAATATGATAGTCTTTATGCTTTATTGACACTGTTCTAGTTATTTATGCATATATCTGACACATCCCACAATGAAAGATTTTTTTTAACCTGTTGAAGAGTTTTTAAAGTATTATCCTACTTGTGTTTCTGTTGGTATAATTTGTCCACCAGATAAAATGATCTCTGACAACAATTTAAAATTCAGAGTATGAGCAGAATACAGATGCCATCACTAAAGCATGTACAGCTTATCATCTGCCTCTCTGAGTTCATGGAAAGCCTGGGTCGATGTCACAGGTTCCATTTTTTTAAGGTATAGTTTGATTTCTTTTGCTCCTCAGCTGTATAATTCTAGTCTCAGCTAGCCATTTTAAGAATTTATTTTGTCCTGTAAAGCAAAGAGTGATGTATAATTCTTGAATGAGAACAGCAATGACTAATAAAAGACTTCATTATATGTGACAGTACCACCAAAAGATGGTGGACTCTCAGTAGGAATTGTCGAGTATAGTTTCAATACACTTTTTTTTTAATTAATTTATCTTTTAATTGAAGGATAATTGCTTTACAGAATTTTGTTGTTTCTGTCAAACATCAACATGAATCAGCCATTAAGCCACCATGTCTTGGAATGTCCACTGATGTGTTTCATTCTCCTTTAAGTCTTCTCATCCAAAGCTCATATTTCACATGTTAATTTTGGTTCTCCTGATTGTTCTCTGACACCAAACTGCAAAGTTCCCAACTTTGCTTCTATTAAATAAATACAATGGCATTTGTGTGGTGAAATCCAACTTATTACTGAAGTGCTTCTTGGTTGTTAACCAAATTTGTGCAAAAAAAAAGAAATGTTTTCAAGATATGTTGATTAAGTAAACATAATGAAATTTGTTCACTGAAACCAGCAAACGAAAAGGACAGTATCATTTAATTTTATTTTATTTTACAACCTGTTTTACAAACATCACAATACTATCTATCTCAGAAAACAGCCCTCATTGACTTCATTAAGAATTACATGAATTGCTACATATGAACATTTTGTTGCATATAAATGAAAAATATACAACAAAAAGAAAAATTAAAATGATCTTTGAGTTACCCATACTCTTATTTTAGATTCACACACACAAATTAGAATTTCCTTTCAAAATGACCTTAACAATGGCATTTTTTATACTTTCTCTGACTCAGGATAGCTTACTGGGGTGGGATGAAGAAGGGAGGGAAAGACAGCAATGGATTTCATTTTGAGGGAGCACTTTTAGCCTGAGTAGCGATATCCTTTCTCTTAAATGATAACTTAATAATAATTTAATTAGGTACTTGCCTTTCTGTCACTACACAGGATTGCTGTATACTTAATCAGAAGGGAAGTCCACTGGGTCAAAATTTCTAAATTACTTCCACTTTCTGTAAGAAACAAAAACTCAAAGTTTGTTATCAAGGGAAATAGATAAACGGCTTCCAAGTTCGACAAGCCAGGGTGTTGTAGGGGAAGCAAGGAACTGCAGAAAGAAAAAGGAGCTGCAAACACAAGCGCCTTCTCTAACCCCAGCTTTGTGGTACTTCCAGTCACAGGGCACATCAGGAATCCTCAGAGCTGTGAGGTGAGTGTCATCACCCTCACCTGAAAAACAAGGAGACTAAGGGTCAGAAGGTGATCCAGGACTATAACACAAGTGCATCTGATTCCAAAACTTCTCCTACTCCACTCAACTGAAAAAAAAAGGAATACGTCCCATCATTCTGCTATAACTTAAAATAGCTTCATGAACAGGCCTGTGCTTGGCCACAAAAACTTAACTCTAGACAAACACACACAGTCCGGGGCCTGCTGATCCTACACAACCATTCTTAAGGACAGCAAATGCATTTTAATTCCTACTCCTTCCTAATTTACAAGCATGCAAAAACCAAATGTTTACAAAGGATGATAAAGTAGTTGTGTAACTATTTTGCAAATAGTCTCATGAAATAGATATGCTAGTAAAGAACTACTAAGCAAAAAGCAAACAATCCAACGAACCACAGTATCCCCTCTCCAATGTTATTATACCAAAATAAGTGATATGGGAGTTATTCAAATTTTACTTTCTTAGGAGTTGATTACGGAAAAGCTGCCTAGCACTCAGAACCAGTAATCACAAACTTCACACAGCAGTAGGAACGCACAGGGATTTTCAATTGGTGTTTATCCAGTTCTGTTTGCTCCATCTGGAATTACAGTAAGACTGTGACAAACACTGTAAACTGGCTCACTCAACACCCAGTGCCAACCACCTTTCTCCTTTGCTTAGCTCTACTTTTAAGGCTGACAAAGCGAGTACTGACTTTCCCTGACTCTTTCACAAGGTGGCGGATAGGAACAGGAAACTCAGGGATGTGTGTTAAGTCTCTGGTGGTGGCTTAGTCACTAAGTCATGTCCAACTCTTGTGACTCCCGTGGACTGTAGCCTGCCAGGCTCCTCTGTCCATGGAGATTCTCCAGGCAATAATACTGAAGTGGGTTGACATTTCCTTCTCCAGGGGATCTTCCCGACCTAAGAATCAAATCTGGGTCTCCTACACTGCAGGCAGATTCTTTACTGACTGAGCTATAAGGGAAGCCCAAGTCTCTAGCCAATATGACAAATAGAAGTCCACTGGTGAAATTTTCAGGCAGCTTTTGATTCTCATGATAAGAGGGACAGATGAAGCTGGTAGCCCCTCTATTGCACACACACTCCATCCCTTTCTGCCCAAAGCTGGAGCAATCATTTTGCAACTATGAAGAGACAAACATGAGGACGAATGTCAGTGAGTCCAAGAACAGCAGAGCAAAACATCAGAAACAGCTTGGGTCACTGAGCAGCAGAACCAGCACTGGCAACTGCCTACCTCCAGTTTTCTAATTGTATGAAAACACTGGATGTCTATTTGTTTAAGCCACTTTAAGTCAAGCTTTCTGTTGCTTGAAGCTAAACATTTCCCTAACAGATAAAACTCCCTGGTAGCTCAGCTGGTAAAGATTCCACCTGCAATGCAAGAGATCCCAGTTCGGTTCCTGGGTTGGGAAGATCCCCTGGAAAAGGGATAGGCTATCTGCTCCAATATTCTTGGGCTTCCCTGGTGGCTCAGCTGGTAAAGAATCCACCTGCATTGCAGGAGACCTGGGATCGATCCCTGGGTTGAGAAGATCCCCTGGAGAAGGGGAAGACTATCCACTCCAGTATTCTAGCCTGGAGAATTCCATGGACTGTATAATCCATGGGGTCATAACGAGTCAGACACAACTGAGCAACTTTCACTTAAAAAATTTAAACCACTAAGTTTAAAAAACTTAACCCCCTGAATCACTCTGAGTTTTAGTTTTGCATGCTGAGACTGATAATACACTGGACTCTAAACTAGGCATTGACAGTGACTGCTTTGACTTAGGGCAAGTTATTTCACCTCTCTAAGCTTCAGTCTTCTCACATTTGTAAAGTGATGTCTGCTCTGCCTACATCACATGACTGATATAAAGTCAAGTGAAGGACCTGACTGAATAAACCTTAAAGTGCATCATGAATATAAAAGTTATATGCTGCTGTAATCTTTAGTTGCCACCTCTCCCACTCTCAAATCCTGCAGCAAATATGGCACTGAGTTTACTGAAGAACACTAAAAAGATACTACCAGTCCTGGGTGTTCCTTGGAAGGACTGATGCTAAAGCTGAAACTCCAATACTTTGGCCACCTCATGCGAAGAGTTGACTCATTGGAAAAGACCCTGATGCTGGGAGGGATTGGGGGCAGGAGAAGGGGACAACAGAGGATGAGATGGCCGGATGGCATCACCAACTCGATGAACATGAGTTTGAGTAAACTCCAGGAGTTGGTGATGGACAGGGAGGCCTGGTGTGCTGCGATTCCTGGGGTCGAAAAGAGTCGGACCCGACTGAGCAACTGAACTGAACTGAACTGAATGTTTTTTTTTAACTGTTCTTTTCTAAAAGATGTTTATGCTACCTCTCTAGCCAACACAGAATCTATACACCAAAGGGGTTCAAATCTAATGGAGAGAAATAAGTATGTGTGCTGTGTTCAGTTGTTCAGTCATGTCCAACTCTTCTCAATCCCATGGACTATAGCCTGCTAGAATCCTCTGTCCATGGGATTTCCCAGGCAAGAATACTGGAGTGGGTTGCCATTTCCTCCTCCAGGGTATCTTCCTGACCCAGTGATCAAATCTGCACCTCTTGTGTCTCCTGCATTGGCAAGGGATTTTACCACTGTGCCACCTGGAAAGTCCATAGGATAAGTGTAGTCATGGCAAACAAAAGAGGTACTGTAAAGTTACAGATATTCTAAGTCCTACTGCTTAACTCATCTGTTGGTTAGTTGTACTTGATTTAAAAATTTAATTAAAGAACAGCTATACCAAGAAATAACCAATAGTGACTTTGTGACTCAATACAGTTCAGTTCAGTTCAGTCGCTCAGTCGTGTCCGACTCTTTGCGATCCCATGAATTGCAGCACATCAGGCCTCCCTGTCCATCACCAACTCCCGGAGTTCACCGAAACTTCTGTCCATTGAGTCGGTGATGCCATCCAGCCATCTCATCCTCTGCTGTCCCCTTCTCCTCCTGCTCCCAATCCCTCTCAGCATCAGAGTCTTTTCCAATGAGTCAATTCTTTGCACGAGGTGGCCAAAGTATTGGAGTTTCAGCTTTAGCATTTAACCAATTTCAAACCTCTTATTCTATGAAAACTCAATAGCATTTTTCTGTTCTTTGAAAAGGCTTAAGATTTAACTCAAAAACTGGCTCCAAGTTACATACATATATTGAATGACTCCCCGTTTAAGCTCTCACATAGTAAATCATAAGTAAACAGATGTTATTTGCAAAGAGAAAGGAGTCAATTCAAATATAACTTGCTGTATAACAGATTTGCAAAGTGAGCTCACCAAAGTCCTAAGACCACAGGGCACATTCAAATGTAAAGAATGAAATGGAAATCCTCACTTAACTGAAACCCTCTATAAGCACATCTTGTACACAGCATAGCCATCAACATCACCTGGAAGCTTGTTAGGAAAGCAGAAGGTCAGCTGTCCCAACTTCACAGACATACTGAGTAGGAATCTATATTTTAACAAGATCCCTAGTGATTCACAGGCACATTAAAGTTTGAGAAACACTCTTTCCCACCCAACTAGCATTTAGATTTAATATTCATATAAATAACCAAAAGCCAAGAAAACTTAATTACCTCCATATCAGACACTAGGAAAACATTTCCATAATATTCTGCCTTTCCTACTAGTTTACCTAAATCACAGTTCTAATAATGACACTCAAAATTTTCAGTGACTCCTCATCACCTACCCTATACAGTCTAAAGTTCTTAGCTTGATTGTCAAGGTCCCCTGTCATCTGAAAGTAACGCCCTTTCCAATTCGGTGCTCCACCCTAGCTCCTTCCCATGCCTAATGCCTATTCTCAAAGTGTAAGATTCCCCTGGAGAAGGAAATGGCAACCCACTCCAGTATTCTTGCCTGGAGAATCGCATGGAAAGAAGAGCCTGGCAGGCTACAGTCCATGGAGACACAAGAGTAGGACACAATTTAGCAACTAAACCACCACCACCATAGAAAACACTACCCCAACAGAACCACCTGAGGCCTCATCCTTGAATCATATTCTCTAGGGAACAGAACTGGGAAGGAGTGATCTTAACCAGATCTCCCAGGTGATTGTTGGGAAATGATCACCCAGCCTTTCAGGACTAAGTCTCTCATCCTCAGTCAATTTCCTACCAATGCACCCAAGCACGTGCCTTAGTGCCAACACTGGCCCCATATACATGTCTGTTGTCCACTTCACATCGTATTAGAATTACATGCTTCCATGCCTGTTTCCCATTGGAGTCTCTGAACATGGGAAATGTGTATTATGTATCTTTGTATCTCCAACATCTGCCACAGTATCTGGCACGGTAAGTGTTCAATATTTGCTGATTTATTGCATCTTTGTTCATACTAGGAAAAAAGAAATTGAAACAAAGTTAAGTTCCATTATTTGAAAACTACCTAAATTAATTACAGTGCAACCATCCAATGGAATGCTATGTATTCAATAAATGATGATACTATTTATTGATTAGAAGGATACCCCAATCCTTCCTTTTTATAGTGAAAAAAAGCAAATTGCAAACACATTATAAAATAATCTTATGGAATATACACAAAAATGTTAACAGTGGTTATTTCTGAGTGATGGGATTGCAAATGACATTATTCTCTTCTTTGTATGTATTACTTGAATTTTCATAAGTATTATACTTTTATATTTTAAAGCTAGTCTTATTGTAAATGTTTATGGAATGAGTGTCCTTATAGCAAATGATGGCTTCACTTATTCAGCTTCCAAGGACAGGGATTTCCAAAGCTGGCAATGATCCAGATGTTGGCAATGATCCAAAGGCTGGTGGTGGTGTTGCTAAGAAAGAAGAACATAGGAAATGGGTAGTCCTTAGCAACTGGCTCTCACCAATGTTCCTCCTATTGTCTGGGACTTAGAAAAATATTTAAATGTCCTTTAATATCTTATTACATAATACTTTTCTAATGAAAACTGTGGCTTCTAATGGAAACAATTTTGACTATATCAATTAGCCTCAGCATAAAGAAACAATCATTGTCAATTTTTTTCAGTTGTGAAACTCAGCTTTCACGCTCATCTCACTTCCCCCGTTGGCTCTTCTCTCACTTTTCATAATGCTTTCTGTCCAAAATGATTTGTTAAACACTATGTTTTACTTGATTTAGCATGATACCAAAAATGGATGGCCTTGCATATGTCAATGACTTTCAGTTGCTATCCCCAAATTGGGGCATTGCTTCTGCCATGAGAATAATAGGTAGAAAGAATGAAAAGATGCCCCCAGCATTTTTTCTTCTACTACAAGGAAAACTTTCAAGCAAAATTCATTTCAATTAGTATTTCACACGAAATAAGATGAATTGAAGAAAAATAACTAAAACAAATTATATCTCCAGCAGCAGGAAGAATGTGTCAGTTAATGTGTATTTTTTCATTAATTTCAACATTCACCTTAAAAGCAACACAAAGAGAAAAACAAAGAAATAATTTCATTAATCAACAGTTGGAATTTACTACAGTTTGGATCAAATTTGAATGTTTTGAATATATATTTTGCTTGAAGAATCAGTTCAGTTCAGTTGCTCAGTCATGTCTGACTCTTTGCGACCCCATGGACTGCAGCATGCCAGGCTTCCATGTCTTTCACCAACTCCCAGAGTTTGCTCAAACTAACGTCCATCAAGTCGGTGATGCCATCCAACCATTTCATCCTCTGTCGTCCCCTTGTCCTCCTGCCTTCAATCTTTCCCAGCATCAGGGTCTTTTCCAAACAGTCAGTTCTTCCATGAGGTGGCCAAACTATTGGAGCTTCAGCTTCAACATCAGTCCTTCCAATGAATGTTCGGGACTGATCTCCTTTAGGATGGACTGGTGGGATCTCCTTGCAGTCCAAGGGACTCTCAAGAGTCTTCTCCAGCACACAGTTCAAAAGCATCAGTTCCTCAGTACTTAACTTTATTTATGATCCAACTCTCACATTCATACATGACTACTGGAAAAACCATAACTTTGACTAGACAAACCTTTGTTGGCAAAGTAATATCTCTGATTTTTAATATGTTCTCTAGGTTTGTCATAGCTTTTATTCCAAGGAGCAAGTGTCTTTTAACTTCATGGCTGCAGTCACCATCTGCAGTGATTTTGGAGACCAAAAAAAATAAAGTCTGACACTGTTTCCATTGTTTCCCTATCTATTTGCCATGAAGGGATGGGACTGGATGCCATGATCTTAGTCTTCTGAATGTTGAGTTTTAAGTCAGATTTTTCAGTCTTCTGTTCCACCTTTATCAAGAGACTCTTTAGTTCCTCTTTGCTTTCTGCCATTAGAGTGATGTCATCGGCATATCTGAGGTTATTGATATTTCTCCCAGCAATCTTGCTTCCAGCTTGTGCTTCATCCAGCTTGGCATTTCACATGATGTACTCTGCATATAAGTTAAATAAGCAAGGTAACAATATAAAACCTTAACATACTCCTTTCCCAATTTGGAACCAGTCTGTTGTTCCATGTCCAGTTGTAACTGTTGCTTCCTGACCTGCATATAAATTTCTCAAGAGGCAGGTCAGGTGGTCTGGTATTTCCATCTCTTTCAGAATTTTCCACAGTTTGTTATGACCCACATAGTCAAAGGCTTTGGTATAGTCAATAAAGCAGAAATAGATGTTTTTCTGGAACTCTCTTGCTTTTTCCATGATCCAACAGATATTGGCGATTTGATCTCTGGTTCCTCTGCCTTTTCTAAATCTAGCTTGAACATCTGGAAGCTCTTGTTTCACGTACTGTTGAAGCCTGGCTTGGAGAATTTTGAGCATTACTTTGCTAACGTATGAGATGAGTGCAATTGTGCAGTATTTTGCACATTCTTTGGCATTGCCTTTCTTTAGGACTGGAAGGAAAACTGACCTTTTCCTGTCCTGTGGCCACTGCTGAGTTTTCCCAATTTGCTGGCATATTGAATGCAGCACTTCAACAGCATCATATTTTAGGATTTGAAATAGCTCAACTGGAATTCCATCACCTCCACCAGCTTTGTTCGTAGTGATGCTTCCTAAGGCCCACTTGACTTCATATTCCAGGATGTCTGGCTCTAGGTGAGTGATCACACCATCATGATTATCTGGGTCATGAATATCTTTTTTGTATCGTTCTTCTGTGTATTCTTGTCACCTCTTCTTAATATCTTCTGCTTCTGTTAGGTCCCTATCATTTCTGTCCTTTATTGCACCCATCTTTGTAAGAAATGTTCCCTTGGTATCTCTAATTTATCTTTAATTTTCTTGAAGAGATCTAGAGATCCTCTTTCCCATTCTATTTTTTCCCTCCCTTTCTTTGCATTGATCACTGAGGAAGGCTTTCTTACCTTTCCTTGCTATTCTTTGCAACTCTGCATTCAAATGAGTATATCTTTCCTGTTCTCCTTGAAGAATAGCAACATAAAAATATGGATTGTTATAGATTAATAAACTTGAACACTCTTCCTACTTGGGTTCCCCTAAAATGTCCTTACTACAAAAAAACATAAAGTAAATAGAGGGAAAACACTTTAAAAGATTTGCTAAAATATTAAAATTCAGTAAACTGAAATATAAGAATTTTTAAAGCTATTTTTTACACCTAGCTCAAAATAACCTCTCCAAAAAAGCAAGATGTGACTACAACTTACTATTCTCTAGGTTCAAGAAATATGGCTGCTCATTTGTCAAGTTTAGAAGAAATGCAGTTATTATCATAAACTCCAAGCATGCAGACATGCAACCTATGCTTCCAAAATGTCTCAGGAGGTGAAAGGGATTCTAAGCAAGAGGGAGACAGAATGAGCTCTTCCCTTTTGTTTTGAAGTGACCACATGACTCAAGCTAGTTCCTTTGCTTCTCAGACTTTGTGACTTCCTTATCTGTAAAAACAGGCACTGGGCAAGCTGATGTGTAGGTTCTTTCCAGGCAAAAAAATTTAGGCTCTAATTCTGCACACTCTCCACACACATACAACCTGAACACATCATATTTTATAATATATGAAAGCTACAAATAAAAGAACTTCATTTTTGCAGATCTTTCCCACTAAATTTTTGAAAAAGGGAAAAAGATACAATTTTACCATACAATTATTTCACTTTTCAAATATTAGCATCATCCCTTATTACTCACTAGTATTAGTAAACCATGCCTTTTTTTTCTCTAGCCCCCTAGCTATAAGGAAATCCGTATACCAACTATTGAATCAGCAGGAATCATGAGATGAACTAAAGGCAGAAAAATATCTAAGATATAATGATACTTAGTTTTGTTTTCCAAAAAAGTAACTAAAGGCAGAAATTCCAATTTCCTAAAATATTATATTCCAACATAAAAGATAGTTCAGTTATCAAATCAGTAGTCAAAACTAATATTCACTTAGTACTATTGGTAATCCATAGGCTTGGTAATCCAAGCCTATGCCCCAACCAGTAATGCTGAAGAAGCTGAAGTTGAACGGTTCTATGAAGACCTACAAGACCTTTTAGAACTAACACCCACAAAAGATGTCCTTTTCATTATACGGGACTGGAATGCAAAAGTAGGAAGTCAAGAAACACCTGGAGTAATGGGCAAATTTGGTCTTGGAGTATGGAATGAAGCAGGGCAAAGGCTAATAGAGTTTTGCCAAGAGAACGCACTGGTCATAACAAACACTCACTTCCAACAACACAAAAGAGGACTCTACACATGGACATCACCAGATGGTCAACACCAAAATCAGACTGATTATATTCTTTGCAGCCAAAGATGGACAAACTCTATACAGTCAGCAAAAATAAGACCAGGAGCTGACTGTGGCTCAGATCATGAACTCCTTATTGCCAAATTCAGACTGAAATTGAAGAAAGTGGGGAAAACCACTAGACCATTCAGATATGACCTAAATCAAATCCCTTATGATTATACAGTGGAAGTGACAAATAGACTTAAGGGACTAGATCTGATAGACAGAGTGCCTGATGAACTATGGATGAGGGTTTTGACGTTGTACAGGAGACACGGATCAGGACTATCCCCATGGAAAAGAAATGCAAAAAAGCAAAATGGTTGTCTGGGGAGGCCTTACAAATAGCTATGAAAAGAAGAGAAGTGAAAAGCAAAGGAGAAAAGGAAAGATATAAGCATCTGAATGCAGAGTTCCAAAGACTAGCAAGGAGAGATAAGAAAGCCTTCCTCAGTAATCAATGCAAAGAAATAGAGGAAAACAACAGAATGGGAAAGACTAGAGATCTCTTCAAGAAAATTAGAGATACCAAGGGAACATTTCATGCAAAGATGGGCTCGATAAAGGACAGAAATGGTATGGACCTAATAGAAGCTGAAGATATTAAGAAGAAGTGGCAAGAATACACAGAAGAACTGTACAAAAAGAGCTTCACGACCCAGATAATCATGATGGTGTGATCACTCACCTAGAGCCAGACATCCTGGAATGTAAAGTCAAGTGGGCCTTAGAAAGCATCACTATGAACAAAGCTAGTGAAGGTGATGGAATTCCAGTTGAGCTATTTCAAATCCTGAAAGATGATGCTGTGAAAGTGCTGCACTCAATATGCCAGCAAATTGGGAAAACTCAGCAGTGGCCACAGGACTGGAAAAGGTCAGTTTTCATTCTAATCCCAAAGAAAGGCAATGCCAATGAATGCTCAAATTAGCGCACAATTGCACTCATTTCACACACTAGTATGGAGAAGGCAATGGCAACCCACTCCAGTACTCTTGCCTGAAAAATCCCAATGGACGGAGGAGCCTGGTAGGCTGCAGTCCATGGAGTCGCTAGGAGTCGGCCACGACAGAGCGACTTCACTTTCACTTTTCACTTTCATGCATTGTAGAAAGAAATGGCAACCCACTCCAATGTTCTTGCCTGGAGAATCCCAGGGATGGGGGAGCCTCGTGGGCTGCCATCTATGGGGTCACACAGAGTCAGACACGACTGAAGCGACTTAGCAGCAGCACACGCTAGCAAAGTAATGCTCAAAATTCTCCAAGCCAGGCTTCAGCAATATGTGAACCATGAACTTCCTAATGTTCAAGCTGGTTTTAGAAAAGGCAGAGGAACCAGAGATCAAATTGCCAACATCCGCTGGATCATGGGAAAAAACAAGAGAGTTCCAGAAAAACATCTATTTCTGCTTTATTGACTATGCCAAAGCCTTTGACTGTGTGGATCACAATAAACTGTGGAAAATTCTGAAAGAGATGGGAATACCAGACCACCTGACCTGCCTCTTGAGAAATGTGTATGCAGGTCAGGAAGCAACAGTTAGAACTGGACATGGAACAACAACTGGTTCCAAATAGGAAAAGGAGTATGTCAAGGCTGTATATTGTCACCCTGCTTATTTAATTTATATGCAGAGTACATCATGAG
>NW_011495032.1:20549433-20571562 GCF_000754665.1 Bison bison bison | reverse complement strand
ATGCAGATGGCACCACCCTTATGGCAGAAAGTGAAGAGGAACTAAAAAGCCTCTTGATGAAAGTGAAAGAGGAGAGTGAAAAAGTTGGCTTAAAGCTCAACATTCAGAAAACGAAGATCATGGCATCTGGTCCCATCACTTCATGGCAAATAGATGGGGAAACAGTGGAAACAGTGTCAGACTTTATTTTGGGGAGCTCCAAAATCACTGCAGATGGTGATTGCAGCCATGAAAGTAAAAGATGCCTACTCCTTGGAAGAAAAGTTATGACCAACCTAGATAGCATATTCAAAAGCAGAGATATTACTTTGCCAACAAAGGTCCATCTAGTCAAGGTTATGGTTTTTCCAGTGGTCATGTATAGATGTGAGAGTTGGACTGTGAAGAAAGCTGAGTGCCGAAGAATTGATGCTTTTGAACTGTGGTGTTGGAGAAGACTCTTGAGAGTCCCTTGGATTGCAAGGAGATCCAACCAGTCCATCCTAAACATCCTGGGTGTTCATTGAAAGGACTGATGCTGAATCTGAAACTCCAATCCTTTGGCCACCTCATGCGAAGTGTTGACTCATTTGAAAAGACTCTGATGCTGGGAGGGATTGGGGGCAGAAGGAGAAGGGGACGACAGAGGATCAGATGGCTGGATGGCATTACCGACTGGATGCACATGAGTTTGAGTGAACTCCAGGAGTTGGTGATGGACGAAGGGGCCTGGCGTGCTGTGATTCATCAGGTTGCAAAGAGTCGGAAATGACTGAGCAACTGAACTGAACTGAACTGACTATAGAGTACTTTCACATGTGTAATATTAATAATCCCCCACGATCTCTGAGGAAGTACCGTAACCATTCCCACACTATAGCTGAGGAAAGTGAGACTCCCTGACATTAACTGTCCAAGATCATAAGGCTAGAAAACACCAGATTCATTACACAACCTCCTGAACTTTTCCTCTGAACCTCTTGCTCTCTCCCTGACATTTTACGCATTCATAAATCTTTGTTTCAAATGAAGCACATTTTCACCTAACTGAAAGTCGATGGTTGTTCTTAAACAATTACTTGGGAACAAATATTTGAAACATATAAGACAGGAAAGGGTTGATTTCATATCTCGATGTATTTTGGATCTTTACAAATTATAAAAAGGAAAAGACCAAAACTCAGTAGAAAATCAGAAGAAAAAGACAACCAGAGAGTTAATGAAGAATCCAATGCAAATAACTTTGAAATACTCGAAATAAAAAGGCTTAATCTTAGTCAATTAAATAATTGCAAATAAAAATACATTAAAAAATAAACTTTGTTTTCTCACTGTCTTACTAACAAAACTTTAAAAATTGATCATGGGCTAAATTGACCTTGGTTTAGGGGAAAGTTACTCTCTTTCCCCTAAAATGTAAGGAGGACTTACATTTCAATTATTTTAACATGTAACACTATTTGAAAAGTTTTATTCTCTCCATGCCTGGCCGGCTACATTCCATGGGGTTGCAAAAAGAGTCGGACACAACTTAGCAACTAAACAACAACAGTCCCTGGTGATTATTTGTGGGTTGCAAGCAGCTCCCATGCTTACATTCAACTTGGTTGATGCAACAATTCAATTAGATAAAATAATATATGTTAAAGCATTTTGCAAACTGAAGAGAATATACAAATGTACAGTTTAGGAAGACTTTTTGTTGCCTCTGCACCTAGGGCTTCATGCTAAACTGTGCTTACTGGTAAGCACAATTCCTCAATAGACACCGCATAATGAATTGGAGAATTCTCTTTTAAAATGCAAATATCCACCCAGGAGCCAATACCTTTAAGCAGTGTGTCTCAAATCTTTCCACTAAATTGTCCCTAATGTCAAAGAGACTGAGCTCCTTCCCCAAGAAACCTAGAAGGTCCTCAAACTTTAACTACCTCCAAACCTTTTTGGTAGAAAAGTACTTTTCTCACAATCCTTCTAATAAAATAGAAATTCCAGGAAGATGTACTAGATTAATCATGAGGCCTTACCCAAAGGACAGGGATACACCCACTTGAGAAATTTGACCTTTAAAGGGTATGTGTTACTCTTAGCAGATGAGACCTTAAATATTGGATGAAAGGCATGGAATAGAAAAGCAGGAGGGAAAAAACTGGGATCAAACACTTAGTGATTTAATCCTCGGAATCACTATTCTTTTAACCAGTTACTCAACTCCTACTGCAGGTAGCAGCAGCAGCAACTTCAGGTACAGTTTCCCTTGCCCTCATAAAGTTACAGTTTTTAATTCTAATAGATACTGGTCAATTTGCCCTTCAAAGAGGTTTTAATCAATCAATTAATTCTGCACTGATGGTGCTGCACAAGAGTGCTTCTTGAAGGGCAAGTTAAGCACTGAAGCAAATATAATTACATCATGGGACAGAGGGCAACTTAGACATGAGGTCAGAAAGAACTTCTTTTGCTAGGTAGTCAGTGAAGGTTTATCTGAGGGAGGGACATGTGAGCTGAGAACCAAACTATGAGAAGGGATTAATCATACACAAATGGAGAAGAGTGTTCCAGGACAAAGGTGTGAGGTAGTGTTACCAGACTCAATGGTCAGTCACTTGGGGTGTATAGCCAATGAACATGCCAAGCACTTTTAATCAAAGCAAAAGCATTTATTCCTTATGAAAAATAAGGAGACAAAGAGATAGCTTTCAAAGCACTATCTCCCTGAACAGCAAGATCAGGGAAGTTTTAAGCTAAGCATGCATGCATTTTCATGAAAGGATGAGAGTAATCTCCCATGCAGACGTGGCATTCTCAATGTGTCCGTGCAGTGCAACCACAGGCTCATACCCTGCATGTGCAAAAATGGCAGCAATCTCTGCCCTCGGGGGTGGAGATTTCACCATTAAAATTAGGCAAAGGTCACTCCAGGTTGACAAAATCCAGGCACCTCATTGAGGGAAGTCACGGGACCCAGCAAAGGTCAGTATCATCATTCCTTAGGCTCCAGTTATTCTGGTGGTTGAGTGCTAGAGAGGGTTTGGATCCTGCAAAATTGCTCAAGAATGTGCTTCAGACTGGTCTTTACCTTCAAAACAGAACTGGGACATTTTTTGACTGATTTATTATCTCTTGTATGGTTACTTCTTTAACCTGATAACAGTCATTTGTTCCTGCATTTTTTGTTCTTCTTAAAATTATTAATCATTGAAACCTATTTTTATTCCACGTGAAGACAGAGGAGCTCATAGTTCATCTTTCCTCCATCATCAGTAAAGAGAACACAAAGGGATTCTGAAATTCACCATCTGATTCTCACAGCCTAAACTTCTGTGTAGCACGTCTTACAGCTTCTCTCATTGCCTTTTATTTTACTGCTGTAAGATATGACATACTCTGATTTGACCCCATCCCTTCCTATGACTTCCCTGGTGGCTCAGACAGTAAAGGGTCTGCCTGCAATGTGGGAGATTTGGGTTCGATCCCTGGGTCGGAAAGATCCCCTGGAGAAGGAAATGGTAACCCACTCCAGTATTCTTACCTGGAGAATCCCATGGATGGAGGAGCCTGGCAGGCTACAGTTTATGGGGTTGCAAAGAATCAGACACTAACTTCACTTTCACTTTTCACTTCCTTATTACTCTCTCACTAATAGTAGCATATGCTTGGTACATTCAAGGGACAAAAAGGTGGCCATGCTTCATGATTAGAGCAGGAAGACCTGTGGATGATAAGTTTAGAGAGGCAGGGGCCAAACCACAGAAGGCCTTGTAGGACAAGGTAAGAAGGTGAGACTTATTTTTATTGCAGTGGGAAGCTACTGGATGGTTTTAGGCAGGAGAGTGATGGAATTTCACTTAGTTTTTTAGAAAATCATCTTGTTTACTATGCAGGCAATCTGTAGAGAAGCAAGACAAGAAATAAGAAGACCAGTCATGAAACAACTGAAATCATCCAGATAAGAGATAATGGTGACTTGAATTGTGGATTTAATAATGGAAATAGAGAGAAGGTCCAATTTAAGAATATATTTCAGAGTTGTGGAACTTGGTGTTAATCTGGATATAGTATAAGAAAAAGAAAAGAATGGTGAATGAATCCCATGTTCTCAGACTGAGCTATCTAGTGGATGGTGGTACCATTTATTAAGATAGGGAGAGGATCAGGAGGGATGTTCTATTGTGAACACTGTGGTCAAGACTCCTAGTTGCCTCCCAAAATGTACTAACCATGTCTTTCTAAGTGACCAAACCCCAATTTTATTCCAGCTAAAAGACTACGATTCCCAGCCTCTTCCTACTGCTAAGCAAGGTTATAGAACTAAATTGTGGCCAATAAGAAATAAGTGAAAGTGTTTATGTTGCTGCTGCTGCTAAGTCGCTTCAGTCGTGTCCGACTCTGTGTGACCCCATAGACGGCAGCCCACCAGGCTCCCCTGTCCCTGGGATCCTCCAGGCAAGAACACTGGAGTGGGTTGCCATTTCCTTCTCCAATGCATGAAAGTGAAAATCGAAAGTGAAGTCGCTCAGTCGTGTCTGACTCTGTGCGACCCCACGGACTGCAGCCTACCAAGCTTCTCTGTCCATGGGATTCTCCAGGCAAGAACACTGGAGTGGGTTGCCATTTCCTTCTCCAATGCATGAAAGTGAAAATCGAAAGTGAAGTCGCTCAGTCGTGTCTGACTCTTAGCGACCCCACGGACTGCAGCCTACCAAGCTCCTCCGTCCATGGGATTTTCCAGGCAAGAGTACTGGAGTGGGGTGCCATTGCCTTCTCCGAAAGTGTTTATAGGACTTCTAAAAAACTGAAAGAGCTAACTTGGATGGGAGTTTCATCTTTTTTGCTTTATATGTGATCTTCCTTCATACTGCCTATAATAAGGAAGATGGCTGGCCCTACAGCAGCCATCTAAGTCATGTGATAACCTTCAGAATGGAATTCACATGTTAAAATCTCTAATTAAAGAGTTTAAATGAAGCCTAAATTGCTGGTGATTTCAGGAAGCAGACACACCATTGTTGGACTGCTAATCTCTAGGCTTCTCTTAAATGGAATAAATTCCTGTATATTTACAATTATTTTATGGATTATGTAGATTATTTATAATTACTTACAGATTACGCAGTCACACAAAATCCTGCCTGATAAATCCTGGTATAAAGAAAGAGAGACATGATATGCTCATTAAATTTTCCAGTTAGTAGAGTCTCCATTTTAAGGATGAGAAAACTGAACGTCAGAGAAGTTACTGGCCCAGTCAGTCAGCTTGAGATAGCGGAAAGATTTAAACCAAAGGCAGTTGACTTCTAAATTCATGTTTTTATACTATGCCACCCTGTACTAAAAAAGAAAAGCAGAAGGAAGGCACCAGAGTCAAATGTTTCTAATAGTACAATCATGTCCAGTTTTGCACCTGGTCCCCCAAAGTAGCTCTACTCAGTCTAATATAAGGAAGAAACTTCTTCTACATAAAAGTGTTACTATTTATATTTATATAAAGGTCAGTATTGTATCATGCTTGCTTTTCTTTTTTAAAAAAGAAATATTTTTATATTTTTCAAAATTTTATTTTATATTGGAGTATATTAACAATGTTGTATTAGTTTCAGGTGTACAGCAAAGTGATTTAGTTATACATACACATGTATCTATTATTGGCAGGCTACAGCCCATAGGGTCCCAAAGAATCGGACACAACTGAAGGACTTAGAATGTATATACACATATTCACTTGATCCATTCAGCTTCGGTTTACTTGTATTAAAATGCAATTTTAATTACACTTGAAATTAATATTGTAAATCAACTACATGTCAATAAAGAAATTAAATGCTACTTATATTTACATGGTCTCTTATAATTAAATGCTGAACTTCTTTCTGAATCCCTCTTGCCATACTAAGGTATTAATAATTATGGTTTCTAATACATACTCTAACACTGAGCCAGGGCCTTCCCTTACATGACCCTTATAGAATAATAATAAGCTCTCCAGAGCTTCCAACACCAACAGGTCTACTAACAGTTCATCTTGACCACAGTTTCATGGTTTGTTAGATGATTATCTCATTAAGCAGAGAAACAAATGCTTTGTACAATAAAAACATTATGCATCTATTACTCCTTCCTCAATCTACCAGTTCTGTCCTTCAAAAGAGAAAAAAAATCAGATTACTGAGGCAAGCCTTATTTCTTACAAGGTCAAGTAAACAACTACCTTAAACTTTAGGTGTTCCTAGGTAGTCAAAAGGGAAGGGTTTTTTTCTTTTTCCATTGAAATATAATACGCACATTGTGAGGTACACAGGTCTTAAGTAGCCAGTTCAATGAAATTTTACAAAGTGAGCACACCTGTGTGACCAACTCCCAGGTCAGGTTGCAGAACATTTTCAGCACCTAGAATGCTTTCTCATACCCCTCTAGTCACCACCCATCCTCTCATAAAGTTAACTGCTGTCCTGACTTCAGATTCTACAAATTCAGTTGCCTCGTTTTGAAACTGGTATAAATGGAATAATACAGTGTTCACTTAACATTATACCTGTAAAAATCATCCATATTCTTCTAGATAGCTATAGTTTATTCTTCTGCATAATATTCCATTTATCCATTCTGGTAACAGACATTTGAATTATTTGCAGTTTTAGGTATTATAAATAAAGCTGCTATGAACACTCTTGTCCAAGTCTTTCCATGTATACTAAGGGAGATTTTTCACTTTGAATTTTTTATTCCTGTTTTACTATTTTATTCATGATGTTATACAAAGAACATTGCCTATAAGTTTGGGAGTAATACCTCCAAAGTAAGCACAGGTACTTTGGCTAAAATATATTCTGCCTAATTCAGTGCTCTGAGAAAATTCCCCTGAAGACTTGAGCATTGTCAGAAAAATAATGAAAAGGAAAGAAAGCAGGGTTAACAGCCTGTTTTATAGGAGACAGAGAAAGCTTGGGAAACAGGTAATAGAAAATATAAAATAAAGAGAAGTAGCTGAGTCCTTCCTATAAATTTTCAAGTTCTCAGTGAATTAGATAATCATTGTTTGCAAAGCCTTTAAGTTGTGTCATCTACCACCACTAAGACAGTTCATCAAGATGCGTCCATAAAGTTAGGTGGCTTTTTCCTAATCTTTGGCAAGTACTTTAACTTCCTGGAGTATGCTGGGCTCCCTAGTGATGAGGTGATTACATCTAATAGGTAATGACACCTTTTAATATTCCGACCACATAAAGATTCCAATAGCTGAAAACTCTGATTTCTCTTCCTCCTCCACTCTGAAAAATAAGTTAACAAATTTTATTAAGCATTTAAAAGATGTATAATATGGAGTGTGGGTTGGAGTGCCTCTCACAGCCCAGCCTCATTCATTTATTCAAAATTTATCGCCCTATTACATAATACGTACAAAGTTCTGTGGTAGATGCCTCAGAGGCTACAAAAAAAAAAATAACAGTGTATATATAAAATATTTATAGATTAAATGGCATATCTAAGATTTGCTTCCAAATAAAGGAAGATAAGAAAATGGGGCATGATGAGACAGGACTGGCCATGTGTTTGATGGTTGAAGCTGGGTAATGGAGTTTCACTAAGCTGATCCATCTGTTTTGTCTGTGTTCAAAATTCTCTCTAATAAAAAGTTCAAAAACAGCATACACAATATGTGTCAGATAGCCTCTGACTTCCAAGAACACACAGACTAATAGAAAAACTAATATATGCACTTCAAATAGCCAATTGGAATGTAATGGGCCACATCAATTAAGAATCCCAACTCCAGCATTTTAAAACCAAGACAACACCTAGAAAGGAATGACTTGGAGGCCTAGAGGTTAAGTGAGTTGCCGAGGTCACATGGCTGGTAGCAGAGATGATACAGAAAACCAGATCTCTCTCTCTGTCTCCCTCTCTCTCTGTCTCTCTCTCACACACACACATACACACACACAGAGGCACTGCTCTAATCTTCCAATCAGACTGCTGTAATGAAGAGTGGTGTTTGGCAAAGCCATGAAGCTAGTCTGAACTAGGTGCACAAGAGTTCAGGCAAAAGATACCACCTGGCACCCAAAGTCTCAGGCTATTTCACAAATTGTGCTCTGCCCACAAAATAAGAGGGCTGTCCTCCTTATAAAAGAAAAACTGATTAGTGAGGTAAGAATGTTGTTTATTTGCATGATTGTTGCATTCGCCTCTGTCTCTCCCGAAGTCACTCGATTTTCTCACAGGGTGCTGAGACCTACACACCTGCGCAACAGAAACCCATCATTTGTCAGCAGGCAAGGTACCATGGGCATTTACTGTAGGCCAAGAAATGTATTAGGAGTTGGAGATCCAAGTCGCTGCCTTCAGGAAGCTCCCAGGCTGACGAGAATCAAATAATTCTGAAGGAGAACCACAAGGTAGTCCAATCTAAATTTCCTATTACAGCTCTAGATTCAGATTGACTTCACTTTAAAAGGATCACTTCTGCACATTTAGACATTTTCCGATACGCATGCTGCTGCTGCTGCTAAGTCACTTCAGTCGTGTCTGACTCTGTGTGACCCCATAGATGGCAGCCCACCAGGCTCCCCTGTCTCTGGGATTCTCCAGGCAAGAACACTGGAGTGGGTTGCCATTTCCTTCTCCAATGTGTGAAAGTGAAAAGTGAAAGTGAAGTCGCTGAGTCGTGTCCGACTCTCAGTGATCCCATGGACTGCAGCCTACCAAGCTCCTCCGTCCATGGGGTTTTCCAGGCTTTAAAGAAAGAAATCATCATAAATAAATAAAGTTTATTTCTAAATTACAGTTATACTCTATACAGATACAGTTATACTCTATACAGATACAGTTATACTCTAACCAGTAAATCATCAGGTACAAATGAGGTAAAGGCAACTGCCTGTAAGAACAGAAAAACTGTCAGGCCCTGGTACATGTTTGCTTTTGATCATGTATGTACAATTTGAATATTTTCCCCAGTGATGTTCCCATAGGGAAGAATAATGTCTTTCAAGGAGATTTAAGCTCCTTAAGGACAAAGTCCATGTTTTAGTCCTTTTAGGACAAACTAGCACAGAGTATAAATGTACTTAATATATTGTGAGTGAAGAAACAAAGCAAGACCAAACTGCAGAGATTATAAATGTGTTCCACTTTCTTTCTATACATAAATCTTTTTCATCTTAAACCCTAGGTGTGCTAGATAAAATCTTAACCAGGCATATTCTCATCGCTAGTTCTTTTGGAGCCAGACTGCCTTTTCCAAAATAGCCTAGGAAAGGAATTCAATTTTTTTTCTTGTGTTTTCCCTTGTATATTAGAACTTTTGAAGACAAGCAAAATAATATGACTTTAAAAGTGGAAAAGTAATAACAATTTTTTCAATTTTCTTAAGGTATCTTGTTTTTACTTTTCACATAAAAATAGGTGTCTCCTATCAGTCCTAAAAAAAATCACAGAAACAATATAATCTGTACTCAGAACATTCAAATATATTTCCAGAAATTTCACTGTTGAGGGAAATTTAGCAAGGTAAAGTGGTTTACTCAAATTCTCTTGGCTGCCTCTAAGAGAAAGAACTGAAGAAACCTAATTTCATAAACATTAGATCACTTCTCTGTTCATAAATAAGCACTGCCAAAACACTCATAATTTTGCAGAGCTTTTATTCCTAAAGTTGGACACGAATTCTCTCACTCATTATAAAACATTTATCCATTCCCACATTCAAATCCCTGGAGCTTTTGTGCTATTATGCTTCCATTGCCTTGCTAGTCTAGCAATATATGAAAACTAAATTGTTTTGAGGGAAACATAATTGCTTCAAATTACCACACTTGAAAAGTTTTTATTTTTCCTTTTAAAAGTTAGATAAGAATTACCCTCACATTCATAACATTACTAAACGCCTCATGTTTCAGCCTCTTTATCTTAACAAAACTGGAGAATTTACTGGGATTAGAAGTGGTTTGCATAGACCTTAGATAACAAGATAAGGCTAGCCCTCCAACAAGTTGAGTATGAGTTCTGGCAAGATTTCTCTGTCTTTACCAGGAAGGGTAATTTGAAAGAACTGGAAAGAAAAGCTGCTTGAATTTGTCTCGTGCACCATCCTCACCAAAGTAATTGAAAGTTTAGAAATTAGAAAGTTGCAGACTCATGAATTAAAGAGACAATCCAAAATCTATTAAATCTTCATCAAGATTTTTCCCATTATACTTCAAATCATAAAGAAAGTATAATGTCCTAGGAGTCTACATGTTTCAATGCCTTTTAAATGAATCAACTGTTTTTCTTAACACATACACACACACACACCATACACAGCACACACTTGCACACACAATTTTGGATTGAATTTCAAAACCAGCAAGCACGTTTGAGTTGTAGCACCACTAAAGTTACCATTTCAGACCAGTTTTGGTAGATAGCAACAACTCAATGTGTGTTGGGAAAGATAAGTATTTTAGGTATTTATGTTCTCTTTATCTGCACTCCCTTCCCATCCTGAACCCAAGACAGGAATTCTAAATCCTCTGAAACTGAAAATTACTGGATTTGATGGCCAGATGTTGATGCAACAATAAATAATAAGGCTCTCGAGGATCAAGAAGATAGCTGTTATACAAAATGCAGTTGTTAGAAAACTAAGATAGTCTCAAAGGCAGCCTTAAATTAGTCACAAACTCTGATGCCCTCAGGAATCCAGCAGGTAAATAAGTGTATGAATTCACTGCCAGTGGGGTGGGTGGCACTTGAACGAGCTGTAGAAGAAGGCTGTGGCCCAGCAGGAGGGGGACAGCTGCCTCTCAGCTCCAGCCAAGTGTTTCCCTATCTTCTGATTTCTCAAGACCAGCCAGAAATGTAGATTACTATGTGAAATCTTTCTATTAAAATGTTGGCACAAAATTTTTTAAAGCACTGCATGGGCCAAATAAAACATGTCTGTGGGCAGATTCAGCCAGCTGGCTGCCATGTTGGAGATCTCAGGGCAACTATGGAGAAAGAAAGCAATAAAGTATTTCCTTGATGCTCCCTCCACCAACTTATAATTCAGTGTTGAAGATCACAGTGGGAGTCTAGTCAAGGGAGGATCAAAGATGCTTTGGAGACTTCACTTTGGTCTTAAGGGAGATACTACTTTTCCACCATACTTTTTTCAGTGAATTATATACACACACACACTAACACATTTTATTTTTCCATAGATCCAGGATTACAAATCTGAAGCATTTCCGTCGTGGAGTTAAGGGATATCTTGCTTGTGTGTACCAGAAAAAATAGAAATCCATTAAAACACATTTATAGACTGAAATATAGGCTGAGCTTAATTACAGTTGTCTTTGCTCTTAACAAAAAGGAAAATGTACTTACCAGCTGCAAATTGTTCTCAGTGGTATGAAGCAGCCCATTCAAAATCCAATAAGATCATTCTCAGTGACAAGTCAAATGCTAGCTGCTACCAGATCACACTTGCTTTATTCACCACTCATTCTAGAATATGGTACAAGCAAACTGCTAATAGAAGAATAAACAGAAAAAAAAAAAAAATACCAACTTCTTGACTACTCACAGCTCTGATAATGGCAAATGTTATTTCTCACTGTTTATAGAGCAAAGCAACAGGGCATATAGGAAAATTAAAGTTTTATATCCTGACCAACAGAATAAAGTACTCTATCCAAACATTTTGATAACACAGGCATTTTATTGCATTCTCAGACTTAGAAGCGACCTTCATCTTTGTTACCATATACATGGACATATTTTACAGGCTTGTTACATTTTCCAAATATTAACTCACTCTCTCTAATAAAAACACAGTGGTCACATTGGTTTAATCAATAGTTTAATGACATTGGTTTTAATCCTTTTAAGAACCTGATAAAAGGAAAGGACCCACCCTGCCCTTGAAGAAATGCTTTGATTTACCACATGTTGTATTCAGTTTTAAGGGGTTATGAACCTCCTGAAGAAATTCATCCAAGGGCACTTACTTAATAACTCCACAGCAAAACCACTATAATTTCATTTGGTTTCATTTATGCTAGCCTCCCAAAAACATTTTTTTCAAGACATGCTTTAAGAAATTAAGGTGGTATATTTACAAGTATTTCTTGTCTTATTTACATATATTTAAATATTCTTTCAGATTTGAGAAGCACCACCTTTTTTACCGGAGAAGGCAATGGCACCCCACTCCAGTACTCTTGCCTGGAAAATCCCATGGATGGAGGAGCCTGGTAGGCTGCAGTCCATGGTGTTGCTAAGAGTCAGACACGACTGAGTGACTTCACTTTCACTTTTCACTTTCATGCATTGGAGAAGGAAATGGCAACCCACTCCAGTGTTCTTGCCTGGAGAATCCCAGGGACTGGGGAGCCTGGTGGGCTGCCGTCTATGGGGTCGCACAGAGTCGGACATGACTGAAGTGACTTAGCAGCAGCAGCAGCAACTGCTCTAGAAGTATTTTTAAATATTTTAAGGAGTCACCTTAGTGAATGTCACTAGACATACTAGGATGTGTCTATTGAGAAAGGAAAAATACTACTTCTGAATGAAGGTTTTGATGCTATTGTGTTCTCCTTCTGTAACTGAATCTCATTGCTGAAATTTGGTTAGGCCTGCTTACAAACAAGAGTTCATATACTGAAAGTAATAAATAAAGAGTAAGATGATGCAAACATCAGATCTGAAAAACAAAAATGTCAACCTTGGGAGGTTGCCTGTGTTAGCATTATGTAATGTACATGAGATTTTGCTTCTTGAAAACTTAACGTTCATTTACTGGCCTATAAATGAAATCCACAGTACCTACATTTTTAATTATTACCATCAAAAGGCTCTATGTAGCTCAATAAATTTATTTGCAATTGGATTTCTATATGCATGTTTTGATGGTGTTAGAATTTGGCTGAACTAAAACATCTAAACAACCTTGAACTTAAGAGTTCAGCACTTTAAATTTGCTGACAAGGTAAATGGGATTTTCCAGGTGGCTCAGACAGTAAAGAAGCCACTTGCAATGCAGAAGACGCAGGTTCGATCCCTGGGTCAGGAAGATCCTCTTGGACATCTAAGTGACTAACTTTCTTAGTCACTTTCTAACTTTCTTAGTCACTTAGATGTGTCCAACTGTTTGCAATCCCATGGACTATAGCCCACCAGGCTCTTCTGTTCATGGGATTCTCCAGGCAAGATTATTGGAGTGGGATGCCAGTCCCTTCTCCAGAGGATCTTCCCGACCCAGGGATTGAACCCAGCAGAAAGTGAAGAAGAACTAAAGAGTCTCTTAATGAAAGTGAAAGTGGAGAGTGAAAAAGTTGGCTTAAAATTCAACATTCAGAAAAGTGAATCATGGCATCTGGTCTCATCACTTCATGGCAAATAGATGGGGAAAATAATGGAAACAGTGACAGACTTGATTTTCTTGGGCTCCAAAATCACTGCAGATGGTGACTGTATCCATGAAATAAAAAGATGCTTGCTCCTTGGAAAAAAAGCTATGACCAACCTAAACAGCATATTAAAAAACAGAGACATTACTTTGCCAACAAAGCTCTGTCTAGTCCAAGCTATGGTTTTTCCAGTAGTCATGTATGGATGTGAGTTGGACTATAAGGAAAGCTGAGCGCTGAAGAATTTATGCATTTGAACTGTGCTGGAGAAGACGCTAGAGAGTCCCTTGGACTGCAAGGAGTTCTAACCAGTCCATCCTAAAGGAAATCAGTCCTGAATATTCTTTGGAAGGACTGATGCTGACGCTGAAACTCCAATATTTTGGCCACCTGATGCAAAGAACTAACTCATTTGACAAGACCCTAATGCTGGGAAAGATTGAAGGTGGGAGGAGAAGGGGATGACAGAGGATGAGATGATTGGATGGCATCACCAACTCAATGGACATGAGTTTGAGTAAGCTTGGGGAGTTGGTTATGGACAGGGAATCCTGGCATGCTGCAGTCCATGGGGTCGCAAAGAGTTGGACACGACTGAGCGACTGAACTGAACTGAACTGAAGGGACTAACACACACCCAAGATAAGTGTGGTATACAACTGAAGAAATTACTCCTACCAAAAATAGCCCCCTTTACAGAGCACAGAGGATTTTTAGGGCGGTAAAAATATTCTGATACATAATGATGGATACATGGCATTATACGTTTGTCCAGATCCATAGAATATACAACACCAAGAGTGAACCCTAATGTAAACTGTGAACTTTGGAAGATTATGATGTGTCAACAAAGGTTCATCAATTGTAACAAATGCACTACTCTGGAGAAGTATGCTATAAGATGGAGGCTATCTATCTGCTGGGGTGGGAGGGAGGGAAGTATTCTGGAAACCCTGGTACCTTCCTCTCAGTTGCGCTATGGACCTAAAACTACTATAAAAAACTATCTTTAAAAAACAAGTCCCTTCCAAAACAAGCCTGGTGAAGGATTACTAAGATACTCTGTCTTCAAGAAGCTTTCCTCTGTCATCTATGGAAATTCAATCTGGTATTCTCAGTTCAGAAAGATATGTGTTCTATGAGAATCTGAAGTTTCCTAAAGTTGGGAGATGGAAACATCACAAGGGAAAAATGAAAAAAATCTAACCAACCTATCTAGTTGTAAATACAACCTTAAATATGTAAGATTAGATTCAGGCATCCACTCCTTCAGAAGACCCCCAAATATCCCTGTCATATGAAGCTGGTTGGTTACTGGCTCCTCCTCTGTGGTCCTACAAATTCTTGCACAGACCCTCATCATTTTATATTATAGTCGTGCTCCTGGATCTGTTTTCCCCAAAGAGGGGCACAACACCCAGTGTTCTGAGATATTTTTGCATCCATGAGTACCTTCTCCACCCCTGCAATGTACTTATCCATTGTTCTTCGATACAAACACAAATTTAATGTACAAAATATTTTTATAGTTAGAGTCTCTTTGTGCTCATGGAAATCTTTTTTCCCTGAGAGTCAAGGCATTTTGAAATTCTAAGATATCTATGACTGTAGCAGAGCTCTATAATCTGACAGCACAGAGGAATGTTAAAAGAACTGCATTCCAATTCCAGGTTCAGCCAAACATTTTCTCGCCTTTGTCTACTTTCCTTATCTGAACAAGAGACAGCAATAGCAGCCTGTCTCACATATCTGCTGTGCACAAGAACGAATAAAACTCATCAACCACCTAGAAAATAGTTAAATAAGTTGGAAATTTTTCACAATAGAGAAAAAAAAAACAAAGAGTAGCAGGACGATCTTTTAAAAACAAACAAAGAAAACCCAATGACTTCTTGGAAACCATGAATGAATGACAAGAAAGCAGATTGTATTTCCCTAAGAAAATGATATGAAGATTGAATGTCACATGGACAGCAAGAGCAGATATCAAATAAATGACTTCTTTAATGATTGTTTACATTTTACATTGAATTATATCATACATATGGCATAGTACACACAATGTAAGTGAAGGTCAATGAATTGTTTTTGTAAGTAAATAAACCTATAAACCTATATAACTACCACCCAGGTGAACATACAGATCATTCTGATATTTTCTCTGCCTTTCCTATCACTAATCCCTTCTGCCTCCCCCTAAAGTAGCAAGTATCCTGACTCCGTAACTATCCTGATCATCCCAACTATAGTTGTAGTTATACTTATTGTTGAACTTGATATAAACACAAGCAGGTTGTGTCTGGCTTCTTTCAGGCAACAGTAAGCTTATGAGACTTATTCCTGTGGTTGTACATGGCTGTAGTTCCCTTATTCATTGCTATGCAGTATTCCATATAATAATGTAAACCATTATTCATCTATTCTACTGTTGAAGAATATTTTGGTTATCTTGATTGTTTCAAATTTAAATTAATAAATACTCAAAATCTTGAAAATAGGCACAAATATGCAATATACTACAATATATAAGAAATCTAGTGTATCATACGAGAAGGCAATGGCACCCCACTCCAGTACTCTTGCCTGGGAAATCCCATGGATGGAGGAGCCTGGTGGGCTGCAGTCCATGGGGTCGCTGAGGGTCAGACAGACTGAGCGACTTCACTTTCACTTTTCACTTTCCTGCATTGGAGAAGGAAATGGCAACCCACTCCAGTGTTCTTGCCTGGAGAATCCCAGGGACGAGGGAGCCTGGTGGGCTGCCGTCTAGGGGGTTGCACAGAGTCGGACATGACTGAAGCGACTTAGCAGCAGCAGCAGTGTATCATACAAATTTATCTAAGCACAAAATTATGCTACATAATACAAAAATGTAATTATTGAGTCATAGACTTAATCTAAATCTAAAACAGCTATGTAAGAAACATAAAATTTTTAATTTGAATTTTTACAGTTTAAAAATCAGATGAGGTTCTTTTTCTACTTTTTTTAATGCTTTGCAGGACTCAAGTCTCTTTTGAAAAATCTCTCAAGGTTATTCTAAACAGAAAATTTCACTTACTGTTAATATATTTTCCTATAATAAACAGTAATTTTAAAAAGTTATTCCATTATAAAAACCAAATATTAACAATGATTATCTCTGGCTGGAGAAATTATTAATTATTTTTATTTTTACTTATCTACATATTTGAAAATTTTTAAACTATAATTATTACAAAGATACTTTTTCCTTAATGAAATTATTTCATCATCAAATTGTAATAGTAAAAAATAATCTACTTTCCTTTCCTCACTGAATAAAGTTAAATATTTGGACAAACCATCAAGTAAATAGGCTTATTGATTTGTTTCCACCTTTGAAAGGGATAAAAAAATTTATAAGTAAAATTTCAGAAGCTTGCTTGAAATTATACTTATATTTTGGTTAAAGAACCACTCTAGAAATATTGATATATTGTGTTATTCACGTCAGCCTTAGCAAATGCAAAAACTGTTTCCTTGAAGAAGATGATGTCACTTAATGGTTGAATGTGAAGATGAAATGAACTACACTAGGAGATCAACAAGAAATAAATAAATAAATAACTTACAAGAGCCATTGAATTCAAAGTTTTGTTTATATTTTCTCAATGTACTGAAGTCTTTTCTAGAATGTTCTTCAGCAAAATTTAAGCCTTGATTATCATGTGCCAAGAATCTAGCAGATTGAAACACCAATTTCAGCTCTCCTTTATTTACTGTTTTTTGTTTTTTTTTTTAAGATTTTCCTTATCAAGGAAGGCGGTCTGATACAGTGGCAAGACACAGATAGAGTGAAGACTGACTGTCTGAATCTGAAAGCTCCATTTCCCTCTTACTGCATCCCCTAGTTGTGTGACATTGTGAACCATATGAATGTATGAGTTGTGACTCATCAGCCCCAATGATAGCCACAAATAAGGGTTCCATTACTTGCATATTCATAAAACTCACAGCCAGATGGGTGGGGGTAGCAGAGCCCAAGAGCTTGCTACTTTGCAAAGGCCAATTATAGCCTGGTTGTGGGCAGCCACAGCCCCAAGGAGCTTCTCCAAGCCTCTCCACCATAAAGTTCAGGAACCTGACCATCACACTTTGATGGAACGATCTTGCTGCAGGGTCCATGCTGTTCCTCCGCTGGGTGCAGGCTGTGACTTTGACACTGAGGATGTGGCCTAGGCAGCCACCAGAGAGAAAAAGGGCAGTCTGTGCCTATGTAGGCTCCCACCTGGAGGCTAAGAGGCTGAGGCTTTTTACCACTAATCTAAAAGGACATGTGTTTTAATTGGATAGTTTTTTTGAATGATTTTGTAATGGATAATTTTTATTGAATAAGTATAAGCTTCATGTTGAATAATCTTGTAACAAAAATAAGTAATTTGGAAATGCTCCCTCCAGGATTCTCTTAAAGCCAGTACAGTGACTCTAACATGGTGCATGCTAGAAATTGAGAACAAATTACTTAATCTCTCTGTGCTTCAGTTTTCTCATCAGAAAAAAAAATGAGTGATAGCTCTTACCATACATGATGATTCAATGAGATCATGCATGTGAAACACATTAGAATGGTGCGAACATCTATTAAGAGCCTAATCAATGTTATTATCAAATAGTTGTATTTCAGCCTATCATCCTGTAGTCATTGGCTTCTTTTCTATTATGACAACACTTTTTTTTCCTCAAGTCCCTCTTATATACACTTATTTAAAAAAACAGAATAGACAAAGCAGAGTTTAGACAACAGTCATAATAAAATAATAATTATTATAACAACAATAATAATGAAACTGCCTAATACTTATGAGAAATTATTATGCACCAAGCACTTTATAAGGATTCCCTCACCTAATTCTGTCCATTATCCTATGAGATAGGTATCACCATCATCGTTCCTATTTTTCAAATGGGAAACCTGAAGCTTAGAGAAGTTGAATAACTCGACCAAGGTCACAAGCTAGTAAATGGTAGAGCTGGAATACAAATCTGCATCTGCAGCATGGTCCGTAACCATTAGGACACAATGCTCTCCAGCAAGGGGCCCCAATCATATGTTTGGTATAAACTTCAGATTGGCATAGATGTCTCCCAACAGTTTAAAGAGATAAAACTGAGACTGAGAAGGAGAAGGAGGTGGAAGGGGGGAGGAGGGGAAATAGGGAGAAACAAAGGAAGAGGGAGGGACAGAGGGGGGAGGAAGAGAGACAGGTTGAGACTCTATTCAACAAATGAAGGAGGAGGGAGGAAGCAGGCAGGCAAAGAGATTCAAAATCCTAAATGCCCTCCAGACTTAGTATAAAGGAATTAAATAGATCAGTGATTGGTATTGTGCTGATTTTGCTGTATTTAACTCAAGGAACTTCCTCAACTTACAGGGAGCAGGAAGTTTGCCACCTAAAACAAAATGAAGGTCACTAAAGGATCTGATGAACTAAGCAGAAAGCTCTTGGATTAATCCAGGGGGAGGGAAAAAAACCTGACAAACTGCTTCAGGTCAACTGACATTTTTTTTTTTTAATTTTATGTCTTCCCACATTGTAAATATTAGTCAAACAGTTGCGCACAAAATCTTTTTAACCCAGACTGGAATTTAGTACCAACAGCAATAAAGCTGTGGTACAGCTGAGCAAACTAGAAGTCAAAGGAGCTAAGTGCCCATCCCAGCTTCTCACCTACTGAAGGCAAATCACTTAGAAAGGTCACGGGGTTGACTGGCTAAAGGGCTTCTCAGGGCCTCTGTGGGGTGGTGGGTAATGTGGGACAGAAGGGAAAACACAGATCTCCTTGTCAGACACATCTGCATTGCAGTCCTAGGGTCTTATCAGCTGAATGGTTACCAACAGACTGATCAGAAATGCATGAACAGCACTTGGGGAAGGGACAATCTAACTTGATTTAGGTTGTAGATTTTGCTGTTTTTTATTTTGCACTGGTTTTGGGGGAAGGGGGTGTTCAAAGAAGTTTCCTAGGGAGGTTATGCCTGAGATGGATCAAGTGTTTGGATACTGCATAACAAAGTGGTTCAGTGTTCTGGTCTGACTGAGAGAAGTGGGTTAAATTCCACCACTTACTATGTGACACTGGCAGTCTCTTAACCCTTTAAAATAAGTCCATAATATCTTTCTCAGAGTATTGTAAATTTTAAATGAAATCACATACACTAAAGCATTTAACATAATGCTCAAAAATTCGCAGCTACTATTACAGGAAATTCTAACACTGATTTGCTTTTTCAAGTGTTTATTGTGCAAAAGAATCCTTCCTGGGCATCCCCAGAGACTGATACATCAGTGTTTTACAAAATGCACTGGTCGTAAGACCATCTCTATCAGAAACACTAGCAGAATTTGTTTATAAGCAGGTCCCTAGACACTGCCAGTAATGAATTGAATAATGATTGCCAAAGATGCCTGCCCAGAGTCTGAGAGTGTGACCTTAACTGGGAAAAGGGATTTTGCAGATGCAATTAATTCAGTTCAGTTCAGTTCAGTCGCTCAGTCGTGTCCAACTCTTTGCGACCCAATGCACGCCAGGCCTCCCTGTCCATCACCAACTCCCTGAGTTCACTCAGACTCACGTCCATCGAGTCAGTGATGCCATCCAGCCATCTTATCCACTGTCATCCCCTTCTTCTCCTGCCCCCAATCACCCCCAGCATCAGAGTCTTTTCCAATGAGTCAACTCTTCGCATGAGGTGGCCAAAGTACTGGAGTTTCAGCTTTAGCATCATTCCTTCCAAAGAATATGCAATTAATTACATATCTCAAAGTGAGATCATCCTGGACTAAGATGAGGATGCGTAAATCTAATGACGGTTGTCTTTAGAACAGACGTGCAGGAGACACATAGAGAAGAAGAGGGTATGAAGATGGAAGCAGAGATTGGAATGATGTGTCTACAAGCCAAGGCACACCAAGGACTGCCAGCAGCCACCAGCAGCTGAAAGACAGGACTGAATGGATTCTCCTCAGAGCCTCCAGAAAGCACTAACTCTGCTGACACCTTGATGTGTCACAGCCTCCAAAACTGTGAGAGAATTGATTTCTGTTTTAAGCCACCGAGTTTGTGGTAATATGTTATGGCAGCCCTAGGAAACTCCCACACTACCCTCAGGAGACCCAGGTTGGTGTCTGAGAATGTGCACTTCTCCAAGTACTTCAGGTGATTCTGGTGCCCATGAGCACTGACTAACCTCGGCCCTATCCTATTACCACTGGCCTGAAAGGCCACACTGCCCCTCTTTCTATGATCCTCTTTCTGAGGATGAGTACAAGAGACATCAGAAGCTATGGAGAAGACCAGGGACTTCTTCTTGGCCTCAGCACAGGATTTGTTTGGAGTCAAGCCAGTGAGTCTGCAGCTCTACAGGCCCTTCCCACCCCTCAAATAACTCTCCAGAAGTGTGTGTGTGTGCTCACACTCAGTCACTCAGTCATGCCCAACTCTTTGCAACCCCATGGACTGTAGCCTAACAGGCTCCTCTATCCAGAGAATTTCCCAGGCAAGAATACTGAAGTGGGTTGCTGTTTCCTACTCCAAAGGAATGGAACCCATATCTCCTCCATTGGCAGGCAGACTTTTTACCTCTGTGCCACCTGGGAGGCCAACTTTCCAGGAGAAGTCTAAATTAGGGTCTAGAAATGTGCATGTGTCTCATTGTTCCCACTTGAGGGTAAGTGTCATACCTCTTTGGCGACAGGCCCAGGGAAATGCTCCCAACTCTAACTCAAAGAAAATTTTACACAAATACAGTATGTCACTCTTGGTAGCATTCTAATCTCTAGAAAAACAGGTCTTCACGGACTGAATGTTTGAGCCCACTCCCCCAAATCCATAGATTGAAGCCCTACCCACCAACATAATGGCATTTTAGAAGATGGGACCTTTGGGAGATAATTAGGATAAGAAGTCACAAGTGGAGCGCTCATAAGTGCCCTTAAAAAAGGAACCCTCACAAAAGGAACTCTTAAAAAAAGTGCCCTTAGAAAAGGAACTCCAGAGAGCTCTCTTGCTCTCTATCTGTCTTGTGGAGGTAGAAAACAGCCAATTGGAAATCAGAGAAAGGACTCTCACCAGACTTGGAATCCTGATCAAGTGACTGAGGAATGAGTAAAGTTGAGTGAGAAGGTGAGAGCAATTTTTCTGATCTATTTTTCTCTTTAACATTGTTTAAGAATTCCTATTCTAGGAGAAGTGTCATTCTCATCTTCAGTTCAGTTCAGTTCAGTCGCTCAGTCATGTCCGACTCTTTAAGACCCCATGAATTGCAGCATGCCAGGCCTCCCTGTCCATCACCATCTCCCAGAGCTCACTCAGACTCACATCCATCGAGTGAGTGATGCCATCCAGCCATCTCATCCTCTGTCATCCCCTTCTCCTCCTGCCCCCAATCCCTCCCAGCATCAGAGTCTTTTCCAATGAGTCAACTCTTCACATGAGGTGGCCAAAGGATTGGAGTTTCAGCTTCAGCATCGGTCCTTCCATGGAACACCCAGGACTGGTCTCCTTTAGGATGGACTGGTTGGATCTCCTTGCAGTCCAAGGAATTCTCAAGAGTCTTCTCCAACACCACAGTTCAAAAGCATCAATTCTTCAGCGCTCAGCCTTCTTCATAGTCCAACTCTCACATCCATACATGACCACTGGAAAAACCATAGCCTTGACTAGACAGACCTTTGTTAGCAAAGTAATGTCTCTGCTTTTCAATATGCTATCTAGGTTGGTCATAACTTTTCTTCCAAGGAGTAAGCGTCTTT
>NW_011495032.1:20508853-20549333 GCF_000754665.1 Bison bison bison | reverse complement strand
ATATGCTATCTAGGTTGGTCATAACTTTTCTTCCAAGGAGTAAGCGTCTTTTACTTTCATGGCTGCAATCACCATCTGCAGTGATTTTGGAGCCCAGAAAAATAAAGTCTGACACTGTTTCCACTGTTTCCCCATCTATTTGCCATGAAGTGATGGGACCAGATGCCATGATCTTCGTTTTCTGAATGTTGAGCTTTAAGCCAACTTTTTCACTCTCCACTTTCACTTTCATCAAGAGGCTTTTTAGTTCTTCTTCACTTTCTGCCATAAGGGTGGTGTCATCTGCATATCTGAGGTTATTGATATTTCTCCCAGCAATCTTGATTCCAGCTTGTGCTTCTTCCAGCCCAGCGTTTCTCATGATGTACACTGCATATAAGTTAAATAAGCAAGGTAACAATATATAGCCTTGACGTACTCCTTGTCCTATTTGGAACGAGTCTGTTGTTCCATGTCCAGTTCTAACTGTTGCTTCCTGACCTGCATACAAATTTCTCAAGAGGCAAGTCAAGTGGTCTGATATTCCCATCTCTTTCAGAATTTTCCACAGTTTATAGTGATGCACACAGTCAAAGGACTTGGCATAATCAATAAAGCAGAAATAGACGTTTTTCTGGAACTCTTTTGCTTTTTCCATGATCCAGCAGATGTTGGCAATTTGCTCTCTGGTTCTTCTGCATTTTATAAAACCAGCTTGAACATCTGGAAGTACAGGTTCACGTATTGCTGAAGCCTGGCTTGGAGAATTTTGAGCATTACTTTACTAGCATGTGACATGAGTGCAATTGTGTGGTAGTTTGAGCATTCTTTGGCATTGCCTTTCTTTGGGATTGGAATGAAAACTGACCTTTTCCAGTCCTGTGGCCACTGCTGAGTTTTCCAAATTTGCTGGCATATTGAGTTCAGCACTTTCACAGCATCATCTTTCAGGATTTGAAATAGCTCAACTGGAATTCCATCACTTCCACTAGCTTTGTTCATACTGATGATTTCTAAGGTCTACTTGACTTCACATTCCAGGATGTCTGGCTCATCTTACCCCCACCTCAATTCCATATCTGAGGAGAAAGGGCTCTATCAGAGTTCAAGGAAAATATGAATGTTAAAGAAACATAATCAAGCCAAGGCACTTGGGCTTGGAGGTTTGGGAAGTAAAGAGGCACACAGAGTTCTCCACTGTGTAAGGTTGACACATTTCCCTTATCCCTCCTTCCCAACAAACACAGTAACACTTGCTGAGATTTAGAAGTGTTATAGGTTTGGGAGGTGCCGTACAGACCATGGGGTCACAAGAGTCAGACACGACAGAGTGACTAACACATCATACTTAGGAGGTCTGCACAGTGGTTCTCAAGCATTCATGAGACTCATTTGGGGACTATTTAAAATGGACATTTCTAGGCCCTACACTAACAGAATCTGAGTCAACAGGCCCAGGATGGGGCTCTCACTCCAGAAAAAATACAGCATAGATAACTTAGATCTCTAGTCTGCATTTTATGCTAAAATCAAAAACAAGGTCAATCTGGCTCATCAAGATATAACACTAGATAGGGGTCTGCAGCCTGCATATGCTCGAGTGTTCCTTGCACAGAATCCTACTGGAATCAAATGGATTGATGGTACTAAGTGACCAGATCAGCATTCACAAAAGATAAAACACCCTAAGAAGAGGAAGACATTGCCTTAGAGTTTACTCCAATTTCTTCATACTTTAATGATTCTAATTCTGCCATAAATCAACTCTAATTAGTTGTTGGAGTTTTTTTCATTCATTTTAACTAAAGTTCAGTAGAAGTATTAAACCATTTAACTCCAGACAGAAAACAAAAACTTCACAGTTCTTCATGGCCTCCCAGGCAGCCTGGGGGTTTTATCACCTTTCATCTTTGATAAAGTTTTGTTTCTATCATTTATGATTTCTGATAAATAATACCCATGAAAAAAGGTATTCTCAAAACCATTTTACTGAATCAGATAAGAAGCTAGAAAATAATGTTGTGGTTTTCTTTCATGTAATCCCTGAATTATATAAGAAGTCTCACCATGAAACTTACTGCACACTTTCTACTATGGGTTGTTGTCTATTTTTATGTGACCAATAAAGATCAATAGTATTAAGGGCTGGGGAGGGATCAAAATCAAACAGTAGCATAACATCAAAACTTCTGTCAGTCATATCCGTTTCTGTTCTTTTGCTCTCTGCGTCAGAGATGGTTCAGCAAAGGAATTACTTTCATTTAACTACCTGCTCTTTTTAATCACTGTACCACAGTGGCAGCTGCCACAATTATCTTGAAAAGGGTTCTGATGCTTTCCTGGCTGCCCCTTCTTCACCCTATTCCCTCACCACAAACATTCAAAGTGCAAGTATACGATTGTGCAATTCAAACAGCATTAGCTCTGAAGCCAAAACTTTTAGAGTTACTGATCTACACAAAGTGGGAAGTTACATATATAAATAGAGACCAAAATAATCGAGATTTCTACATATCATTTCAGGAGCAAAAAAGACAAAATGTAAATTCAAGATCATCAAAAGAGGTTATTATTAAGTACCTCTAAGAACTATATTACTCTTAAAACAATAATTTCACTAAGTACATTACAAAATGTTCTATAGGGATGTGAATTGGTATGATAGAAAAACAGGGGGTTTTATTTTTTAATTTAATTTTTAAATGTACTTTTTATTGAGGTAACATTGATTTATAATGATTTATAAGTTTCATGTGTATGACATTATATTTCTACTTCTGTATCAGTTCAGTTCAGTTCAGTCACTCAGTCATGTCTGACTCTTTGCAACCCCATGAATCGCAGCATGCCAGGCCTCCCTATCCATCACCAACTCCCGGAGTTCACCCAAACTCATGTGCATCGAGTCGGTGATGCCATCCAGCCATCTCATCCTCTGTCATCCCCTTCTCCTCCTACCTCCAATCCCTCCCAGCATCAGGGTCTTTTCCAATGAGTCAACTCTTCGCATGAGGTGGCCAAAGGACTCGAGTATCAGCTTCAGCATCAGTCCTTCCAATGAACACCCAGGACTGGTCTCCTTTAGGATGGACTGGTTGGATCTCCTTGCAGTCCAAGGAATTCTCAAGAGTCTTCTCCAACACAACAGTTCAAAAGCATCAATTCTTCAGCGCTCAGCCTTCTTCACAGTCCAACTCTCACAGTCCATACATGACCACTGGAAAAACCATAGCCTTGACTAGATGGACCTTTGTTGGCAAAGTAATGTCTCTGCTTTTCAATATGCTATCTAGGTTGGTCATGACTTTCCTTCCAAGGAGAGAGCGTCTTTTAATTTCATGGCTGCAATCACCATCCACAGTGATTTTGGAGCCCAGAAAAATAAAGTCTGACACTGTTTCCACTGTTTCCCCATCTATTTCCCATGAAGTGATGGGACCAGATGCCATGATCTTCGTTTTCTGAATGTTGAGCTTTAAGCCAACTTTTTCACCCTCCTCTTTCACTTTCATCAAGCGGCTTTTTAGTTCCTCTTCACTTTCTGCCATAAGGGTGGTGTCATCTCCATATCTGAGGTTATTGATATTTCTCCCGGCAATCTTGATTCCAGCTTGTGCTTCTTCCAGCCCAGCATTTCTCATGATGTACTCTGCATATAAGTTAAATAAGCAGGGTGACAACATACAACCTTGACATACTCCTTTTCCTATTTGGAACCTACAGCAAACTTCCCCGGTGACTCAGTGGTAAGGAATCCACCTGCCAATTCAGAAGATGCATGCGGATTCGATCCCTGGGTTGGGAAGATCCCCTGGAGAAAGAAATGACAAACCATTCCAGTATTCTTGCCTGGAAAATCCAATGGACAGAGAAGTCTGGCAGGCTACATTCCATGGAGTTGCAAAAGAGTCAGACACAACTTAGCGAGTAAACAACAACATACACTACAGCATGCTCACCACCAAAAATTTAGTTTTCATCTGTCACCATACAGTTGATCCCCTTCTGGATCCATTCATCCACAACAGGCTTTCTGGTTCAGTCACTTACAACTTGGCTTTGAGAAAATCATTTCATTCATATGAGCCTCAGTTTTCTTATTTTTAAAATGGCAATAACTAATGTCTATCTCAAAGACAGGATGTAAGGATGAGAGAAAACATTGTAAAGAGTGCATTTCATTACTTGGGAAATTAACCAGGACCAAATAAACAATTTGAAGCCTTTCAATACAATTGCTACCAGTTTTCAATTAAAATGTAGCTAAAACTCACATGTCTGCTAAGTTTATCTAGTTTAAGTATTTTTATTACTATAATTATTGCCAAGAACAGGCTTTTTAAAGTAATTTTTAATGCCATATCACCCCTGGGTGGTTAAACTCTGAAAGGTTAACAATTTGATTCAAAGCTTCCATTCGGAAATTAAATGCTGCTGCTGCTGCTAAGTCGCTTCAGTCTTGTCCAACTCTGTGCTACCCAGAGACAGCAGCCCACCAGGCTCCCCAGTCCCTGGGATTCTCCAGGCAAGAACACTGGAGTGGGTTGCCATTTCCTTCTCCAATGCATGAAAGTGAAAAGTGAAAGTGAAGTCACTCAGTCGTGTCTGACTCCTAGAGACCCCATGGACTGCAGCCTACCAGGCTCCTCCATCCATGGGATTCTCTAAGCAAGAGTACTGGAGTGGGTTGCCATTGCCTTCTCCACTACCCAAATCTAATTTATAGTTTAAGTATTAACAAAGCATAATTTCTTAGTGTTTCTCTCTAGTAGTCCATTCTCCTCCCCCTTCTAGTTTGCTCCTAACCAAGAAATCATGGAACTGAACCAAATCTATTAAAATCATGTTTAAAATAAAAAAGAACAGCTGTTGCATGGAGGTCTTCAAGGGGCCCTTTAATGAATAAGTACACACAAACAGGCAGTACAGAAACACTGGGATAGCTCTCAGGTCATTCATGAGATAAATTCAGCCTCCTACCTGTTTCCTGGAGAGGTTCCACCTAGTTTAGGTTGCCAGATAAGCAACAGCTGATAAGAATGATGCTGCGGTAATCAGTTCACTTGCCAGTAAATGTCTGGCATGTCTTTAAACTAAAAATATGTATATATATGAACATTTGTTTAGCTTGAAGCAATATTCATAAGCATATGTAGAGTATGCAGTTTTGACTGGACACAAAAGGTTCACAGAATTCCAAAAGAAGTTATAATATCTAAGGTTATGCCCATTTCTAATGGTAATGAGATGGATAGGTTTTTCAGTTATAAAAATTCTTGCCCCTTGTTTACAATTCATGTTTGGTATTTTACCTATATAGGACCGATCTTCATCATGTTTAAAGCATACAGTACACTCATAACAGTTGTCACTTTAAGAGTAGTTAAAGAGGTATGATTTCAAATTGAAAAAAGCAATTCACGGCATATAGCAATTCTCAAATTTTTATGAGTACTTCTGCAAGATCAGAATGACAAAGTGACATCTCTAAGAAATTGCTGATAAGAACATCTAATTGGGCAAGATCAGCCACACTAGAAATCCTTAAGCCAAATAAGAAAGAGGATGGTAGTTTTCAGTTTACCTGGGGATCCCAGCAAACCATAGCCAGAAAAGCAAGGTGCAGAGTGGGGTGGCCAGAGTGCTGACAGTAAAGGTTGGAAGATCTCCTCAGCGTATGAAAGCTGCCATTCACAAGACCTTGCACAGAACCAAAGAGATTTGGAACAAAAAGTCAAAAGTAGTACTTATTTCACCACCATTTTATCACTGGTCTTCAAAAATAAATAATTTAAGTAGCAGAGACCTTACTTTGCCAACAAAGGCCTGTATAGTCAAAGCTATGGTTTTTCCAGTAGTCATGTACGGATGTAAGAGTTGGACCAAAAGAAGGCTGAGCACCAAAGAACTGATGCTTTCAAACTGTGGTGTTGGAGAAGACTCTTGAGAGTCCCTTGGACTGCAAGGAGATCAAACCAGTCAATCCTAAAAGGAAATCAACCCTGAGTATTCACTGGAAGGACTGATGCTGAAGCTGAAGCTCCAATACTTTGGCCACCTAATGAGAAAAGCCAACTCATTGGAAAAGACCTTGATGCTGGGGAAGATTGAAAGCAGGAGGAGAAGGGGACAGCAGAGGACAAGATAGTTGAATGGTATCACTGACTTGATGGACATGAGTTTGAGCAACTCCAGGAAATGGTGAAGGACAGGGAAGCCTGGCATGCTGCAGTCCATGGGGTCTCAAAGATTCGGACATAACTCAGTGACTGAACAACAACAAAATCTTGCCAAAAGCTCCTTGAAGAGAAAATATAATATTTGACAATTCTCTATAAAGTAAAATAGTGACAAACACCAAGGACCTTATGGTCCAAAAGAGACCCATAGATGCTAAAGAGTAATTGACATAATAAAATTTTCTATAGTTCCTGACAGCATAGTGTTTAGCAAACTGTGTGGCCCATTAATCAACAAATATTCACTATGTGTACAGTGCTGGGTAGGATTTAGGAATAAAGAATAAAATGAAATTTTTGCCAGCATCAGTCAGGCAAGGTAGGAAAAGCACGAGTAAAACCTTGCTCTTGCCTGCTAGCTCTGCAGCAAATCCAAAGTAATGTTGACACAGCTTAAGGAAGGCTCATCACTCTAACTTGAGTCTTACTCTCCAGGCTCAGGTCAGATGCTACTCCAAAGACCAGACTTCCTGTGTTTCCTAATGTGTCTCCAGTGTTGCTAAATAACACTTCCAATCCATCAGTATGCACTATTGATCCTGTAGGGCCATCTTTAGCTTCAAAACAATGCCTTTTATGTATAACACTTTAGAATTCCTAAAACACAGTCTCCATGGAGTAAATTCTTGGAAATGTAATAAATAATAATACATAAAGTTGTGATTTGGTTTGGATTCTCCAGAAGCAGACCCCAAGACAAGGCTCCAAGTACAAATTATTTATTTGAAAGGTATAGAGAACAATAGTAGAAGAGTGGAGAAGAGAGATAAGAAAGAAAAAGCATCTAATAAAGGATGAGCTCTCAAATCAGCTTCTAGAGTGGGTACCTAAAGCTGAATTTTCTAGGGAAACCTTTGAAAATGATGCAAAACACAGTGTCAGTACTATCTCATCTGAGGGCAAGCGAGCTGGGTGGGGTATTTTATACACAGTTGGATGAGGTCTTCTGGATGGGGAAGCAGGAATATGAATTCTCTAGAACTAATACACTGACCATGAACAATGTGGCCTTTGAGGGGCAGCCCTCAAACACAGAGATGCAGATGCTGACAGCTGGAAATCCACTGGAGAAGAGTGAAAGGTTCCAGGAATAAAAGTGGCTGCTGACAGCATCTGCCACATCAACATTCAGGTAAATTAGTTCATTTTTGTTTGTCCACTAGAATAAGTGACAAATTAACTCAATGTGAAAGTACTAGGAAATATAACTAGTTTTTAAACAATAATGATAATTGAAGCTTTGTTCTTGCTATATATATAGATCATTTTCAGCCAACGCAAATATTCATGATATTTTTAGTGTTTAATCTAAGAAAAGCTATCATAAATTTCTGCCTAGCTATTTATTTCTGCTCATCTTAATCTATAATAAATATTTAAAATGTTAAAATACTTTATTTGAAGCATAAAGTTTGATTTCATTGACATGCTTCATTTATTTTAATGTGCTAATTAGCATTTCCATCTATATTTGGGCTTTTTTTGGTCAAAACTGTTTTTAAAGATATATAATGGGGTAACCTCAAGAAGTATTCACAGATCCCATGCTTCCATCTAAAATAGCAAATGATCTGTCCAAAATATTCCCAATATTATACCAGACATTTAAAAAGAGACACAAAAGAAATATTAGACTCAGTCCCCCTACTCTCAAGGATAGCACAGTCTAGAAGGTGGGAGAGTGGGGGAAGCAGGGAAAGACCACACGCAAAACTATGGATATGACCATAAGAGCAACAGGGACTCAGAGAAAAATAAGACCAGGATGGACTACACTCATGCAAAGTGAGAGAAAATGAGACTTTCACTGGGCTTTTAAGAATGGATAGAATTTGGAAACACAAAAAGAGAAAAGAAAATATTTCAGTTAAAGGGAAAACAGCATGAGCAAAGGCATTTAGGTTTTTTTAAGGTATTTTTTATTTCTCTTTTGATTTTTTTCTTTGACTTATTGGTAGCATGTTGTTTAACCTCTACACATTAGTGAATTTTTCAGTTTTCTTCATGCAATTAATTTCAATTTTCAAACTACTGTGGTCAGAATAGATGTTTAATATGACTTCAGTCCTCTTAAATTTATTAAGACTTGTTTGGTGACCAACATATGATCTCTTGGAAAACGTTCCATGTGCACTTGAGAAGAATGTATATTCTGTTGCTTTTGAATGAAACATTCTAGATATATATATAGAGAGAGATATATATGTGTGTGTATATATATACATACACACATACATACATGTATCTATATATTTACATATAGATACCTATCTGTTAAGTTCATCTGGTCTCACATGTCATTTAAGGTTGATGTTTTCTTATTGATTTCCTGTCCGGATATCTATCTACTATTGTAAGTAGACTATTAAAATCCCCTCTTATTGTTGTATTGCTATCTATTAACAGACTCTTTGGGTCTGTTAACATGTGCTTTATATATTTAGGTGTTCCTATGTTGGATGCATGTGTGTGTGTGCATGGGTGCAAAGTTGCTGAGTTGCTTCAGTTGTGTCTAACTCTTTAGGACCCTATGGACTGTAAGCCCACCAGGCTCCTCTATCCTTAGGATGTTCCAAGCAAGAATACTGGAGTGGGTTGCCATGCCCTCCTCCAGGGGATCTTCTCGACCCAGGCATTGAACCTACGTCTTCTGCGATTCCTGCATCGCAGGCAGATTCTTTACTGCTGAATCACCAGGGAAGCCCTGTTAGGTGCATAAATATTTACAAATGTTATATCTTCTGGTTATACTGACCACTTTATTATTGTGTAATGCCTTGCTCTGTCTTATTATGGTCTCTGTTTTAAAGTATATTTTGTCTGACATAACTATAGCTTTCTTTGTATTTCTATTTAAATGGGATATCTTTTCCCAGTCCTTCACTTTCAGATTGTATATGTCCTCAGATCTAAAATGAATCTATTGTAGGCAACATGTCAATGGGCTTTGTTTTGGTTTTTTTTTTTAATCCATTCAGCCATTCTATGTCTTTTGATTGGAGAACTTATTCTATTTACATTTAAAGCAATTATTGACAGGTATGTGATGGGGCTTCCCTGGTGGCTTAGCAGTAACAAATCTGCCTGCAGTGCAGGAGCCACATGAGACACAGGTTCGATCCCTAGGTCAGGAAGATCCCCTGGAGGAAGGCATGGCAACCCACTCCAGTATTCTTGCCTGGAGAATCCCAGGGACAGAGGAGCCTGGCAGGCTACAGTCTATAGGGTCACAAAAAGTTGGACAGGACTGAAGCAACTCAGCATGCACACACATGCGATCACTGGCATTTTGTTCATTGTTTTCTTGCTGTTCTTGCAATCTTTTCTGTTACTTTCTTCTCTTTCTTTCTTCCTTTGTGGTTTGATGACTTTAGAGGTATGCTTAGATTCGTTTCTCTCTCTCTCATATACTTACTACAGGTTTTTGCTTTGTAATTATCATGGGGCTTATAAATAACAATTTATAACAGTCTATTTTAAGTTGATAACAACTTAAGTTTGACCCCATTATAAAGCTCAACACTATTACTCTCCCTCTGCACATTTATATTTTTGATATCACATTTTACATGTTGTATCTCATGTATCTGTTAACTAATTATTGTGATCACAGTTATTTTTTATTTTTCAACCTTTATACTAGCTTTATAAGTGATTAATTCACTACCTATACTGTATATTTACCTTGTCGGTGAGATTTGTTCTATGTGTTCTTGTTACTAATTAGCACCCTTTATTGATAGGTATGTGATTATTGGAGCTTCCCTGGTGGCTTGGCAATAATAAATCTGCCTGCAATGCAGGAGCCACAGGAGACATGGGTTTGATCCCTGGGTCAGAAAGATACCCTGGAGGAAGACATGCAACCCACTCCAGTATTCTTGCCTGGAGAATCTCAGGGACAGAGGACCTGGCAGGCTACAGTCCATAGGGTCACAAAAAAGTTGGACAGACTGAAGCAACTTAGCACACACCCACATGTGATTATTGACATTTTTTTCATTGTTTTCTTGAACCTGAAAATAAAGGGTACTAACATTTGTTGTACGGCTGGTTTTGTGGTGATAAACTCCCTTAGCTTTTGCACATCTGGAAAACTCTTTATCTCACCTTCACTTTCAAATGATAACTTTTGGGTAGAGTGTTCTTGGTTGGCAGCTCTTTTCTTTCAGCACATAGAATATATCGTATCACTCTCTCCTGGGTTGAAAAGTTTCTGGTGAGAAATCTGCTGATCACCTTATAGGGGTTCCCTTGTATATAACAAGCTGTTTTTCTCTTGCTGTTCCTCATATAGATAATTTAATGTTTGCAGGTAATAAAAGTTATATTATTTATATATAAGGTGACTATAAGTGCTGACTTTTCTAGATTACTTTTGATCTCCCATTGTCATATGCCCTCTCCTTCACAAGAATGTCCTGATTTGGATAATTGATTATAGGATCGCCTATTTATACAGTGAAAGTGAAAGTCATGCCCAACTCTTTGCTACCCCATAGACTATAAAGTCCATGGAATTCTCTAGGCCAGAATACTGGAGTGGGCAGCCTTTCCCTTCTCCAGGGGATCTTCCCAACCCAGGGATCAAACCCAGGTCTCCCACAGTTCAGATGATTCTTTACCAGCTGAGCCACAAGGGAAGCCCAAGAATACTGGAGTGGGTAGCCTATCCCTTCTCCAGGGGATCTTCATGACCCAGGAATTGAACAGTGGTCTCCTTCACTGCAGTCAGATTCTTTACCAACTGAGCTATCAGGGAAGCCCCATTATACAGTAATCTATGACGATAAAAGGCAGTTTCATAATACCTATGGTATAAAGCCCCTAATCTTCTTAAAGAAGCAAGTTGCTGCTGCTACTGCTGCTGCTGCTACTGCTAGTCACTTTAGTTGTGTCCGACTCTGTGCAACCCCAGAGACAGCAGCCCACCAGGCTCCCTCATCCCTGGGATTCTCTAGGCAAGAATACTAGAGTGGGTTGCCATTTCCTTCTCCAATGCATGAAAGTGAAAAGTCAAAGTGAAGTCACTCAGTCGTGTCCTACTCTTAGCTACCCCATGGACTACAGCCTACCAGGCTCCTCCGTCCATGGGATTTTCCAGGCAAGAGTACTGGAGTGGGGTGCCATTGCCTTCTCCAAAAGAAGCAAGTTGGCAGGAGTTAATTCCTGTCTGACTTGAATTTTACCAATACATTAGAATACCTATTCTGGTTTTTAAAGTAATATATTTATTGTCCCAAAATTCTACAAATAGCATAATATGACAAGCTTCCCAAAGAAACTGCAATAATTTCAGACTAATAGTTACAGACCATCTTCAAAAGTTGTTTGAGGTGAATAAAATAAATACAGCTATCTACTTTGAGTAGTTTTTAACACAGTTTACAGATGTGAGAGTTGGACTGTGAAGAAGGCTGAGACCCGAAGAATTGATGCTTTTGAACTGTGGTGTTGGAGAAGACTCTTGAGAGTCCCTTGGACTGCAAGGAGATCCAACCAGTCCATTCTGAAGGAGATCAGCCCTGGGATTTCTTTGGAAGGAATGATGCTAAAGCTGAAACTCCAGTACTTTGGCCACCTCATTTGAAGAGTTGACTCATTGGAAAAGACTGATGCTGGGAGGGATTGGGGGCAGGAGAAGAAGGGGATGACAGAGGATGAGATGGCTGGATGGCATCACTGAGACTCACTCGATGGACGTGAGTCTCAGTGAACTCCAGGAGTTGGTGATGGGCAGGGAGGCCTGGCATGCTGCAATTCATGGGGTCGCAAAGAGTCGGACACAAATAAGCGACTGAACTGAACCGACTGACAGAGTTACATCTTATATTTGTACTTCATCTTCCTGGTCGTACCATCTGGGAATGGACAGACACATGACTCATGCCAAACTCCACACAACTAATCAGGGTTTTTCCAAAACAGCCACTTGTTTTCATTGTGCTTAAATTTAAAAGCATATGGAGATTTAAACTATTACAGCTAAATTGTTCCCATATCAAGTCTGAGAGGACAACAACACAAATAAAAGAGACACAGCTCATGGAGAGGAAAAAACTGGGCCCTGATTTCCTTCTAGGGCCCCCTGCATCAAGCTGTACCTAAACTTCTTCCTCTTCACTATTCCTTCATATAAGCTGACAATTTCCCATTTTTTATTTTCTGCCTTTGCAACTAAAGAAACTAAAGACAACTAACAGCTTGTGCTTCCTTTTCTTTTTATTTTCCATAACTCTTTTCACACATTATTATCTCTTCAATAGTCATAAAGTCAAGTTAGTACTTATAAGAGAAACATCTATTAACATCAATATATAAGTGATTGTTTTCAGTTGTGATGCTGATTATTATGATCATGACATCACTAGGAGGACCTGGTTGACTCTTACTATCATTTAACAGGCTTTTAAAAGTTTTAGATGCCATCTAAATCATTAAACCGGAGAAGGCAATGGCAACCCACTCCAGTACTCTTGCCTGGAAAATCCCATGGACGGAGGAGCCTGGTAGGCTGCAGTCCATGGAGTCGTGAAGACACGACCGAGCGACTTCACTTTCACTTTTCACTTTCATGCATTGGCGAAGGCAATGGCAACCCACTCTAGTGTTCTTGCCTGGAGAATCCCAGGGACGGGGGAGCCTGGTGGGCTGCCATCTATGGGATCGCACAGAGTCGGACACAACTGAAGTGACTTAGCAGCAGCAGCAAATCATTAAACACAGCATGTAACTCACCTATCATTAGACTGATTGACTTAATTACTCAATAAGCAGACCATTGCTTTCCTGGTGGCTCAGTGGTAAAAGAATCTGCCTGCAATGCAGGAGACCTGGGTTCAATCCCTGGGTCAGGAAGATACCCTGGAGAAGGAAATGGCAACCCACTCCAGTATTCTTACCTGGAGAATTCCATGGATGAGGAGTCTAGCAGGCTACAGTCCATGGGGTCGCAAAGAGTCAGACACAACTGAGCGGCTAACACACACAGAGCTATCACTTAAAGGGGAAAATTCTATAAGTCTGCTTTATTGAGTTGTCCAAATGTCATGTATACAATTCCACTAAACTAGTAAAAGAAGTGTCACAGCCTTTATTAATAAACTGCTAAATATATTTTTCTATATTTTAAATTATTAATTCCCTTTTATCACAAATCAAATTGTCTTCAGTAAATTCTCTATCTGATATAAACTGAATAAAGGTAAGAAATTTAATGCTTTATATATATTTTATTAAAATACCATAAAAATTCTAAGCATTTTATTTTTTATAAAGGTGAGAATGGATTAAAAATGCAATCTAATTAAAATTACAGATTAAGAGTTTACCAGGGAGGGGAACTGGATAAAGATGATGAAAAAACACAAACTTTCAGTTACAAGATAAATAAGTACCAGAGATACAATGTACAACATTATGACTATAGTTAACATTGCTATATGATATTTATGAAAGTTGTTAAGAAAGCAAATCCTAAAAGTTTTCATCACTAGGTAAAAAGAAATATATACATATACTCTATATGAGTTGACTGATGTTAACTAAACTTACTGTTGTAATCATTTCACAATATGTTTAAGTCAAATCATTAATACTGCATACCCTAAACTTACACGGTGCTGTATGTCAAGTCTATCTCATTAAATTGGGGGGAAAAAAGAATTTACAAGATCAAATATCAAGCAGGGCACTCAAAGCCAGTTCTCTGGGACAACCCAGAGAGATGGGGTGGGGAGGGAGGTAAGAGGGAGATTCAGGATGGGGAAACACATGTGCACCCATGGGTGATTCATGTCGATGTATGGCAAAAACCACCACAATATTGTAAAGAAATTATCCTCCAATTAAGATCAATTTTAAATTAATTTTTAATTAATTTTAAAAAATCAAACATCAGACACATAAGTGGAATTCTCATTTATTTTTCTCTTCTATAGAAGCCTTTTTTCTCTCCATATTTATTTAATTTCAGCAGAAATAAGAAGCAAGGTGAGAAGAGGAAGAAGAGAAGAAAGCAAACGTATATCAGCATCTTCTATTTCAGGCAAAGTTTGTGGTAGATTAAAAATGGCCACAAATTCTTTTCCACTCCCTCTATCAAGAGTGGAGTCTATTTCCACACTTCTTAAATCTGAGCTAATCTTGCAACTTGCTTTCACAAATAGAAAGCAGCACAAGGGGCACTGTAGAAGTTGTAAGCCTCGAAGCTTTCAGTCTCTCCCTCTAGGAGTGCTGTGCCATGTGATCTGAACTGACCCACTGAGGGAGCCAACAGCCTGACAACTACCACACATTTGTATGAGGCCATCTTAGACCATCTGGTCCCTGCCAGTGTACCAACAGACTGTACTGTTAGAGGGAGCCCAGGAGAGATCAGCAGAAGAACCACAAACTGAGCTCAGACCAAAGTGCTGATCAACAGAATTGTGAGGAAATAATCTTGTTTGAAGCCACTAAATTTGGAGGATGGGTTGTTTTTAGCAATAAAGAACCAATATAGTATTTTACATGGTTATTTCACTTCATCTTAGTAAGAATCCTATGAAGTTAACCAGGGCAGACCCAGTTTTTGTGAGGCATAAAGTTTGTACAATTTGGGGAGTTCTTAGGGGGAAAAAAATGGTATACATAATATAAAAATAAGAAAATAATTCAAAGTTACAAAGAGCATAAATACATAACAATAAACCCAAAAATGGGCTGCTGGGTGGAAGGACAGAGGGAAGGGATAGTTAAGAAGTTTGTAATATCAGAGTGCCATTTTTTGTTGTTGTTGTTCAAATGATTTTAATTATTGGAATGCACAAATTTTTTTTAATATGCAAATAAAAAGTTTTAAAACCTGGAAAAAAAAAAAAAGAAGTTTGGGATAGACAGGTACACACTGCTATATTTAAAATGGACAACCAACAAGGACCTATTGTATAGCACAGGGAACTCTGCTCAATGTTATATGGCAGCCTGGATAGAAGGAAAGTTTGGGGAGAATGGATACATGTATATATATGGCTGAGTCTCTTTGCTGTCCACCTGAAACTATGACAACATTGATAATCAGCTATACTCCAATACAAAAAAAACTGTTTTAAACAAACAAATATTCAAATAAATATGGAATGGGCACAGGGAAAAAATGTCCATGGCCACTCCAGTGCCACCTCACACAAAGGAAGTGACAGGAAAGAAACAGAATGGAAAAAAACTTAATAGAAACATATGGCATGGGAATACATGGCTACAGCCCTTCCCAGGAGGTTTCATTAACTAAGCTTCATTAACTTCATAGGAAATTTACTTCAACAGTTAACATTACTACTCCTTTTTACAAAGAGGAGCTACAACTCTGAGTGGCTATCACTTGTCTTAAAGCACAAGAGTGGTGAGCTAAAGAGCTAGAATCTGAGCTCAGATTCCTTTGTTTTTAAAACACATGCTCTTATGTTTTCATTTTTACCTTGTGATCTACTCCATACCAAATTTTATATTAATTGAAAACACCTCTACTACAATATCCCCAAATGTATCCCCATGAAAACGGAGTTCTCTAAAAAGAGGCCATCTAAACACTTCTCATGTTGCTCAATAGCCCTATGAAGCAGGAGCAAGAGGACTTGGCTTCCTGTCCATTTCTCTGAGTAAATGAAGAAAGTGCAAACTGATTGCCCTAAATCAGGGATTCTTTCAGCTTCCTTTCTTTTTAAAATCTATTTTATTATAGTTTATTTATAATATTCTATTAATTTTCACTGTACAGCAGTGATTCAGTTATACATATATATACATTCTTTTTCAAAACCCTGATGCTGGGAGGGATTGGGGGCAGGAGGAGAAGGGGACGACAGAGGATGAAATGGCTGGATGGCATCACCAACTCGATGGATATGAGTCTGAGTGAACTCCAGGAGTTGGTGATGGACAGGGAGGCCTGGCGTGCTGCGATTCATGGGGTCGCAAAAAGTTGGACACGACTGAGTGACTGAACTGAACTGAATGGTTTATCAGAGGATATTGAACATAGTTCTTTCTGCTATACAGTAGGACCTTGTCGTTCTTCCATTCTCTATATAATAGTTTGCATCTGCTAATCCCAATCCCATCCCTCCCCAAACCCACTTCCCCTTTGGCAGCCACAAATCTGTTCTCTATATCTATGAGTCTGTTTCTGCTTCATAGATAAGTTCATTTTGTGTCATATTTTAGATTCCACATATAAGTGATATCATATGGTATTTGTCTTTCTCTTTCAATTAATATGATAATCTCTAGGTCCATCCATGTTGCTCTAAAAGGCATTATTTCATTCTTTTTATGGCTGAATAGTATTCCATTGTATATATGTACCACATATTCTTTATCCATTCATCTGTCAATGGACATTTAGATTATTTCCATGTCATGGTTACTGTACATACTGGTGCAATGAACATAAGGGTTTGGCTTCCTTTCTTTCAGGATCCCACTTTCTACGTACCAACTTTCTCATGGACAAAGTTATAGTATTCCAAAAACTGAGTACAGCTATCTTGCTCTCCTACATGTCTCCTTGCTATAGCATTTTTCTGTTTATTCTCTGGCCTGGTCTCCTTGTACCTGGTGTCTTTACATCAAGTTCCTACAAGCACATAGCTAAGTTCGTGCTTGCAGAATATTTATCTACTATGTGCCTATGCAGAATAAGCAAAGTCAGATTTTAATAATTTCTAATGCTTTTATGCTCAGCTATATTCATTACTGGTCTCTCCTTTCAAATGACCTACACTAAAAAACAGGTGAATCATTACTACATGGAAACCAGATTTCTTCTCATTTAACATTTCACAGGCTGTTAGTGTTCAAGGAATTTCTAGCTTTTCACATCACTGAGCTGATCCAACTGGCTGATCATTTGTTTTGCAGCTGGGTTTCAAGGTCATAAATCCTGATCAAGGGTACTGCAGTAGCTTATTCAATGTACCTATTTCTATCAGAGAACAAACTTTCTGTATAAGGTTTAACCTTGGGAAATAATTAAGTTGCTGGGGAAAATAACTTGAAGCTCCAGAGGTTGTACTGGTGGTGGTTTAAAAGCATACTAGGCAACCAGGTATACTGGGAAAAATGCAAGAAGGGATCAGAGACCTCAGCTAACCACATATCATCTCTGGGTGTCCATCTGAACAGTTGGCCTGGGTGACCTTTCTGGTTCCTTCAGCTATAAAATTCTATAAATCTACTGACTTTATCCTTTATCCCTATCAAAGTTATTTTTTTAAAAGTATTCAGTTCTCAACAAATATTTTTAAAAGTATGAGAATTCTAAATACTACATACAATCTTCTCAAAGTTTGACCACTTCAAAAAAACTTCAAATAGCCCCATCAAAATGTATTTAAAAAGTAGTTTAAACAAAATAATGTAGATGGTAAATGCTACGTCACAAATATTGCAAGAAATGGCAAAATAAGGGCTCATTTCATCTTTATCTATACATTGGTTATTGAAACTTGTCAAATCAGTGAAATGTCCTTTAAAGTGGTTTTCATATCCCTGGTGGCTCAGACAGTAAAGCGTCTGCCTATAATGTGGGAGACCCGGGTTTGATTCCTGGGTCAGGAAGATCCTCTGGAGAAGGAAATGGCAACCCACTCCAGTACTCTTGCCCAGAAAATCCCATGGACAGAGGAGCCGGGTAGACTACAGTCCATGGGGTCGCAAAGAGTCAGACACGACTGAGTGACTTCACTAACTAAATAACTAAGCATGACATAAACCATCAGACTAGTTGTAATTCTTAAAATTCCAATTAAAATATATCCAGTTTGAATTTTAATAAAATTTCAAATGATTCAAATAAAACATGGTATTTGGTTGCTAACAAATTTATTTTTATGTCATTTGTAACTGTGCATACATACGAGACAGCAAAAGAGACTATAATGTATAGAACAGTCTTATGGACTCTGTGGGAGAGGGAGAGGGTGGGAAGATTTGGGAGAATGGCATTGAAACATGTAAAACATCATGTATGAAACGAGATGCCAATCCAGGTTTGATGCACGATACTGGATGCTTGGGGCTAGTGCACTGGGATGACCCAGAGGGATGGTATGGGGAGGGAGGAGGGAGGAGGGTTCAGGATGGGGAACACATGTATACCTGTGGTGGATTCATTTTTATATTTGGCAAAACTAATACAATTATGTAAAGTTTAAAAATAAAATAAAATTACAAAAAAATGTTTTGACAATAACATTCTGTTCAAAACAAATACTTTTCTTAATTTTCACATTCATTCCATGCATATGCAGGTTTTGATAGATTGTGTTTTTAAAGTAACATTTATAAAACTATCACTGTAGTAACAGCAAGCCAACATATCATCTAAGCATAGGATCTAAGCATAAATCTAAGAACCTAAGATGCTAAAGAAATTATTTCAACTTCCATCTCATTTTTTTCACCCAAGATACCTTTAATCAGGAAACTCCACTTCCATCTCATTTAAAGGTTGTCTTTATGTGGTTTACATAATCACCACAAGAGGAAGGGCAGAGTTCCAACACAGTGTTAACTACGGCCTATGGGCCTGTGGACCTACTAGGGGTCCATGAACTCCTGTATTCATATACAAAGCATTGTGCATATGTGTGTTTTCTCTAGGATCAAAAAAAAAAAAAAATGAAAAGCACAACTAAACAAGCAAATCAAAATTGCCTGCTTTGCTTTTAAAGGTCAGTTCAGAATCACCTTAGAAAATAAAGCTTATGTAATGGGGAGAAAATTGGTAATGACCCTTGCTTATATACAACTGAATTTTGTTTTAGGTCAAAAAGAGGCAGCCAAGCTAAAACAGATGCCCTTATTGAGTAACATTTTGAAACATCATATTTTACTGTGCTCATATGGCACATTTAAACAGCTGCTTGAGACAGAGGTTAACCAGGGCGTTCATCTTTCAGCAATCAAAAGCACAATTGTTGATAATGTGGCCACTGAATTGGGCTTTGGGTCTCCACATCCTTGGCTAGCAGGATTGGCCATATTAAGGAAGACTAAGACACAAAGATGAAAGATACACTCACTGAAATGGGGAAATTTTTGAGACAAATGAAGGACATCAAGTGGGTGAGAATATGTAGACAACCAGTAGAATTAGATAAAAGTCTGAATAACTAAGCTCTTGGAATTAGGAAGACATAGCAGCAGGTAAATTATAACCCAACCAGGCTGTTTCAAGGGAGACTACAGAGGCCAAGTAGGAGCCCAGACCCAGAATAACTGGGATACCAGTCAAGGTGGAAGTCTGATCACAAAGAACAAGAGAAAAGTCTATCATTAAAAAAAAAGGATTGTTACCAAAACCTAAAATAGGACAGAACCCACGTGTGGAGATGAAGTGGTTTCAGCTTTGAAAAAAATAGAGTGGTGGGAAAGAGGACAAAGCTAAAATGAAGAGTGGATTTAGTTAGGATGGAAAAGAAGGGGTAAGCATTTCAGATAAAGAGAAACTAATGCTACGTGCTAATCACAAGCATTGATGCAAGGAAAGATGTTATTCTGTTAGCCCAATGCTCAGTTTATCAAAATTACTTCTGCATCTTCCTTGAACTTAATGAGTTTACTGACGTGAACAGTTATGAGTTTTTATTAAGTTATTTGCCTCTGGAATATTAGCTGAAAGAGGCCTCAGCAACCATAGGGATATTCATCCTAGTGCATGACCAATTCAGCTATCCAAAAGAATATTCACAGTGACCACACGACTGACTGCAAAAACTCTCTCTTTACCTTAAACACAAGTAATCTTCAGAATGATATTTAACTTAAGCTCTAAACCAAAAAGCCAAAGAGGGAGGAAAGTGTGACATTTTATTAATATCAAAAAAAGTAACCAGCCATCCAATTGAGCCACTCCATAATTAACTCAAGTAGATCAAGACTGCTAGTAACTATAAGATCCTTAAATAATTCAAATCTACCTACTTGTTCTCCTTCACACTTATAATCAAAAATAAACATCACTTCAGCAAAGAAACATAGTCTACAAATCCTGGTGTGCAAGTGTCATCCTGGTAAACAAGTTTATATTATGTGCATATAAACTTTTTGGGCATATATAAAAGTATAAATTATGTCATCCAGAAAACTTGATTTCAAATTCTTGCATGATACAGCTTTTCAAGCACTATAATCCTTAATGAAAGCTAATTCAAAAAAATTTTACCCCTAAAAGAACGTTTAGCATTTAAAAGACTAGCATGAATCTGAAGTAATTTGAGGTAAAAATGGCCCATCTTTTTCCTTTAGGAAATTTCCTAGAGATGAAGTTGAGGCAGAGAAGCCCCAGTTAGAAAAAAAAAAAAAATCAATAAATGTTTAGAAGCACTGAAATGACTTGTACTTCCCATGTTGGGAAAAGGTAGAGTTAATCCTCACCTCATACTAGTCCTGGCCAGGCCTACCAGAGGACCCATAAATAGCATGCCATCCAAACTCACTTCAGCTCAGAGTACCCTGCTTCTGCGGTAAATATTTCCTGCATGGCTACCTGTGCCAGGAATTATGCTCAGAGCTAAGAATGAGATGCTGCCCATCCTCACGGAATCTCCGGACTCACAGATCAATATGCACAAGAACCACCCAAGGTGAAGCCTACCAATTCAGATGCCTGAGCCTAGAGTGGGTCATCAAAGCTCCCAAGTGATTCTGACACAGATGGTCTTACAGATCACACCCTGAGAAACTGGTCCAGATGGAGTTCTCTGCAGATAGATTCTACGTGTGTTGTGTCACCACTGAATCCCCAATGCTGAACATATAGTCAATATTTCAGTATGTATGTACTGAATGAACTACAAATAAGAGATGAAGTGAAGAGATAATCACCAAACAGTATGGTAGGTGCAGTAGTAGAGATGCCATAAAAGCATAAAAGGGGGCATGTAACATACCTTGGGGAGAAGCAGGACAATTTCCTTGGGAAGGCAGCCTCTCAGCAAGTCTTTTAGGTAAGAGTTTGTGGATGAACTCTGAAGATATTATGCTAAGTGAAGTGACCCAGTCACAATAAGACAAATATTGTATGATTCCACATACATGAGGTATGCGTGTGTGCTAAGTCACTTCAGTTACTTCCAACTTTTTGTGATTCTATGGACGATAACCTGCCAGATTCCTCTGGTCATGGGATTCTTCAGGCAAGAATACTGGAGTGGACTGCCATGCCTTCCTCCAGGGATCTTCCCAACCCAGGGATCAAACCAGCGTCTCTTATGTCTCCTGCATTGGCAGGCAAGCTCTTTACCATAACACCTCCTAGGAAGCTCTATATGAGGTAAAGAGTAGTTAAATTCATCCATGGGATTTTCCAGGCAAGAATACTGAAGTGGGTTGCCATTTCCTTCTCCAGGAGATCTTCCCGACTCAGGGATTGAACCCGGGTATCCAGCATTGTAAGCAGACGCTTTACCCTCTGAGCCACCAGGGAAGTCCAGTTAAACTCATAGAGATACACAGTTAGAAAGTGGTTGTTAGGAACTGGGGGGGAGATGGGGAAGAATGGAGAGCTATTGTTTAATGGGTATAAAGGTCCAGTTGGGAAAGATGAAAAATTTCTGGAGTTAGACGGAGGAGGTAATGGTTATACCATAATGTGAATGTACTTAATGTCACAGAATTATACATTTAAAGATGACAAATTCTGTTATATATATTTTACCACAATAAAAAAAAAATATATATATATATATATATTTGTCCCAGTGGCTGCATTGGATTCAAGCCCAGCTCTGTTTCCTAGAGAGAACAGTTTCATTCTAAGCGCCAAAATAGGAGAGGCTTAAAGAGTTTTGTCCAAAACTCCAACAATCCCACTACCTTCAGTCAGTTCAGTTCAGTCACTCAGTCATGTCCGACTCTTTGCGACCCCATGAATTGCAGCACGCCAGGCCTCCCTGTCCATCACCAACTCCCAGAGTTCACTCAAACTCACGTCCATCGATTCGGTGATGCCATCCAGCCATCTCATCCTCCGTCGTCCCCTTCTCTTCCTGCCCCCAATCCCTCCCAGCATCAGAGTCTTTTCTAATGAGTCTTTTCTAATGAGTCAACTCTTCACATGAGGTAGCTTTGCCTTTTTCAAAATGTCATATGAATTGAATCCCACTACCTTAGAATCATATTAATCATCAGTGACTGGCACCTATTAACATATGTGTACATATCTGAATATTGAAGAAAACTCAATCAGTGCAAAGACAAATTTTAAATGTAAAGATGCAATGTGATGCATTAATTCCGAATGCAGAATGATTTAAAAGGACAGTTACAGACTTTCATCTCCTCTTTAACCTACCATAAATGCAGGTGAATGAGCATATTAAGTGCTGCCTATCTTTTAATCACTACGTGCATAAAGATTTATTCAAAAGGCACAGTAAACAGCTAATAGCTACAAACATGTAAAGTAATATGTAACCAGACGACAGTCAAGAGCCAAGACTGGTACTCTCCAGCTGACTGTCACAGTGTGGCTGGCCAGGGCAGGCTGCTGCTGCTCATAGTGGTACCATCTCCCTGTCATCCCCCCTGCTCCCTCCCCCACCCTGCCACATTGCAGCTGTGCAGCAAGGGTTGCCAGGAACTGAAAGGCACGTTGCCCTGAATGACATTTTTGACCTCATTCTACATGCTGTTATGTCCCTCCTACCTCCAACTATCACCACCCAGTACATCAAAAACATGGCTAAAGCCTATCATTGAATTAATTCACTGGATTTGCTGCAGCTTTCCAATACATGGCAAAATCAAATGCCGACTATGCTCATTTATACACGAGAAGAATGTCATTTGGAAATCATTCTACATTCACCTTTCACTCCTAATGGCAAATCCAAATGCCAGGCCATGAGCGAATTTTCATGTGGCCTCACACTAGTGCAGCAATTCCATCTTAATATATAATTATCAGAGCCTGGGGGAAAGGCAGTCAGGTGAACAGAGCCAGTTCTCCTTCCTTTTCACCTGGTGTGGGTTTAAAGGCCTCTTGAACTTGGTTCAAAACTATACCCTCCCAACATTCTGGTCTCTTCCGCCATGCCTCTTCCTGCACCAGGACCTGTAGGTGAGGGTACGAAAAGTGAATTCACTCCCCTTGGAGCCACTGTCTTTTCTCCCCTTCTGTCTCTGAGGCTTTTCCCACTTCCCCTAGTTTTTCTCTCTTCTCACTTGTACCCAGGTTTTCTGTACCATTAGAAAAGTCGTTCTTTTGAGCCAAAAGAACTGTTGGCTCATGGAAAACATTTCCCAGAACAATAACACTAAACATGGTATTTCAGGCATCACGACATCTCTGAAACAGCAATTACCTCATGTTTCTTCAAATAAAGACCCCTGCAGTCAAGCATAGCCCTGCTTTCCTTTGCAGCTAGCTAATCAATACTTTAATCACTATGCAGTAGAAAAAAACCTTTGGGTTCTAGGCCGGTAGTTCCTTGACATTCATAAGTCACTTCACCAAAAACATCTGTACTGAGCTTTTATTTCATTTGTTCTATGTTTTTCCAAACACAGAACTGCTCCCAAAGTCTGAAATTTCCTGAAATCCTATCTCCACATGACAAAAATTACATTCACATGCAACAGAAAATGAAGATCTTGAGTAGCTGGGTATAGTTGCTACATAGACAATCTGGCCTGTCTTCAAGATCAGAAGTGAGAAAAAGATATAAGCAATAACTCTCCTAAGGTGTAATGGCCTTCAGGTTTATTCCCTTTATGAAACCCATAATCTTACCAAGTACTGCACAATCCTAATTTTTCTCATTCCAAATATTACTAAAAATTTTAAGTTTGCCCATTTGCTCACATCTCCTGTATGTGTTTTCTAACACAAACACACACATCTATTAAGACAATTTGACAATCACATTTTCTTAATTCTAGGCAGGAGTTACACTTTCTTATCCCATTCCTGCATTCCTTGAGTTCATAAGCTCATAAAGGCACTTAGCTCACTGTCTGAACTAGGAATAGTTTAATTACCTTGAAAGCAAGAGGAAATGGTGAAGTGAGGCAGAGAGAGGACAAGATCAATGCCTTAGAACAAAAGTGTTAGAACTGAAGAGAACCTTGGAGAAAATCTGATTCTATCCTGTCATGCCACTAATGAAGGACCTGCTAAACCTTAGAAAGATTAAATTATTTGCCCAAGAGCATGCTAGGACCTGGTAAGCAGGCCAGGCTTTCTGGCTGCTAAGTGTGTGTGTGTGTGTTTGTGTTTCCCTGAGCATGCACGCACATTCAAGTTTAATGAAAGCAATGAAAATTTGGGTATGAAGGCAGTTTCAAATACACATTTCAACAGTCAGTGCCACTTCAGGAGCACTTGAGTGAACTGAAATCAATCTCTCAAATGATCATCTATTCTCGTTTTAATGATCTCTCCAGAGAGATCATTCTTTGATATTTATTTCTATATTTGATCCAACTGCCTTAAGGCAAGTCCCACACATCTTAAAGTAGATGTGTCCTATCTCCTTTGTACCTCTCCAAGCCTTTTTGATTGCTTCAGTGTTTGATAAGTTTCTTCCCCTCACCCCACCCCACCCCACCATCGAACATTCTAAGAGAATATTTTACTTTAAAATACAACTCATTTACTTTTAAATTTCTCCAAATTTCTTGCTTTGTGCCTATATTACTTTTTTAATTTAAAAAAGGCAACACTGATATATTTTTAAATTTCCATCATTCTGCATCAACTGGGCCTCTCCTAATTAGTTTTATCATGCAGATGGGTTCCTTTAAAATTCAAGGCAAAGCTTAAGAACGATCCCCTCCTTTAAAAAGTCTATTTTGTTCTCTATGATTATTTTTTATGGTTTTTAAATTACACGTACGGCAGAATGCCAATGGTACTGCAAACCTACCATTCATTGCATTTGCTTTTCTCTTGCCTGTTACCAGCATCCAGGGATTAGAGGAGGCAGGGAGGAAGCTTATACTGGGTAGACTGTGGCCTTGGGAACAGAGCCCTGCCCACTTAATTCCCTCAATACCAAATCTTCAGCATCAACTCAATCAAGCACCTAGAGCATAAGAAATACTCTGTGATGTATTAGATCACAGAGACATGCAGAGCTGTAAGTATACAGGCTGGCTACAGGAACTGTTCCCTCTAGTTCAAGAAAGGAATTTTCCTTCTCTGATTTCCTCTTCTATCCCCACAGGCAGCCATTCGTCTCCCATCTCCACGGCCCCATATTTCTGCAGGTAAAGGTCTGGGTTTCCAGACACCATCACAGGGATCAGGCCCAAACCAGGCAGCAGCACTGCACTGTGTAGCTGGTTTGACTGTCCCACAGCCCCAGAAAAATCATGACTTTGTCTATCTCCAAAGCCATCTAACCCCAATCGGCCCTTCTCCAAGATCTGCGTTGCACAGCTTTCCACAAAGTTCTTAGCTAATATTCTTTCCCTGCTTCTTTTGTGAACACTGCTCTCTGACAGCAGTCCATTACAGTCTGGAACAAATGGTTGTCCATATGGATGTCAAACATACTTCAATCCAGTCCTTGTCTCCAGGAAAACCCACAAGAAAAACTTCCTCCTTTTATAAGAACCTATTTCTAAATTTGAAATCCTAGGTGTTCCCACTTAACCAGGCAAGGTGAATTTCTACATTTTCTTCTACCCTTTCCTTTCAGAAATCTTAGTCTCCCTCTGACTCTCTATCATAAACAGCATGCTCATGTAGGAATTCAGTGGTTCATGAGTGCCAAACACTCACCTGTGCCAAGAAGCTGCCTGCTCCCAAAACCAGTGTTTTCCTTTCAACAAAACAGTTCAGAAACTTCAGAAGTTCTCTGTTTACACTAGGACCAACTAGTTTCATCTGACTTAAATTCACCAGTATATTTTAATATATATGTGTTTCACACAAGGAGCTCAGTGAGGTGCTCTACAGTGACCTAGAGAGGTGGGGTGGGGGTGGTGTGGGAGGGAGGCTCAAGAGTATGGGATATATACATACTTATGGCTATTTCATGTTGTTATATAGCAGAAACCAACACGACATTGTAAAGCAATTATTCTCCAGTTAAAAATAAATAATACATATTTGTGTGTGTGTGTGTGTGTGTGTGTGTTTCAGTCTAAATTCAACTATCTTGTTCTATTGTGTGGGTTCTAAATAGTTTGGCCAAATTTAACACTTTAGAAGTCTGATTACGTTTTTATTTCACTTAGCTCTCTTTAGAGACTGGAATAGGAAACATCATATTAAATTGCACAGCTGTACTCTCTGATTCAAGCTACCTAGCAACTGTCAAAATACAACCCAAACCACAAAGGTGTTAAAAGCTGCATGTGAAAGCTTATTCTAAGACAGATACTGCCAACTTTTCCACCATCTTAAACACAGCTTGTCATTTCAGCACACACACAGTGGGGAGACAACCTTGAGAGTAGGAGAAGTGTTTTGATGGTCTAAACTGTTTGAATATTTCCCCTGGCATCATCAGAATAAAACACAAATGCATAATTAGAGCTAAACCTTTCAATTCCCATGTTTTAGCAGGAGAAATGTTATCAATTCCAGCTCTAAATGTCAGATTCACTGGGGGCATGTCTTCACAAAAATCCAAATATCTATGTCTCAGGAGAGAGTGCTTAATCTCACTTCAAAACTGATGTTTCAAAGTTGCTTGGAAAGAGAAATTAAAGATAATTTGCTGACTGCATTGCTAGGGAACTATGGTTACCTTTATGCCCTCCAGAGGTAAAATAAAAACCATTCTCACCACAAAAATAAAACATCCATTGTGTGAAAGAGCACTAGAAACTGCTAATAGTGGTTGCCCCTGGGATGCTGGGGATCTGAGGCTTGCTATTCATTACATACTCTATTTTACTGTTGAACTTCTTTCCATGTTCACATGTTGCTTTTACAATACTAAAACAAGCTTGAAGAAATAAACCTACTTGCATGTTGCCCAGGTTTGATAATCAAATTATCCCCCTGGGCTCAGGAATGGAAACATATTTATGCTGGTGCCGGCAGACAATCCCAGGTTCCTACAGTAAACACTCCTTGCCCAAGTGCTTTCTGACCATATTTAAGAAATATAACTTTTTTCACTGGGACTACTGAAAAAATAAACTGGAGTTCTATTTTGAGAATTCAAAGTACATACCATTCATGCAAACCAAAGAACATATTTGCTCAATGGCCCAGCCCACTACTTCATAGTTATAAAATGTGGAAAAGACGCCATAAATCTCATACCAGCAATACAACTAAACAACTCCCTAGATCCTTCCTAAAGAGCAAGACCTATTATTCACTGTCAATATATTAAACCCACAGAACATCCTTGAGGGTCTATCATCTGTATACAGCTCTGTCTTGCCACTGCAGTCCGTTTGTACAACTTGCTTACCCTAAATATCTGTACTACTTCTTTCTTACCTATGTCAAATCAAATTAGGAAACAATTATTTTGTAAATTGCTGGGCACTCATCCATCACAAAATATTTTATTTTTTATCCCAACTATCTTCAGCTCTTTACTAGATTTAATTGTCAGCTTTTTGAGGTCTAGCAGACTCCATCTTTATTCATATTCATCATTCTCTTGACAATATTATACGTTGTTCCTCAAAGGCAGGAATTCAGAGCTCTTATTTCATTTTTCCCCTACATCTTGATTTTCATCTTATGGAAGTGCTACAAATATTAAATGATTCAAACCTAAAACCACAGCAATAAGATTGGATAGCTTATTAATCTACTATAGCCTATATAACACAGTATCAAAACACTCACCCACTTAAAGCCTGTCTTGAGCTGAATTGTACAGATAGAGAGACACCTAGATCTGTAGAGATAAATGGACAAATAGGTAGGTAGATAATCTGGAGATAGGTATATATCTCTCTGGATCCAGAGGCCTCTAGAATATACTTTGCATACATTTTAGAAGAGTTTATTTTCCTTTTCTACAGAAGATGGTGTTGACAGTGGGACTCTTCTTTTGCATCAGGACTTGTTTAATTGGGCAGCTTCTCCAAAACATAGAAGCAACCTAAACGTCCATTAACAAAGAATGGATAAAGATGTGGTACATATATACAAGGGAATATTAGTCAGCCGTTAAAAAGAATGATACAATGCCATTTGCAGCAACATGGATGGACCTAAAGATTGTTATATTGCATAAGTCAGACAGAGGAGACATTCCTATGATATCCTTTATATGTGGAATCTTAAAAAAGAAATACAAATTAACTTACAAAACAAAGAGATTCACAGACTTAGAAACTGAATTTATGGTTGATGGGAGGGAAGGCTAGAGGGGTGGGATAGTTAGGGAGTTTGGGATAGACAGGTATACACTGCTATATTTAATATGGATGACCAACAAGGCCCTACTGCATAGCACATGAAACTCTGCTCAAAGTTCTGTGGCAGCCTGGATGGGAGGGGAGCTTGGGGGAGAATGGACACATGTATATGCATGGCTGAGTCCCTTCACTATCCACCTGAAACTATCACAATATCGTTAATCGGCTATATGCCAATACAAAGTAAAAAGTTGAAAAGAAAAAAATTGAGCAGCTTGAGCTCGGCCAAAATCTCTTATTTACTCATCTTCAGTCTCCCCACAATACACAAAGTAGCTTGAAAGAGTAGATTTCAGTTAGCAAACGTAAGTTAATAAATAAGCCTACATAAAAACTCAGATTTGAGAACATATTTTATCTTACTTGCAGAGTATGCAGACAGATCTCCAAAACTGACAAAATTGAAATCACTTTCTTACCAAAAGGTTACTATTTGCATTTTAATCAGCCAACAAAGTTTTGCAAAATCTTTGAAGATGAAGCACCTTACTGAGGCCACGAGGGGAAAATAAATTGGGTGCAAAGAGCCTTCAAAGAAGGTGATCCAAGCTATCTTTAATTCCCCTCAATGTTTCAAGCTGCTTCAGAAATGCTACTGAGTTTCAGGGTGAAACAAGGAAATCTCCATCCCCTCTAGCTAACTATTTCACTGACCCTTCTTAAAATATGCTCTTCTCTTAGAAATTTAGTATTTTGTACTTAGAGGTGACCTTGCATTTTCTACTATAATATTTTGTAGACAAGAAAATAGTCTTTGATTGCCAGGTTTTAAACAGTTCTTGTAGAGAAGAAAAATAAACTCAGCCTGAGTTTCTCTTGTCACCCTGCTTATTTAACTTATATGCAGAGTACATCATTAGAAACGCTGAGCTGGAGGAAGCAAAAGCTGGAATCAAGATTGCTGAAAGAAATATCAATAACCTCATATATGCAGATGACACCACCCTTATGGCAGAAAGTGAAGAAGAACTAAAAAGCCTCTTGATGAAAGTGAAAGAGGAGAGTGAAAAAGTTGGGTTAAAGCTCAACATTCAGAAAACGAAGATCATGGCATCTGGTCCCATCATTTCATGATAAATAGATGGGGAAACAGTGGCTGACTTTATTTTAGGGGGCTTCAAAATCACTGAAGATGATGACTGCAGCCATGAAATTAAAAGACACTTACTCCTTGGAAGGAAAGTTATGACCAACCTAGATAGAATATTAAAAAGCAGAGACATTACTTTGTCAACAAAGGTTCGTCTAGTCAAGGCTATGATTTTTCCAGTAGTCATGGATGGATGTGAGAGTTGGACTATAAAGAAAGCTGAGCACAGAAGAATTGATGCTTTTGAACTGTGGTGTTGGAGAAGACTCTTGAGAGTCCGTTGCACTGCAAGGAGATCCAACCAGTCCATCCTAAAGGAGATCAGTCCTCGGTGTTCATTGGAAGGACTGATGTTGAAACAAACTCCAATCCTTTGGCCACCTGATGCGAACAGCTGACTCATTGGAAAAGACCTGATGCTGGGAAAGATTGAGGGCAAGAGGAGAAGGGGACAACAGAGGATGAGATGGTTGGATGGCATCACCAACTCAATGGACATGGGTTTGGGTAGACTCTGGCAGCTGGTGATGGACAGGGAGGCCTGGCATGGTACAGTTCATGGGATCACAAAGAGTTGGACACGACTGAGCGACTGAACTGAACTGAGTTTCTCTTTCCATTTATTTTCCTAGAATTCACCTCTAACAGGCATTTCTAGCTATACTCTCCAAAGGTTAAAATGACAAAAGAAATGAAAATGCAGTTTTGGGACATACTAATGCAATGATTTTTAATAGTACATCAGCAATTTCTCTGAATAGTCTAACTGGCTTTAAGGACTCCCTAGAGTAATGAAATATAAAACTTGTTTCTTTAAACTTCATTTTACTTTGTATTACACCATATTCTTGCATTTCATATTAATGTGGCTTGTTAGAATTATTTAGAATATAAGTTTATTTGACATGAACTATGAGTCTGGACTATTTCTAAAGGTTGTTTTCAAAGTTTTCTATAAAACTACCCTGTACACAGTTGACAGAGAGATATTAATAAATCTTGTGTTAGTAAAATGCTTTTCTTTTTAAGTATTTACAGTAGTGTTGAGAACAACTGCTATTCAAACAGTGATACAAGAAGAAATAATATGATACTAAATTTTTCTTTTATAAAAATTGACAACAGCCATTAGGGATTCAATACCTTTTGCACTGAGTAGTCTTCCACTTGAATGCATATGCAACAAAACAACGGACTGTTTATCTTTACAGTTTTACTAGTTGTCATATTTCCGTTTCTTCAGTTACTAAGAGAATTCTCAAAGTGGTCCCTTTAGATGAATCAGGGAGAAAATCATTCATGGGTCAATTACAACTAAACCACTGTGGGTCAGGATGTGGTCAACTCTGGCTCATATTACTGACACAGCCGTGTAAAACCTAGTCAGTTCCTCTGCTGCCAACTTCTAGTATCCCCTAGAAAACCAAACAGGAAGGGTACCAAACAGAATCTCCATTGCAACCTATCCCCTTAAAGGCAAATTTCAATCATTCTGTGATGCATATGTTTATATTGTCTTTAAACACTGTCTCCAGACTTAGGTCCTAATGGTACAGAAGTACCTAGTACAAACAGCATGCTTTTTAAAGACTTTTTTAATTTTTGAGTTTTTTCCTAAAAGAAACTGAGAGCATGATCATCTTCTTTGTAATTAATGTTTCTCAAATTAGAAAGTCATTCATTTCCTGAAAAATCTCCTTTCCCAGCACTAAAACAGGAAATAGCCACTGTCTAGACTTTTTCTGCCACTACCAAGTGAAATTTAAATACTAACAATGAAAAGTATTAGGACTTTTATGATTCATTAGTTAGTTAAGTACTTTTCTTTGGAGAATCTAAAAACTTTTCAAATGTAGAATCACACAGGTTCTCCTTTCTAAGTGAGAAAAGCAAAAGCCAGCTTATCAAATTTGACCTCTTGAGAGAGCCAAAGGGTAACTCAAACCCTGAAAGATGATTTGCCAACATCATGAGAAGCAATATAACTCAAACAAATCCACAACCCCCCGTGGTGGGCTTCTTCAGAAATACGTTGGTCCTTTAAGCAGTTTAGATGCTAGGTATTTTCATCTTTAATTAATGGGCCAATTTCAGCCACTGAGGAAAGAAAACCTTAAGCATCACATACAAATTTGGGGATACAAGAATTATTACATGCATAGCTAAATTCCATTTATGAATGACTTTTTGTTCTTTGAAAAATATAATTGGAAGAAGCAGCCCTCAATTTCAAACAGAAATACTGCTTCTGTTTTCCTTCCCTGATGATGCTAAATTGCAAAGTATTTTAATTAGAATGAAAGTTTCCTTCCACATTCATTATGAACCAAATGATTCCTATGATTGTTAGGGGAAGCACACTGATTGAAACCGCCCACCCTGGCCAGGCACTATTTGCATGAGTTGTTTTATGACAGGAGGTCCTGGTAAGGAACACGAAACTAATAAGCCTCCATGAACTGGAAGATTTCAGGAAAGGTCAAAATGAGACACCACATGTCCAACCACCTCCCAGAATCCTTCTCTCTGGCATTCATCTTCGCTGAACAAGGTGTGCACCACCAGGAAGGACTCTTGAGTTAGAATGATTGGCTAAAGACAATCCGGAAACTAATCCCATCACCATAAAAATGTGAGACTGCATGCCATGTGACAGAGCTGTTCTCCTGGGTTCCCTTACCCTGCTGCTCTCCACCCGGATGCTCTTTCCCAATAAAATCTCTTGCTTTGTCAACACATGTGTCTCCTCAGACAATTCATTTCCGAGTGTTTTAGACAAGAGCCCAGTTTCAGGCCCTGGAAGGGGTCCTCCTTCCTGCAACATGATCACTAAGGACCAACACAGCTTTTGGAAGAAAGTACCAAAATTTTTTCCATAAATCTAGTCTTAGCTAACAATGTTATTCTCTAAATGTTCATCACTGGTTCATCCCCCTGTCATTGCCAGAAGCCTTTCCATTTGCCCCACTCAATCCTAGCTCTACATAACCTATCCTTTGACTCCCACCCTTAATGCAGCCAAATTGGATTTTTGGCGCCCATCTGTATGGAAGAAGTGGAGAAGATAAGTGGCCTGAAGTGGACAGAGCTTGAGGTGCAATCTTAATATATTTCTGATGCCCTTCAAACACAGGTTCTTCTATCTTTAATAAAAGAAAACAGCTAAGCAAGTGGAGACTACAGAGAGAAATAACATCTGAAAATTATTATTAAACTTGAACCTTTTGTTGAACATTTAAAATATACTTATTATTTAGGGAACAAGGTTTACAAATTGTGTCAATATTCTGCTTTTTTCATTACTGTGCATAAAACCCTTCATGTAGCTAACTCTCCTGTCTTTTGTCTGAGTCCCAGGGCCTCATTTAAATGAGGATATCTCATCTTCATCCTAAGATGAAGCCACAACATGGCTGCAGCCTAAACTGTCATCTTTCTCTTAGAACCCATGCCCCTGAATTTACTAAACTACAACCTTAATGCACAGATGGAACCCTTTCCAAGGGAACTTACTGTAAACTCTTTGGAGGGAAGAAACCATAATTTAGACTCTTTATCCCTCATAGAAACTAGTCTTTAATACTTTACAATAAGAAATTTCTCAGTAAATACTTGTCAAGAGGTATATGAAAAATAGTTGAATATGTAACTTAAAAATTTGGCTAAATTTGCACACCTTGATTATTTGGGTGGCTGTTTTTAATACACTATGATTCCTATAATACATACTTGCTTTATAAATCCTTACCAGAGGTAATGAAATTTTGGCAAACTTAAATTAAACCTCTTTTTATTTCCTCTACATTTTCTAAGATGAAAGTGACAATTAGTCAGTTGGACAAATGAACATGGATTGTTTACGAACAGTATAATTTGAATAGGTGAAATAGAGAATGATTTTTAAAAAAACAAAAATAAAATTCATGAGTTTAAGCACTATTTAGTTTTCTACCAGCAGAAGCTAAAACTTTTATTTCTGTAGATATATAAAACAACTGTTTAAAACTTTAGTTTGTAAAATGCAATAATTTACAATTTCCATTTTCCCAGGTTAAAAAAAAATGTCATGTAAACCATGTGGGTAATAGGTAGATTTGAATTTACAATGCCCTAATGTTAAGCTATTTTTTACTAGCTCCTGCAGAAGTCATTTAAAAACTGTCTAGCTGAAAAAAATAAGTTAATATTTTCAGAACATTCCATATATACAATAATAGTCTGAAGTCAGATACTTTACATACATTATCTCATCTTATCCTCCCTAAAGCACAGTAAAGGCTTAGTTTCATTTTAAAGGTAAGGAGATTGATGCTCACAGAAGTTAGACAATTGGGTCTAAATTACTAGTTAGAGAATGACAGAAACGGTTTGATTCTAATTTCTGATTTTTCCCACCTTCTTGTGCTGCTCATATTACTATCAATTTTTAGCACTATTGAAAATAGCCTTCACAAATTCACAAAAACAGAAAGTAGAATGGTGGTTGCCACAAGTGGGAGGGAGAAAAGAATGGGGAGTGACTGTTTAATGGGGAAGAACTTTTAATTTGGAATGACGAAAAAGTTCTGATGATGGACAGTGGTAATGACCGCACAATAACATGAAAGTACTTAATGCCAATAAACTGTATATTTAAAAATAGTTAAAATCGTGAATCTATGTTTTGAGGGGGCTTCCCTGGTGGCACTAGTGGTAAAGAACCCACTTGCCAATGCAGGAGATGTACGAGACACAGGTTCCATCCCTGGGTTGGGAAGATCCCTGGAGGAAGGAATGGCAACCCACTCCAGTAATCTTGCCTGGAGAATCTCATGGACTGATGAGCCTGGCGGGCTACAATCCACAGGGTCTCAAAGAGTTGGACAGGACTGAAGCAGCTTAGCACATATATTTTACCACAACAAAAAGAAAATATCATTCAACATCATACCCATTTTGTTGGTTTCCTACAAATTCTATGATTTTAATATAGAGTTCAGAAGGCTTTTAAATCATGGATATTTCAATTGTATGATTGTCATTTGAGAGATTTCAAGATACTATCTGAAGTTGTATACTGAAATAATGATAAACATGTTTAAATACAAATATTATATCACTGTAATTGATACTATTTTACACCACTCATTAGAATCACATTAGATTCTTTCATAGAGTTTGTTTTTAAAATATAAGATGTAGACTAAGGAAACAACTCTGAAAAAAATTAGTCCCTTTATTAATATAATCCAACATCAGCATGTTTAATTAAATTGATTAATTAGTAAATAAGCCCTTATCTTTTTAAATAATAGCTCTTGGTCTGTGTTTCTGTTATTTATCAAAATATCTTTATTCTTGAATGTTCTAAATTGGTATTACTATCAGGTTTCCTTTTAAAGAAAGGTTCTATTAGAGCAGAAAAGACAAAAAAGATATTAAAAATAAAATAATCAAGCTAAGTCATTTCAATAATTCTCAAGAAATTATTTTAACCAGTATAGCTTACAATGTTTTTCATATTCATATTTTAATAGTTCTGGTTTTATGTTTTTTGTGACTGTCAGATTTTATGCATTTATATTTATAAATGAATGAATGGATGAAGATCATTCATGTGAATGATCATATGAAGATCTCATACGTGGTACCTGCCAAATTATTAATGAGGGCTAGGTCATAAAGGGTAACTACCGTCATTCATGGGGGAAAAATTGTGTCCTATAGCATGGAAAGAGCACTGGATGATGGATGCCTGCTGCAGAAGAGGCAAAGGCCAGCCAAGCTAAACAAACAAGCAGAAGAGTGTGCAGTTCAAATCATGGCTGCCTCCCAGCTCCATGGTACAAGCACAGTAATTCAGTCTTAACAAGAAAGTTAAAAGCAAAGCATTATTAATCATGCAGCAAACAAAAACATTTGGTTAAACTAATAACACCATTTAAAATCGGATAGCTAAAATCTATGTGGTTTTTGAAAATTTGAAAGTCCAAAATACCTAACTAGAAATGAAAAAAATTCAATTTACTGAGTTAAATTCTAAAGATAAAATAAAAGATGTATTTTAATGACTCTAATAGTGCAAAACCTCATTATATACTACAGGATAGGAAATGCAAAACATAAGATTTTTTTTTTTTTTTGACTGTACTACATAGCTTCAGGATCTCAGCTCCCTGACCAAGGATTGAACCCAGGCCACAGTAGTGAAACCCCAGAACCCTAACCACCAGGCAACCAGGAACCCCCTAGAATCACAGTACTTTTAATTTATCTAACACCAACACCAGTATGTGGGAATTATTGATAAAGTATAGCTCTTAAGACTAATCCCTGGGTTCAGATACAAGCTCTAGACTGACTTAGCAGCTTGGTGACCAAGATATTCTTTATCTGATTCTGGAGACATTTTACAGAAAAATTAGTTTCATAAGAAAAATATTCCTTTACTGTTACCTTGTGGCTCAGCTGGTAAAGAATCTGCCTGCAATGTGGGAGACCTGGGTTTGATCCCTGGGTTGGGAAGATCCCCTGGAGAAGGAAAAGCTACACACTCCAGTATTCTGGCCTGGAGAATTCCACGGACTATACAGTCCATGGGGTCACAAAAAGTCAGACACCACTGAGCCACTTTCACTTCCACTTACTGTTACCTATGTTTTTACCCAATCACCTACAGCTAGGATTGCCAAACTTAACAAATACAAGATGCCAGTTAAATTTGAATTTCAGATAAACAATGAATAATCTTTGCATAGGACATACTTATAATGAAAAACTACATGCTGCTTATGTGAATTTTTACAGTTTCATTGAAAAATAATTGATATACATCACTGTATAAGTTTAAGGTATACAGTATATTTATAGAATTATTTTAAGAAGGGTAAAGGTACTCTGTTTCCATTTATTCTTGATACGCTACTTAAGGAACATAACAGCTTTTAGTATGTTCTTTTACCCAAATCATAGTAATTAGAATAGCCAATTATTGGCTTATGTACATAATTATAACAGTGATCAGAGCAATCAATATTTTGCCCGAACATGTGCATTTCACATTACCCTGTGGATACTTTTACAAAGGTTTGTTTAACATGGTAAAGCTATGAGAAGATTTAAAAGATGTATCTTTAAACATCTAAATTACCATTATTGAATGTCTTTCCAAAATCCATACTTGATTATTAAGTCATAATCACCCAGACATTAGAATTTTTAAATCCTCAATGGCACTCCACTCCAGTACTCTTGCCTGGAAAATCCCACGGATGGAGGAGCCTAGTAGGCTGCAGTCCACGGGGTCGCTAAGAGTCGGACACGACTGAGCGACTTCACTTTTCACTTTTCACTTTCATGCATTGGAGAAGGAAATGGCAACCCACTCCAGTGTTCTTGCCTGGAGAATCCCAGGGACGGGGGAGCCTGGTGGGCCGCCGTCTATGGGGTCGCACAGAGTCAGACACGACTGAAGCAACTTAGCAGCAGCACGCTAAATAACAATTCTACTTAATCAAACATACATTGAACCAGAAAAAATTAAAACACTGAATTCAATTTTAAAATTCAAAGCTATTAAATAAAATGTTTTGTACATTTTGTTTTTTACTGTCAGTTTTCTTAAGTTTTGAGTTCAAAGGTAATTTTGACGATCAAAATACCTCTACAATGTAAGATAATCCTTTATGTAGTATTTATACTATTCCAAAGATATTCAACAAAAGGTATCAGATAAACCAACCAATCTCTTGCACAAAGTTTCACACAGTATCACTGAAATATTGATATTTTCAAAAACTCTATCTATTCCAAACTAAAGATAGGCAATGCCAAAGAATGCTCAAACTACCACACAGTTGCACTCATCTCACACGCTAGTAAAGTAATGCTCAAAATCCTCCAAGCCAGACTTCAACAGTACGTGAACCGTGAACTTTCAGATGTTCAAGCTGGATTTAGAAAAGGCAGAGGAACTAGAGATCAAATTGCCAACATCTGTTGGATCATCAAAAAAGCGAGAGAGTTCCAGAAAAACATCTACTTATGCTTTATTGACTATGCCAAAGACTTTGACTGTGGATCACAATAAACTATGGAAAATTCTTCAAGAGATGGGAATACCAGACCACTTGACCTGCCTCCTGAGAAATCTGTATGCAGGTCAAGAAGCAACAGTAGAACCGGACATGGAACAACAGACTGGTTCCACAATGGGAAAAAACTACGTCAAGGCTGTATATTGTCACCCTGTTTATTTAACTTATACGCACAGTACATCATGAGAAATGCTGGACTGGATGAAGCACAAGCTGGAATAAAGGTTGCCGGGATAAATATCAATAACCTCAGATATGCAGATGACACCACATTTATGGCAGAAAGCAAAAAGAAACTAAAGAGCCTCTTGATGAAAGTGAAAGAGAAGAGTGAAAAAGTTGGCTTAAAACTCAACATTCAGAAAACTGAGATCATGGCATCTGGTCCCATCGCTTCATGGTAAATAGATGGGTAAACAATGGAAACGGTGAAAGGCTTTATTTTGGGGGGCTCCAAAATCACTGCAGATGGTGACTGCAGCCATGAAATTAAAAGACACTTGCTCTTTGGAAGAAAAGTATGACCAACTTTTAGCATGTTAAAAAGCAGAGACATTACTTTGCCAACAAAGGTCCATCTAGTCAAAGCTATGGCTTTTCCAGTAGTCATGTATGGGTGTGAGAGTTGGACTATAAAGAAAGTTGAGCGCCAAAGAATTCTTGAGAGGCCCTTGGACAGCAAGGAGATCCAACAAGTCCATCCTAAAGGAAATCAGTCCTGAATATTCATTGGAAGGGCTGATCCTGATGCTGAAACTCCAATACTTTGGCCACCTGATGCGAAGAACTGACTCATTTGAAAAGACCCTGATGCTGGGAAAGATTGAAGGTGGGAGGAGAAGGGGACAACAGAGGATGAGATGGTTGGATGGCATCACCAACTCAATGGACGTTGAGTTTGAATAAGCTCCAGGAGCTGGGGGTGGACAGGGAGGCCTGGCGTGCTGTGGTCCATGGGATCGCAGAGTCAGACATGACTGAGCGACTAAACTGAATGAAAACAAATCTTCAAACAATTATAACAATACCACAGAAAAACAGTAGCAGAAAAATTTTCACTATTTCATCCCTATAGCATGATCTAAATGATTCAAACTCAAATTATTAACAATATTTATCACGCTAGATACAAAATGTTAGCTTTATATATACTTTTTAATCTCAGAGTAGTAGAAATGTAGACTTTTGACCACACAAAGATCAGTAAGCTAAAACAGAAAACAGTTACATTCCCTGTGAGTCATCATATTCCATTGACTAAAACTCACAATTTAAGGAAATTCTGTAGCCAACTAAACACTTAATAACAGTGCCATGGCCATTTGGGGAACTTTGGAAAACAATGTAAACCTTAAAGAGTGAATATCTGGCAACTTTTCTGAACTAGATCATAATCTCAGGAAACAACAAACTTAAGATCCAACAGAGTCCTTTTTCATATGCTACCTTGAGTTATTTTTCAAAAATCACCCCTCAAAAAGGTTTTTCAAGCATTTACTGGATTTAATAATTTCTTAATCTGTATCATGGTATTCATTATCCATTTAATTGTCAGCACCTACCCATACTTATTATATCCTCTTGTCAAATATGAGTTTCTCTCCCTTCTCACCTCCTTGTTTAATGCTCCTAAAAACTTTTTTTTCCAATTATGCCACTTCCAGAAAAGCCATATGAGAGATAAAAATAGCTAATATATATTCATCAGCTATCAGGAGGGCCCTATGCTGTGTATATAGTGTCATCTCATAGAACGGAATGAGGAGGGCAACACAACTCACTCCAGTATTCTTGCCTGGAGAATCCCCATGGACAGAGGAGCCTGGCAGGCTACAGTCTGTGGGGTTGCAAAGAGTCAGACACGACTGAGAGACTAAGCACAGAACAGCATACCACAGAACAGAATATGAGCATAGGAAATGGTAGGAGATGGAACTGGACAGATAAGGGAAGATCTATGTTGTATCAGAATTTCCTGAGTTAAATGAAAGGGTTTGTACTTCACTCGTGGGCCACTGAGAAGTCATCAAAGTTTTAAGGACAGAAATGATACAAATAGATTTGCCTTTTAGAAATATGATTCTAGCTACTATTCTGGATAACAGATTAGGAAAAAGAAGTGGTGGGAGGCAGAAAGTCAGTGAGGAAGATGCCATGGGTAATAGAAGCTAAGTGTAGAAGTAGCCAGCAGTATTAATAGAATAGCAGTGAGAACTATTCAGGAGACAGAATCAAGAGAACACGGTAATAGATCAGATATGATGGGAGAGAGAAGGAGGGAGCAAAGATGACATCCAGGTCGCTAGCAATGACAACCAGGGGGACGGTAGTGCTATTCATGAGATCAGGAACACAGAGAAGGACAAAGCCGGGGGTATGGCAGTGTTCAGCAAACACATATACAGACATGGATGCATTCATTTATCCAATAAGCATTTTTAAGTATCTAGCTCAGATCTAAACCCTCTTATAACAACCACTTTCTATTGGGGATTATTATTTTATTTCAATTCAGTTCAGTCACTCAGTCATGTCCGACTCTTTGCGACCCCATGAATTGCAACACGCCAGGCCTCCCTGTCCATCACCAACTCCCGGAGTCTACTCAAACTCATGTCCATTGAGTCGGTGATGCCATCCAGCCATCTCATCCTCTGTCGTCCCCTTCTCCTCCTGCCCCCAATCCCTCCCAGCATCAGAGTCTTTTCCAA
>NW_011495032.1:20506358-20508745 GCF_000754665.1 Bison bison bison | reverse complement strand
AAAGTAATGTCTCTGCTTTTGAATATGCTGTCTAGGTTGGTCATAACTTTCCTTCCAAGGAGTAAGCGTCTTTTAATTTCGTGACTGCAGTCACCATCTGCAGTGATTTTGGAGCCCCAAAAAATAAAGTCTGAGACTGTTTCCACTGCTTCCCCATCTATTTGCCATGAAGTGATGGGACTAGATGCCATGGTCTTCGTTTTCTGAATGTTGAGCTTTAAGCCAACTTTTTCACTCTCCTCTTTCACTTTCATCAAGAGGCTTTTTAGTTCCTCTTCACTTTCTGCCATAGGGTGGTGTCATCTGCATATCTGAGGTTATTGATATTTCTCTCAGCAATCTTGATTCCAGCTTGTGCTTCTTCCAGCCCAGCGTTTCTCATGATGTACTCTGCATATAAGTTAAATAAGCAGGGTGACAATATACAGCCTTGACGTACTCCTTTTCCTATTTGGAACTAGTCTGTTGTTCCAAATAGGAATAATTTTAGTACATTGGGTATAAAGTACGTCTGTGTCACTTCTGAATTTCTGTATTACAAAATATAATCTTGTCACAAATAACAGAAGCATCAATGAGCAGATGAATGAATCAATCATTAAAAATAAGTTTGCCAAGTATATCATGGCATGAAAAAAATTTGATCAGTATTGCCAAAAAGGCTATTAGCAGAGTCAAATTTCAATGGCCTTGGCTCCAACAGAGACATTCAACATATATCTAAAGATTTAATAATATAAAAACATTGAATAATGAGATACCATGTCCACCTCCTTCCCGGCTCTGGCATATGTGGTATTATTATGTATCAACTCAAGTTTTCATTTGAATGAAAAAGTCAAAATCTATAATAACTAAGAAATTTCTTTATATATAATTACCTAAAGATTTAACACTGTTTTTATTTTAGTTGTAGCTCACAGAATAAGGCTGTACATAGATGTCAGAGCTCAGATGCCACACATGGTCCACATCCACACACATTAACCTAAACAACTGTGGGCAAGGTATCCTCAGATAACAGAAGGAGATAATGTGACTGAATGAATGTCATACACAGTTTGCTGAAGAAATGGTGGCAGCCAGTAGGACTGCTTCTTATAACACTAGTACACTGCTCTTGGAAGGCTGGGTGAAAAACCACTCAGAAGGAAATACTGACCACAGCTACCAGGAATGCATATAAACCATGTATTTAAATTTTTTGTAGTTACAGACTTTCCACCACTGACCAATAGGCAGAATTTTTAATAGAGGAGCTGCTAGTTAAATGGATTGCCAAATCCTCTCTTTTTCAGGTATATCTTGAAATATATCTCAAATATATCCATAGATATAGTTATTACATTCCTCACCACCAGTCCTTATAGCAAATTTGCAAAACAGCCATTAAATCCCATTTTATCAACAAAGAAGCTGAGGCTTAGAAAAGTTTTAAAACTTGCTCATGATCACACAGTTAGTAAGCAGCGAAGATGAGATGCCAGGATCCCAGATCAAATTCTCAAGTTTGCATTTCCTTCTCTGCCCAAGCTGTCACCCAAAGATTTAAGTTCCTACTAAGGAAAGTAAACCTAGCAACGGCAGACTGCATTAACTCAGATAAAGGCTTCTTCTGAGACTATGTAAGAAAAAAAGTCATCTTGACTCAATCTTGGGAGAGAAATAAATCAAATTATGTGTTCCTACTAAGTGTTAGTAGGAACACAAGTAAAGTCTAATACGTGGTGTCTCTCTCTCAGAGTTGGTGAGATGAGACTAACAAAGAATAAACAAAGGATGATGCATTTCCCAGCATATTTTCTAATTTAGTTCCTTCTTGTTGAAATCAAGGTTATAGCTGATATAATCTTGTAGAATATAACACATAGCAGAATACTTCCTTTATGTTCTACAGAAAAGGTTTACAGCATCATCCAACAACACAGGACTACTCAATTAAGTTTACTGGGGGTGGCGGCTTGGATTGGACCCAGTGTCATTCAGCAGCAATACATTATCTTTAATTCAGATTAAATCCATGATTGGTCTACACAAGAATTCCAGGCAAACTTCCAATTCTTTCAGAGTGCTTAATAAAGGAAGCTGCAGATCCAACAATTCCACATCTGGGTATTTTTATCTGAAGGAAACAAAAATATCTCAAAAAGATATCTATACTCCCATGTTCATTGCAGCATTATTTACAGTAACTAAGATACAGAAGCAACCTAAGTGTCCATCGATGAAACAGATAGAGAATTTGTGGTATATATACCACAGAATACTATCTGGCCATAAAAAAAGGCATTCCTGCCATTTATGACAACATGAATGGACCTAGAGGGTATTATGCTAAGTGAAATAAGTTAGAGAAAGACAAATACCATATGATATCATTTATATGC
>NW_011495032.1:20487285-20506258 GCF_000754665.1 Bison bison bison | reverse complement strand
GGCTTCCCGGGTGGTTCAGTGGTAAAGAATCCCCTGCCAATGCAGAAGACATAGGACACCAGGCTTTGATCCCTGGGTTGGGAAAGTCCCCTGGAGAAGGAATAGGCTACCCACTCCAATATTCTTGGGCTTCCCTAGTGGCTCAGACAGTAAAGAATCCATCTGCCATGCGGCAGACCCTGGATTCAATCTTCCTCCAGGAAGATCCCTTGGAGGAGGACATGGCAACCAGTATTCTTGCCTGGAGAATCCAGTGGCCAGAGGAGCCTGGTGGACTACAGTCCATAGGGTTGCAAAATCTCCAACACAACTGAGTGACTGAGTATGCACACATATATGTGGAATAAAACAAACAAACAAAAAACCTGAACTCACAGATGCAGAGAACAGGTTTGACTGGTGGTTGCCAGAGATGGGGGTGGGGGTAGGGTGAAGACGTGAAATGAGGGGAATGGATGAAGGTAGTCAAAGGCACAAACTTTAAGTTATAAAATAAATAAGCCAGGGGATGTAACGGTAACTATAGTTAATAACACTGTATATTTGAAAGTTGCTAAGAGAATAAACTCCAGTACTTTGGACACCTCATACGAAGAGTTGACTCACTGGAAAAGACCCTGATGCTGGGAGGGATTGGGGGCAGGAGGAGAAGGGGATGACAGAGGATGAGATGGCTGGATGGCATCACCGACTCAATGGACGTGAGTTTGAATGAACTCCGGGAGTTGGTGACGGACAGGGAGGCCTGGAGTGCTTCGATTCATGGGGTTGCAAAGAGTCGGACATGCCTGAGCGACTGAACTGAACTGAACTGAAGAGAATAAATCTTTGAAGTTTTTACAATGCAACTATATATGGTGATGTTAACTAAACTTCTTGTGGTGATTATTTCACAGTATACACACATATTGAATTATGTCATACACCTGAAACAAGAATGAGCGTGTACTCAATCTCTTCAGTCGTATCCTATTCTTTGCGGCCCCATGGGCTATAGCCCACCAAGGTCTTCTGTCTGTGGAATTTTCCAGGCAAGAATACTGGAGTGGGTTGCCATTCCTTCTCCAGGGCATCTTCCCTGGAGACCCAGGGATAGAACCCGCGTCTCCTGCATCTCCTGCATTGGCAAGCAGATTTTTTACCAATAGCACCATCTAGGAAGCCTGAAACAAGAAGAGTGTTATGTGTCAATTATATCTCAATTTAAAAAACAAACATAACAACATGATACCAAAAATTATAATAACAGATTTAAATCTAAGGAGTATTAAGAGAGGTGGAAAATGTTATATCCTTTATATCCTCTTCCACCCACTGACCTGCGTCTCACTCATAAGAACCTGGTAGGTGACAACACCTAAGAAAGAAGATCAGGAAGAAGCTCCTCAGAGTGTCAGCAGCCTTGACTGTAAGCCTGAAGAAAGAAATAGATAGCACTGCCCCTTAACTATACTATTACAACAAATTAATAGCTGCCAATTTCATGGTTAACTTCTTTTCTAAATTTTAAGGATTTATTATAAGAGTGGTCATTATTTATTTAAGGCCTGCATTTTTACAGAGCATTACACCCTCTCTTTTAGAGACCACAAACTGAACAGTTTGAATGAGTTCTTGCTTTTAAGGAATTTACAATCTAACAAGGAAAACAGAAACTTAAACATACAGAAAACCTGAGTCTGAGTCAGACATGATTTTTTAAATACTTTTAGTCAAGTTTTTATTCACATTTTGTTTATATTCACAGAATTTCCCAAAATGAGCCTAATTCCAGGAGAAAAAAAAAAGTCAGAATTAGCTGTAAGAGATCTTTGTTTAATAAAAGCAAAGATTTCATTGAATTGTAAGGTGAAAATGAAATGTGAAAGATTTAGCTAAATTAATGAGGAAGCTATTTCTAACAGATGCCTTTACCAAGTTTTAGGTGTCCCTTCAGGCTAAGTGCCAAGGTGGGGGCTATGGAAGCTTTTCCTAAAATGCAATCAACTTGAAGCAAGAAAAAAGTTCATTAATATGAGATTTTTAGAGCAGAGGCCAAGCACATAGCACTACACCATAACAGAGTAAGTATGTAAAAATCATTTGGTAAACTAAGTGGAACTACATTAAATTCATGAATAGCTCATTCTTTTATTCTAGAATTTGAGGAAGTTGAAATCCATCTTTGCACACACTTGACCCTCTAGCAAAAAAACTGTACAACTGTCTTGACAAGAAGGAGCAAAAATGGTAACAATTACAAACTCTGCTGGTTGGTTTACAGAACTTTTCTGGTAGAGAGAGGAAGGTTTCTTTTAATAACTACTGACTAAATCAACTAAAATCACCCTATTTAAGAAAAGTACAATGACTTTATATATCATTTAAAATTTAACGCAGCTGCCACAGCAAGCCTGCCTTCAATCAACCCATCAGATCCTCCCAAATTCAGAAGCATAGCGTGTGGAATACAAGGACAATTTGCTAAACTGCTGTCAATGAAACATGTTGAGTTATTTTTTTTTTAACCTCCAGAAGGAAAATTCCTGTGATGATTATAGTCATAGAAATATAATCTCCAGAAAAATGGAGCTAAAACACTCTACTATAGTGGACCACAGTGCCCCTAGTATAGTAACCAATGTTGTGGTCAAAGGGCATTTTAAATTAAACACTGCCAAATCAGAACATGCCACTTATTTGCTGTGTGAATATGAGCACATGATTTAACCCATCTGTCCCTCAATCTCATCTATGAAAATAGGTTAGACGTCACGCATTTCATAAGCCTAGTGAGAATTTCATGAGTTAAAACATATCAAGTGCTTAGGACTGTGTCTGGAAACTGGTGAGCACTTAAATATCAGGGGTCATTACCGCAGTGGAGTGTGGGAGGAGACTTCCATATAACTCCCTTCAAGTATGTACACGAGCCATGTTCTTATCAGTTGCCCTAACCAGATCAAACAATAGGAACTCCAAAATAGATCAGAGTAATGTTTAATTCCCTCATATCACAAAACACTTTGATTCCTTCTTCAATTAAGAATATATTTCATGACTAATTATTTTAACAAAACTAACAGTCTCTTTTTCTTCATTTTACTAATAAGAATCTCCTAAACTTTAAGCTGAGCACATAACTACCTAGGTAAAGACTACATTTCCCAGCTGGTTGTAGCCATATCACCAATACACCAACGGAATAAAAGTAGAAGTGATACGTGCAACTTACTGATAACTTCCTTAAAATAAAGTTGTTTCCCTCCTTTCTTTTTCCGTCTTCGTATGGTACAGAAGGGGGATGTGATGGGGGGCCAGTTTAATCAAAGGGAGAAAACCATCCTAGAGAATGACCAAAAGGGAGACAAAAGGAAACTGGATCCCTGAACTTCTTTATGGATCAGAGTCACTTACTTAATTGAGAAGAACCAGCCTAGTTACAGAACGTTACTTATTAGAGATAGGTTCTAATATTGTTCCAGTCAACATATGTTTGCTAGAGCAACTTAGCTTCCCAATAAATGCAAGTGTTTATAAATATGGAGCGTGAACTCCCTCATTACAAAGGCTCAAAGATTCATGTATAAATATTCTCACTTAAATTCCTCTTTCAATAAAGACTTTTAATAGTGAAATTTAAAATTCTGATGTAGATGAAGCCAGCCACTAAAGCAAACAATGCTTTTGTTTGTACTACCAATGACACTTTCTAGAAGACGAAACAGAATGAAGGAAAACATCCAAATGACAAAAGAAGAGTATTTGAAGAAAACTACAAAGACAGTCCCTTGAGGGTCATAGCACTAAGATCCTTATAGGAATAAGACAAATAATCTCCCTTAGTCATCCACTTGTCCTTTAAAATGTTCAAGTCACTTTCAACTGTAAAATCTAAAAATCAAAACTGAAACCATGAATAAGAGTTCAGAAGGATTTAAGACATAATCAGATAAACACAAAGCTGAGCTTTTATGTTCATAAGAAGCCTCAGAACAATGTTTCGTTCCTCATAAGAAAGCAGATTTTTAAAAGATAATGACATATTACACATGGTTGTTAAAGGACTTAAATCACTGTTTGGTTTTCTCCAGACTTTTCTTGAAAGAGTTCAGAACAACAAAAATATCCAGTACAAAGTTTTTATGTTGTTCAAATAAATATCCAATATCTAGATCCAGGATTTTTTAAATTATGATTCCATCTTTTTACATTTTATTTAATGCCACCCCATTCTCAGTTAATCCTAATGTCAGTGGTGAATGCTGTTTTTCTCTTATAGCTTTTTTAATAGGCTTTATACAATGGAAAACATTGCATAAGCTGATATTACTGTCCATGAAACCAGATAGCAATTGGTTCTCTATGATGTGAGCTTGCCTGGAAATTACTCTTTAATATATGCACCACTGAGAAAACTGGGTTTATTCTTATTTTAACAGTTTGCATTGCCATACAGGCTGGAAACTCCCTTTCTCTGACCCAGGTAAGGGTGTGTTTTATGTATGGCTATTTATGAGTAGCTTCTACAATATAATCCCTTTATTGAAACTTATTCAGTTAAGTTAAAAGGAGGTAAATTAAATAACTAATTTTACACACTAGCCATGAGGACTCATCAAAAAACTTCTTAAAGAAAAAAAAAAAAAACCTACATTTTTAACCACACAAAAAAAAATCTTCCTCAGTCTGGAACATCACCTCTTCTTCCTCATTATAATTTATATAAAGTTTTAAACTTTTAACAGTGAAGATAATAGAGGACATCTGCCCCAAAGACAGATCAGTTGAATCAATTTTCCCGGAGAGTTTTCAGAAGTACATTCTACTCAGAGTCAAGTCAAGGGCACAAGGATGTTGTGAGAACCTGAAAGTCATTCTTCAGTTCTTATGAAGAATATATTAAGAATAAAATCCAGATATCTGGATCCCCTTCTTTTTAAATCTTATGAAGTTCAGGTCATAAGAAGTTGGAAGACGTTGGTTCTCCATCAATTTGCTTTATGATTTGAGGAAATCAATAATCCCTCTAAGTCCATTTTCAGACCTGTTAAGAGGTAGATTCAACTATTATGAGGTAAACTGTAAGGATTCTTTTAGTTAATTGTCTACTAAAGCTCTATATTTTGATATAAAAAGTATATCATATTAAAGTAAAAATGCAGATTTAGTTAGAAATTAAATGCTCCTAAGATCCATAAACTATTTTATTAAAACTACTATTAAAATCCTAAATCTTAATCCAGTAGACTGTTATATTGTAACAAACTATATTTATATTTAAAGAATCTTAATAAAGTTCATTTAGAATGGGAAAAAATCATCACAACAACAACGACCTAGTTCTGAAACCAGGATATGATAGAATAATGGTCCCCAAAGATTTTTATGTACTATCCCTTAGAATTTGGTTTCATGGTTTGGTTCCATGACAGGTTCCACATTAGGTTCCATTTGGTTCCATATTAGGTTCCATGACAAAGAAGATTACAGATGGAATTAAGATTACTAATCAACTGACTTTAAAATAGGAAGATCATCTTGGATTATGCAGGTGAGCCCAATGTAATCACAAAGATACTTAAAGATGGAAGAGAGAGAAGAGTTAGCATGGGGCAGGGTAAGGTAGTATGATGTGAGAAAGACTTCACTGGCTGTCGCTGTCTTTGAAAACGGAAGGGGCCAGGATCCAAAGAATGTAGCAAACTCTAGAAGCTGAAAGGGGCAAGAAAATGGATTTTCCCCTAGCCCACTAGACTCCTCTGTCCATGGAATTCTCCAGGCAAGAATACCGGAGTTGATTGCCATTCCCTTCTCCAGGGATCTCTCCAAACCAGGAACGGAACCCAGGTCTCCTGCACTGCAGGCAGATTCTTTACCACTGAGCCACCAGGGACACCCCAAAAGGAACACAGCCCTGCCAATACCTTAATTTTAGCACAGTGAAACACATTTCAGGCTGCAGACTTCTAGAACTATAAGATAACAAATATATACTGTTTAAAGACACTGTGATAATTTGCTAAAGCAACAATAGAAAACTAATATTTAGGGTTTCTAAAATGTAGCTTTTGAAGAGTAAGAAACCCAAACCTCCAAAGTATGCCAAAGCAATCCCCTCAAATCTATCATTGTGTGTTAGATCCTTCTGACTTTCAACTTAAATATGTGTCCCTAGCTCAGTTGATAATGGTTGCTTTAATCACAGAATAGTGAAAGGTTGAACCACCTTAACTTTGCTTTAACTCTGGCCCCATGCAACCAAATTAACATATCCTTAAATCATTGTTTTTTGGAAACCTGGGTTACTGGTGGTTGCAAATTTGAGGAATAAAGAAAATATGGAGGAAAAAATTCTGCCTTCCCCCACCTCTACCCTACCAAACACAGACATACTTAATATCTGGTAGACCTGGAACATGTTTCTCTACCTCTCAGAGCTTTGGCTTCCTTATCTGTAAGGTTGAAATGATAACCACAGCCATGTTTTTCCAACTGCTATAAGAATTAAAAAAATAATGTAAGATCCTGACAATTTTGGGGCTTCTACACCATGAAATTGTAAAAGAACCCTCCATAACCCTCCATAACTCATCCATGGTGCCATAAACAATACCTCTAATGGCTCCCTGGAAGAATGAGAGAGATGGTGGACAGCCATGCTTAATAAATGAAGGGGTAGAATTAGAGAATGATCTCAAGCTCTCCAATTCTATAATAATGTAATTGGATAATTAAGCAGCCTTAAGTTTCCGCAGTACAAACAAATGAGTTTGTTTGGTTTGGTTTGGTTTTTGCTGCACCACGTAACATGTAGGGTCTTAGTTCCCAGACCAGGGATCGAATCCATGCCCCCTGCATTGGAAGCACTGGACAGCCAAGGAAGTCCAGTGAGCTTTATTTTTCCCACAACAGCTCCCTCCCAACTATGCCATCTCATATCCCCTTGCCCCTGGGTACTCCAGTTATTACTAATAACTGACCTCACTCAGATTTCACAATATAGCTCAGTTGGTAAAGAATCTACCTACAATGCAGGAGGCCTCGGTTGGATTCCTGGGTGAGGAAGAGCCCCTGGAGAAGGAATAGGCTACCCACTCCAGTATTCTTGGGCTTCCCTTGCGGCTCAACTGGTAAAGAATCTGCCTGCAATGAGGGAGACCTGGGTTCAATCCCTGGGTTGGGAAGATACCCTGGGAAAGGGAAAGGCTAACTACTCCAGTATTCTGGCCTGGAGAATTCCATTGACTGAGTAGTCCATGGGGTCGCAGAGTTGGACATCACTGAGAGACTTTCACTTTTTTAAGTCCTTAAAAAACTCATTCCTATTCATTTAAAACTTCAATCTCAAGTTCATTTCAAGGTCTTCTTTCCATTCCATACCCCCAAAGCAAGCGAAAACAGTGGTGGTAGTTGCTGCAGTAGGGGGTAGGTCTAGTCTACCCACTTCTCTCTTTCTCTTCCTCCCTGTACTTCCCTTCTAGGGTTGGGCTGGAGGATGGATAGGACAGGCCATGGTCTCTCTAAAGATGGCATCATAGGGATGCTGCAGGCCCCACTGGTTTGGGTTTCTCTGCTCCCCGGGTTAACACTGAACTATTGATTCTCTCTGTAAGGCAGGCATCCAAATGCTGACTCTGTGTGGAGATGTTGGTTCTCTACAGTGCTCTTCTTCCTATACATTCATCATACTGGTTTTAGAGATCTGGCTTGGACATGACCTCTTTCTCCCACCACTTACCCAGCCCCTGCCCCAGTCTTTTGTTACTAGAGTCCCTCTGTTCAAATGCCTTCTTTGGGTGGGGCACTAGCAACATCCTGGCCAACTTTGACAGTGTCACCTTTGTCTACACTCAGGAACTCGGACAGCATAAGAGCTCTGCTGGTCTGGCAATTCAGCACATTCCAGAGAAGAGATGAGCATCAGTCCCAGCTTACAGGGAGACTTGGTGGAGAGGGGAATTGTTGGATGCTACCACCATTACCTGCCCAATCTTTACTAATGATTCTCTTGAGTCCTTTCTCTCTCAGCTTCAAAAGGGTCATGAGCTCTTCCACCCAAAATTAGGAAAGTAGAAGGAACAGGCTCCCTTCCAAGGTCACCTCCTCCCTGGAAGTCCTCCCCTTGTTCAGTCTTGGAAAGTGGGGTGGGCAAGAGCAGCAGTGAAGGCTGCCTCTCTGCAAGACCATTAGGAGTGTCTGAACACAACAGTTCACAGTCCCCCTGCGTCTGTGAATCATAGAGTCTTTTGTTTTAAGCTGTGACAGCTAATACCAGCGCTCACAACTATTTCCATTCTGTTATACCAATTTCTATGATGTCTTGTTTCCCAGAAGCCATTTCTCTGTATTGGTGACCCTGTCATGCTGATGGAGGAACTCTGACGAATTCTTCCTAGGGCTAGGGCTAGGAAAACAGGAAAAAAAACCAGACATAACTTGTCTTTAATGCCAACCATTCCCAACAACCGAGACCAGTTCTTTCTAGATCCTTTCCAGGAATCTCTAGGTTCAAGGGCCCTGTGCTGAGTATTCACCATTAGTTGTTATGAAGTGAGGTGTTAGTTAAAAGACTCTCCAGAACCAAAATGCCAACAAAATCCCCAAACTTTGTATTTCCAAATGTACAACTTCTGGCAGAATGATCCAGGTAAAGAATTATTTATTGAAACATTACTGTGCCCATTTATAAACATGGTCCTCTCTGATTCCTTTCTCTTTAGCACACATTGATCCTCTTTCTCTTCTCCCCAAACCATAGAAATCTCAACTTCTGGTGTAACTTAACTGCTAATACTTTTGACTTCTCATAGCCGATGCAATTACTTTCATAATAAATGTGTCATTGGATAAATACCATCACCTCAGCCATAGGACAGAAAGCTGGGGATCAAAAGGTCACCTGCCGTTGAGGTTTCTGACTTCCAATGCGTCTAGCATAAATGTGTACACACACACCACTGCATTTATCACAAAACGAGGTTGATTCCACACTAATTAAACATAAGAGGGTATTAGGAAAAATAACTCTTGTAACTTTCAGGTGTCTGGGGAAAGCCTCATTGTTTAAAAAAAAAAAAATGCTTTAAGAGAATGTGACCAAATGTCTTATTGTGCAAATGCTGCAACAGAGAAAAGACAGGGAGAGAGGGAGAGAGAGAGAGAGAAGAGAAAGAAAAAGCCAAAGTCCTATGCCCTTGCAATAATTTAACATAACCACAGATAGATAATTAAAGCTGACATATGAGGAGTGTTTCAACAAAGAGCAGCCTGTGCCTATAACCCTGGCCAGTCTCCAAGTGATGGGGATAAACCTCTGGGTACCATTTGGCCATAGTACTGTATCTCTGCATAGCAGAATGGACTTGTTACCCTCAACACAATAACGTAGCCACGAGCACAGTCATTTCACAACATACTCACATATTTAAATTTCCCACATATTGACTTTGAAATTTCCACCCCTCAAAAAGGAATTAAATGATTAAACAGACTTTCAGTTTAATGGAATTCCTCAAATATTCCTCATATGTGTGATGAACTCACCTACCTCAAATGTAATTGGGGAGAAATCTGAATCATACAGCATCATATCCACTATCACTTATCAAAATTGCAACTTCCCTGGATTAAAAACTCAGGCACATCTTTTTGATTTATTGACGCTGGAAGACAAAACTATCAAACTATAAAATAAATCATATCAGTTTGCATTAATTAACAGTCCATCCTTAGCCTGTATAATTTATAGCAAAGTTGGATCATAAATTGTTGCTTCATGGTAAACATGTTTATTCTGAAAAAGAGTAAAAATATACTAAGAGAAATTCCATTCTTTCAAGCGAAAGTGGAACAGAGTACAATATTACTGTAAAGTCATGGGCATTTTACATGAAAGGTTAAGAAGCTAAAAAAAATCATACGCAAAGAGTCCTTAATAGAGTTTCCCAAAGTTGTTTTCAGAATTGCTTCTTTTTGACTTGTCAGCTAAACTTATTTTTTAAGGTAGCTATATAATGTCTCCTATTTCATGACTACTAGCTAAGGTTTAAATCAATATTATTTAGCAGGATGTATAGTATAAAGATTAAAAGCAACCTATGGAGCTAAACCATTTGAGTCCATTTCTTCGCTCTGCCATTTACTAGCTAAGTAACCCCGGGCAAGTCATTTAGTATCTCTCCAACTGTGAAAAGGGAAATAACAAGTAAAAACACTAAGTACATAAGGTTATTGTGAGGATTTAATGAATGAATATACATTGACTGAACAATGCCAGACTCATAACTTAAATAAGCATTTGCTGTCATTATAAGAAAATTTCTCAATAGGAAAATCTCTGCAAGATGTACTGGGTGTTTTATCTATTAAACATAAAAATAAAGCATTTAATTATTAATAACATATTTAAATATATACTATTTAATTACAGCATGGAATCAATAATTCCAAAGTATTTCAAAAAGGGAGTTCACCAAATGCTGAAGGTGTCTTTGAAGCTTGTATGTCAGTCTCCAGGGGGAGCACAGACTACCAACCTTCATTCCCCACCCCACCCGACTCTGCCACTTCTGCCCCTAATATCTCCTCCAAAAACTAGTAAATGATTACAAGACTGCAAGTTCAAGGGCACTGATAGACTCTGTTTTATGGAGGTGAAGTTTTCAAAGATAAAGGTCAGAGTGCACACAGCGTGGTCTCCTCTATATCACCTCACCCAACAACAGGCTGACCCGAAGGGAACGGAGCAAGGCAGTTTACACTGTCTCTTCTCACATAGTTGCCCTTTTCCTGAGCTCAGATCCCAACCCAGCCTAAGCCTAGAGAGGCATAGAGGGTAAACACATTGTGCTCCTGCTGACTACTTATTCTCTCGCCCAATGGGGTGCTCTTTTGGGCAGCCCACCCTCATTCTCACGTGTCAGATCTGAGATGGGAGATGTGGATTTTAAGGACACAGGCTATTTGGCCTGCTTTGGTTTGAAATCACTTGAGCCTTAAAGGAAGTACCTATAACATGATCAAGTCCAGTTTTTCTAGAGTTCTGCCTTGTAATTTTGGTCCCAGCTAACAGTAAAGGGGGTTTGTTTTCGGTCTCTTTTTGCCCTCCTTGTGCATTTACCTTCCTCAACATCTCACAGAGAAGGTGCTCTGAGATATAATCCCACCATCGTTTCTACCCATTACATAGTACCATACAATGATACAAGTGTGCCTAATTAAATATGCCACCTGTGCTTAGTCTGGGCTTCTCTGGTGGCTCAGAGACCCAGCTTCGATCCCTGGGTCGGGAAGATCCCCTGGAAAACGGAATGGCAACCCACTCCAGTATTCTTGCCTAGAGAATTCCAGGGACAGAGGAGCCTAGCAGGCTACAGTCCATGGAGTTATAAAGAGTAGGACACAACCGAGCAACTAACACTTTCACTTTTCATGCTTAGTCTAATACAGATTTAGCACATTTTGAAAGACTTTTGAACAAGTCAGTGTGAAAGAATTAAGAAAGCAGATATTATCTTTCAAAGGTATTTTGAATACAAAGTTGTATGGTTAAGGAAAAACATAATATCCTTGCCAGTAAAAGGCATGCTGCTGCTGCTGCTGCTGCTAAGTCGCTTCAGTTGTGTCCGACTCTGTGCGACCCCATAGACGGCAGCCCACCAGGCTTCCCCATCCCTGGGATTCTCCAGGCAAGAACACTGGAGTGGGTTGCCATTGCCTTCTCCAGTAAAAGGCATATACTTTCACAAATTCACAAACAAATTAAGAAATTTTGGGGAACTAAGTGCACTTATTAAAATAGTTTCGTTGTTATATTGTTTCATTTTGGATGGACTGTATTGTTTTCAAAATTAACTTGCCTTTCTTTCTGGAGTGATAATGATAATATAAATAATGATTACTTTCTACTCATCACATACAATCCTACTTGTCTCAAAATAATGCTGCTAAGTCACTTCAGTCGTGTCCAACTCTATGCGACCCCATAGACGGCAGCCCACCAGGCTCCCCCGTCCCTGGGATTCTCCAGGCAAGAACACTGGAGTGGGTTGCCATTTCCTTCTCCAAAATAATGCTAGATTAATTATTAGTGAGGTTAGTTATAATGGTACTGTGGAAAATAAACTAGATTATATCTCTCTTACACATCCACATAAAATGCTACAGATTAAACTACAAATCAAATTCTAATTTAAATCCAAGGGACTATTCCAATATTTTGTCACATTATTATTTTGTTGCCATCAAATGTTAGCTGAAATACACAATACATTGGCCAAGACTTAAGACAGAATGTTGTCATTATAGAACTTGACCATTCAGTTCTAATTGTTTTTATTGTATATTATAATTTATTAATTACAATAAATTCTGTCTATCATAACCTTCATAGTAAGTAGGATACCGAGATGAACTGGGATGCAAAGATAAACGTGCATGCATACATACTAAGTTGCTTCAGTCATGTCTGACGCTTTGCAACCCTATGGACTGTAATCTGCCAGCCTCCTCTGTCCATGGGATTCTCCAGGCAAGAATACTGGAGTGGATTGTCATACCCTCCTCCATGGGATCTTCACGACCCAGGGATCAAACCCTAATCACTTATGTCTCCTGTACTGGCAGGCAGGTTCTATACCATTAGTGCCACCTGGGAAGCCCTGCAAAGATAAATAAGATTTGAAAAAGCTACAAATATATCTTTTTTTACATCATTAGAAAACATCAAAATATGAAATTATGTAGAACTGACAGGTTCCATTGCAACAGGTTTACTGATTTATTATTACCCTAGATTGGAAGTGCAATCAAATTATTCTCTCCATCTAGTAATCAATGGTTCATTTACTAGTGGTGAGATCCCAATGGAAAACTCAAAAAGGAATTTTACTCCTGCCTCTTAGTCATTTTAAGTTGATAATTTTTTTAATGTACAATTTTATACAGGTCTCAATTTAGATATTGATCCTGAAAATGGAATTATGTTTAACATTCACCATTATTAAAACTGAACAGTCACTGGGGGAGCAGGAATTACTGCTGTAATTCTTTCTTTGAATTACTCCCCAGCCTACTGCCCAACCAGTTGCTCCAACATTACCTAGAAGCATTAATGGAGTGTTTGTTCTGTGGTACCAAAGGTAAAATCAGCTGTCCCCAATGTCATCTCATAATAGCCTGTGGTGCCTAAGGTCTTATTTGGAAATATATGTTCAATTGACATTTTACTGTACAAAATTTAATTACCTGTTTACTCTACTGTAAAGGGGGAAAGGCTGAGAAAACAATTCTTCAGTCTTAATTGCAATGTATGTTTAGCCTCTCACTGGCTATGCAATTAACTTCTACTTTTTAAACCTTAATACATGTTTCAAGAAGGAAAAAAATTCTTATAAATTCTGATAATAATAGGAAGCACTAATCAACAGGTACTTCTAAAAGTCTCTCATCAAAACAATACAGGGTTCTTTATCTAAATTTTATTCTGAATTCTCTTGAGAGATGCTGTAAGAAATCACATCAGAAAGGCACTACTATGAGAAACAACCACTTCTAAGGTGAAATGTGACAACGTTTCTATGGAAATTTCAGGAAAATTAATACTCTAACTGAAGTTACTGGCACAACAAAACAAATCCACGCAAGAAGTTCAATGCCATTTATGAATCATACCTCAGGAGGGGCATCCACAATGGAAACCACCAGGACACACTTATGGCCAGGTTGTTTATCTAACATTTACCCATAAGTTGATTTTTCAGAACTTTTAACATATTTCTACAGGCAAGAGAGTCTATAAATGCTGATTAATTCCCATGCCAAGTTACAGAAGCCTATTTAACTTATAGTGTGTCTAAAATTTTTGAGTTATTTCTCAATTATACTTCATTCCCTTCATAATTGTCCCTATAAAAAAATATTTTCAGAGCTCCCACACAAGATCCCTTATTTCATTATTCCTCTAGAGTAATACATACTCCTATGCACCATATAGCATGGGCTTCCCTCATAGCTCAGTTGGTAAAGAATCCACATGCAATGCAGGAGACTCTGGTTCAATTCCTGGGTCAGGAGGATCCTCTGGAGAAGAGATAGGCTACCCACTCCAGTATTGTTGGGCTTACCTTTGTGGCTCAACTGGTAAAGAATCTGCCTGCAATGCGGGAGATCTAGGTTTGATCCCTGGGTTGGGAAGATCCCCTGCAGAAGGGAACGGCTACCCACTCCAGTATTCTGGCCTGGAGAATTCCATGGACTGTACAGTCCATGGGGTCGCAAAGAGTCTGACACAACTGAGTGACTTTCACTTTCACTTTTACTATGCCCCATAATGAGTCTAAAAGAGAATACAATCCTTTACAAACTGCTGCGTGAGAAGGGGAGAAGTGGGTCAGGCATAAAAGAACAGGTGTGACCTTCATATATTGACAACAAGTAGAACATCTGCCAAGCTTCTCTGCCTTTCAAAGCACAGTGCAGGCCTAACAAAATGACCAAAGACAAGAGCGTCTGCAATCTCTTTCTGACTGAACTCAACTGAAAGTTGCTCAGTCATATCCAACTCTTTGCGATGCCATGGACTGTCCATGGAATTCTCTAGGCCAGAATACTGGAGTAGGTAGCCTTTCCCTTCTCCAGGGGATCTTCCCAACGCAGGGATCGAACCTAGGTCTCCTGTATTGCAGGCAGACTCTTTACTAGCTGAGCCACAAAGGAAGCTTTCTAGAGTCATCCATTTCGAGTTGTTCTGAATTGGAGAGGTGAAGCAGAGAAAAGAGAGTTTACCCACAAACCTTGGAGCCCAAGAATTTGCCACTTTCTTAGATGTTCACGTTACTTCTAACCTAAAATGTGTTCATGGATCGTGGCTCTTTCTGCATCTGAGAATCAGCATGAGACCACAAGTTTTCAGACATGGGTATGAATCCTGACTCCACATTGTATCAGGAGCTCTCCATGCCTCCTTTCTCTACTTCAGAGAGTTTGCTGTGAGGATTAAGTGATTATAATGTATGAAAGCTCCTAGTTTAGTACCTGACTCACATTAGGCAGTACTTCATAAAAGTGAATAAAATTTCCCTTGCTCCTCTGAGGAGAGCCATAATTTTGATATGGGTCAGCAGGTACCCAAGGAGCATCTTTGAGGCTGCAGCTCAGAAACCCACTACATCAGCCCCACAATCACAATGAACATGACAGAATGAGACCGGCCATGATATAAGAAACATGGACAACATGGAAGTCACTACTTTAGCTGCTTCAGTGAACATCTCAGCACCTCATTTCCAACTTCTGTCTTCAACCCACACACTTATGCCCATGGGATCCAAGTGATAATTTCTTCTCAAGAGTTCATACTGAAGTAGAAGCAGAAGGAAATGGGAAAAAGTAGGACTCTTTAATACATTGCATATAACGGGAGATAAATCATTTGCTTTTTTTTTTCTTGGCTTTGCAGTCTGTGAGATCTTAGTTCCCTGACCAGGGATCCAATACAAGCCCCCTGAATTGGAAATGTGGAGTCTTCACCACTGGACCACCAGGGAAGTCTCTCAACTATTGAGAGACTTATTTTAAAAGTCTTGCTTTAAAAATATGCTATTTTTAAAACATGTATGTACCTCAATTCCCATCATCTATTTGGTGGCCAGAAGTTCGTTCAGATTTTTTGTTACAGCTTATGGACAAACCCAAATGAACTTTTTGGCAAACCCAATAGTATAGGGAGCAAACAATTTCTATTATAGAGTAATACTGATAAACTACAATCTAGAATGCTAAATATTTTAAATACATAAATTTTATATCAATACCAGATAGTTATTGGTCTAATTTCTTAGGTAGAAGTATATTTGAAAGTACAACAGTACCTAATTACTAGATATTCTCAACCCTGCAATTAACTAAACTTGTCATTTTAAACCAAATGTCATAAAGAAGCAATTAAGATGGAGTTTATATAATATTGTGGTATACAACAATACACTTACCAAAAAACATACAACATTTATAAATGTCAATGCTGTACAAAAAATTACATAGAAAAACACAGGGGAAAATGGACAGGTTAAAGAGAACATAGTTTAACTCTCACATTAAATTTTTCAAAATTTAGAACTGGGAATATAAGGGAAGAAACATAATTACAGTAGAAAGACTTTCAAAAAATGTGTAAAGATAAATACTATTGTTTTCATCAGCTCAGAAGGAAATTGTTTTCTCAACTAAACACATGTTTTCACAAATTAGGGAGGGCAAATTTACTGAAAACATTCCTTCTATTAATATACAAGACAGTCTGTTTTCTGGCATGCTAGAGGAATGCAGTATTCTGATTTATCTACTATTCAAGTTTACAGAGAATTAGCAGTCAAATTAGAATAGAAACAATACCCTCAACTGAGCTGAAAAGAATTTGATATTTGATGATTCACAATCTTTCAGTGGCTCAGAGTTATGACCATGAATATCAATTATCACTGTACTAAGGCTATCTGGAACAGCATTTAATAGTTAGATTAATATAAAATGTACTAAAGCTTTCTTTTTGTGTATGTTTCAATGCCAAATAAAAATAACTCTTGGAAAAACAACAAAGAAAGCAATTTTTTCTCAATAGAGAAGCATGTACTACTTACTTCTTATGATCTAGACCTTTTTCAGAAACTCTCGTTTTTATTGTGCTAAAGTGCACAAACCATGGAATGACAGATTCTGAGATGTCCTTGATCTCAGAGGAGGAGTGAAACAGAACCCATCACCTGTCCCTTTCCCCACTGGAAGATAATGAAGGCCTCTGGGAATAGACCCCAAAGACCAATGACCTACAGGTTATCCTTGAAGATTAACAGATGCATCACAATGACCTTAGACAACTCTCCAGACATCAAAATGTTTGGCGCAAGTCTGAATATATAAACCCTGTAAAAACTCTAGCCAAATTTTATTACATAAATCAGTAGCATCAGTAGCTCACCACAGATATATACAGATACACATGCTTATATATGGAATATTTCTGGAAGGGTACACAAGAACATGTTAACAGCTACTGGGGTGGACTTTGTAAGTGGGAATGGGGAGTGGCTGGGAGTTTTCCCTTCAAACTCTGCAACATTTGTTTTTATCATATGCATATATTAATAATTTTTCAATAAAGCTAACTGATAAAAAGAATTCACTTCATATTCTGGTATCTTTAATTTTAAATGGCAATTATTAAATGTTTATTTTACTATTAAATAGGGAAAGGATTAAGTTGCTATTCCGTTGCCTCCTTCCTTTTTTGTCACAAAAAGAAATTTCAAAACTAAACTGGCACCATTACTCAGCAAGGACCCTTCCAGGAATATCAACCAGCACATACAAAAATTTTAAACTTACCAATTTAGCTGCAAGAATTTATATACTCCTTACACTCTGTTACTTTCATTTCTTTTACAACAAAAAAAAAGCCCAATGCTTTTTATGATGGTATATTTTAAACTATCTTGTGGCTATTGTTTTCACACAACACATGTAGTGTCTACATCTTAGGCTTCAAAATGTATACTGTCTACAGTGGGCTTTTTTAAGTTTCAAAATAACATGCTTTCTGATCTATGGGTTAAAGGGGGCAGGGGCAGGGATCATTTCCTTTTTCTCCAAATTCATACCCAGAAGAGAACACTCCTCTTCACATAATCTAAAAGTCACAAAATAATAGAAACTACTACAAGTCATTTGCAACTACCACCCACTCTTCTTTTAATATAGAAATTTCCCTGTTTGGCTCTAAACTTCCACGTGTCAGTATTGGGGAAAAGCCTAGACCATACTTGGAGCTAGCTGGATGGACTGTGGGAACAGTCTACCCACACTGGCACTAGGAGTTCCAATTTAGAGCTTGAAAAAGAGAAACGTATTGTGTGATGTATACACAGCTTCAACCTGAACAAGGGTTTTGAAGGTATTAATACAAGCACATTGAATAGTAAGTATGGATAGGTCCAAGTCCATCCTTCATTTTCATCTTTGGCTTATTTTTATATGGAAGCAGTTTCATACTGAATGTTCTTCCAAGATCAATTTTAATGTCATGTACTCAAGATCATGTACTCACGCATTTATGCTAAAAGGCCCTCTTCCAAAGCCTGTGGAAAGGTTCTGAATTCCAGGAGACCTTATACCGATGTCATGAACCCAAGATGAAATCTCAAACAGGAAGCAAGCCCCAAGTGGAAGGAAGACAGAAAGAGACAAGAGGAGGGATGAGGCTAGCCAAACGGATAAATAGAAACCGTGACTGGTAGTTGAAGGGTCGGGAAGCGTTCTCCTGGATGTGGTGGTAACCACGAGGACCAGTGGTGATGCTTGGTGGATTTACTGCTTTCCGGTTACACTATCTGCACAACTCTAGGCTCCACCTTCGCTCTTTACTTTGCCTACTTTGCCGCAAGGTCCACTGAAAAAAGCCTGCCTACGAGGAAGGTTCACGCTTCGTGAGATCTCAAGACAGTTTGAGCCTCGAAGATTTGTATGTTTTGTTTTTTGGGTTTTTTCCCACTTGAGGGTAAACTGTGCGGAGAAAGCTAACTTTTCGTTGGAGAGCAGTGCACGACCTTCCCGCAGGTCTGCATTTATATTGAGTTCTGCCTTCCTCCTTACATCAATGGTTTAGAGAAACTTTCATAGAAAATGAGGGAAAGCATCCATCAAAACGCAAAGGCGCAGAATGGAACTTTTCCTCTGCGGTGAGAAAAAAAAAAAAAAAGTCACTTCTGCTTCTCACAGCCAAGAGCTGAGTCTGGGAACCTCCGGACAAGGAAGGAAGGTTTGGTAATGAAGGACACTGGAGAAAACAATGCTAAGCCTGCGATGCCTCCGGACACCGTACATCCTGCCCCAGCCCCACGGCCCACCCACCGCCCACCCACAGCCAAGCTCCCGGGGCCGCGCGGCCTCGCTTACCTTGATGATGCTGCTGCGCCGAGGGGTCGCCCGCGCAGCCTCC
>NW_011495032.1:20483950-20486602 GCF_000754665.1 Bison bison bison | reverse complement strand
CCGTGGGGATTGGCAGGCGTCTGGGCCTCTTAGGAGCCTCGCCTCGCCGACAGGGGGTCGGCCCGACCAATCCCCACTGCGGAGGGGTGTGCCCGAGCGCGAAGAATGGAATGTGTTCTCTAACTGGGAGCCGGCCCAGCCGGGCTCGTGTACTCGAGTGGGGTGTGAGAGCACGCTCGCGTGTGCATACATTTTGAGAAGTTTAGATGTTCGACACGACCCTGGAGATGCAACAAAATCGGGGGGTGGGGGAGAGGGGAGGGGAAAAGAAACCTTCATTTGCAAACAAAGCAATTTGGAAGAAATGGGGTATTGAGTGTTACTGTCAGTGCCTTTGGGGTGAGTTCAAACCATCAGGGGTTAACTGCAGACTCTCACCTTTAGAAATTAAGTCCATGCAGAGATAAACCAGGGTTTACTGGAACCCTGTTGTTGGATAATTTGCTTCAGGTTCCATGTAAAAATCTTCAGTTTACTCTGCACTGTTAATAAATGACAAGGAAAGGGAATTAGATAACATGAGGGTAATAGGAAACAGAACCAACTAAATCCATGTAAAGAATGACTCCTCACAAACCAAATACAGGATTTGTTATTGTTCAGTCACTCAAAGGTGTCCGACTCTTTGCGGCCCCACGGACTCCAGCACACCAAGCTTCACTGCCCTTCACCCTTTCCAGGAGCTTGCTCAAATTCATATCCATTGAGTCAGTGATGCCACCCAACCATCTCGTCCTCTGTCGTCCCCATGAGCAGTATGAAAAGACATATAGGATGCATGTTGGCTAAGTGCAAGGTGAGGTAAGGGATTTAATCTCTATCCCAAAACACTTGATAATGAATGGTTCAACTTCCTCTCTCTAGATAATCCTATGTAAACATATTTTGCTCATTTCCAGCAAGTTAGCAAGCAAGAGATATCCTTGAATGATTCATTAAGGCACAGAAATTATCCACAGAATTCTCCGATAGATGAAAAAAGGATGGCTCTGAGATTCCCTAGTAAGATTTGGTATAAGTCTACAAGCAATAAATGCTGGAGAGGGTGTGGAGAAAAGGGAACTCTCTTACACTGTTGGTGGGAATGCAAACTAGTACAGCCACTATGGAGAACAGTGTGGAGATTCCTTAAAAAACTGGAAATAGAACTGCCTTATGATCCAGCAATCCCACTGCTGGGCATACACACTGAGGAAACCAGAAGGGAAAGAGACACGTGTACCCCAATGTTCATCGCAGCACTGTTTATAATAGCCAGGACATGGAAGCAACCTAGATGCCCATCAGCAGATGAATGGATAAGAAAGCTGTGGCACATATACACAATGGAGTATTACTCAGCCATTAAAAAGAATACATTTGAATCAGTTCTAATGAGATGGATGAAACTGGAACCTATTATACAGAGTGAAGTAAGCCAGAAAGAAAAACACCAGTACAGTATACTAACGCATATATATGGAATTTAGAAAGATGGTAACAATAACCCTGTGTACGAGACAGCAAAAGAGACACTGATGTATAGATCAGTCTTATGGACTCTGTGGGAGAGGGAGAGGGTGGGGAGATTTGGGAGAATGGCATTGAAACATGTATAATATCATGTATGAAACGAGTCGCCAGTCCAGGTTCGATGCACGATACTGGCTGCTTGGGGCTGGTACACTGGGATGACCCAGAGGGAGTGTATGGGGAGGGAGGAGGGAGGAGGGTTCAGGATGGGGAACACAGGTATACCTGTGGCGGATTCATTTCAATATTTGGCAAAACTAATACAATAGTGTAAAGTTTAAAAAAAAAAAAAAAAAGCCTTTCTGCATCACTACAAACAAAGCTAGTGGAGGTGACGGAATTCCAGTTGAGCTATTTCAAATCCTGAAAGACGATGCTGTGGAAGTGCTGCATTCAATATGCCAGCAAATTTGGAAAACTCAGCAGTGGCCACAGGACTGGAAAAGGTCAGTTTTCATTCCAATCCCAAAGAAAGACAATGCCAAAGAATGCTCAAACTACCACACAGTTGCACTCATCTCACACACTAGTAAAGTAATGCTCAAAATTCTCCAAGCCAGGCTTCAGCAATATGTGACCCATGAACTTCCAGGTGTTCAAGCTGGTTTTAGAAAAGGCAGAGGAACCAGAGATCAAATTGCCAACATCTGCTGGATCATCAAAAAAGCAAGAGAGTTCCAGAAAAACATCTATTTCTGCTTTATTGACAATGCCAAAGCTTTTGACTGTGTGAATCACAATTAACTGTGGAAAATTCTGAAAGAGATGGGAATACCAGACCACCTGACCTGCCTCCTGAGAAACCTGTATGCAGGTCAGGAAGCAACAGTTAGAACTGGACATGGAACAACAGACTCGTTCCAAATAGGAAAAAGAGTACATCAAGGCTATATATTGTCACCCTGCTTATTTAAATTATATGCAGAGTACATCATGAGAAACACTGGGCTGGAAGAAGCACAAGCTGGAATCAAGATTGCTGGGAGAAATATCAATAACCTCAGATATGCAGATGACACCACCCTTATGGCAGAAAGTGAAGAAGAACTAAAGAGCCTCTTGATGAAAGTGAAAGAGGAGAGTGAAAAAGTTGGCTTAAACTCAACACTCAGAAAACTAAGATCATGGCATCTGGTCTCA
>NW_011495032.1:20482594-20483760 GCF_000754665.1 Bison bison bison | reverse complement strand
TCATCCTAAAGGAGATCAGTCCTGTGTGTTCATTGGAAGGACTGATGTTGAAGCTGAAACTCCAATCCTTTGGCCACCTGATGAGAAGAGCTGACTCACTGGAAAAGACCCTGATGCTGGGAAAGATTGGGGGCAGGAGGAGAAGGGGATGACAGAGGATGAGATGGCTGTATGGCATCACTGACTCAATGGACATGGGTTTGGATGGACTCCAGCAGTTGGTGTTAGACAGAGAGGCCTGGCGTGCTGCAATTCATGGGGTCACAAAGAGTCAGACACGACTGAGCAACTGAACTAAACTGAACTGAATATTAGAATCTATGTTAAATCTCATTTATAACATTGTTATTTTTAATTATTAATAATTTTATAATTTGCGATGTTACTTGTTCCTTTGACCAAGAACAGGAGAAATTCTGCAGCCTTTAGACTCAGAATGTGTTAGAATATCAGAATTTCAGAGATACAAGGAGATGTAGAGATCATCTAGCACAGGCCTTTTTTTTTTTTTCCCCCAAATGAGAAGAAGGCCCAGAAAGCTTTAATTTCTTGTCTACTAGTTAGCAGGAGCTGAAATTAGAATCTGCCACTTAACTCCTCCAGTAATCTCTTCACTACTTTATCTGGCTCCTCTGGGGCTGCAAGAAGCCAGAACTGGATGAGGCCCTTGGGAGTTTTCAGACTTGACATTTACCAACTTTTAGGGAAGACTGAGAAGGCTTCATTTTACCTTTTCTTTAAATATAAATGCAGCCTACTAATGAATGTACCAGATTAGCAACCTCTGGTTATAGATCAACACCACCCTCTAGTGAGATTCTGAGAACTGCATCATAAAAGCAATGGATTTTTCCTTTTTTTCTCAGATGAAAAATACAGGAGAGAAAATTCAATGTTTCCTTTCAACCGATCTGCCCTTATAACCCATGTATGGATGTGAGAGTTGAACTATAAAGAAAGCTGAGCACCAAAGAATTGATGCTTTTGAACTGTGGTGTTGGAGAAGACTCTTGAGAGTCCCTTGGACTGCAAGGAGATCCAACCAGTTCATCCTAAAGGAGATCAGTCCTGTGTGTTCATTGGAAGGACTGATGCTGAAGCTGAAACTCCAATCCTTTGGCCACCTGATGCGAAGAACTGACTCATTTGAAAAGACCCTGATGCTG
>NW_011495032.1:20482156-20482494 GCF_000754665.1 Bison bison bison | reverse complement strand
TCAAGATTGCTGGGAGAAATATCAATAACCTCAGATATGTAGATGACACCACCCTTATGGCAGAAAGTGAAGAAGAACTAAAGAGCCTCTTGATGAAAGTGAAAGAGGAGAGTGAAAAAGTTGGCTTAAACTCAACAATCAGAAAACTAAGATCATGGCATCTGGTCTCATCACTTCATGGCAAATAGATGGGGAAACAGTGGAAACAGTGGCTGACTATTTTTCTGGACTCCAAGATCACTGCAGATGGTGACTGCAGCCATGAAATTAAAAGATGCTTACTCCTTGGAAGAAAAGTTATGACCAACCTAGACAGCATATTAAAAAGCAGAGACATT
>NW_011495032.1:20466997-20482056 GCF_000754665.1 Bison bison bison | reverse complement strand
GAAACTCCAATCCTTTGGCCACCTGATGCGAAGAACTGACTCATTTGAAAAGACCCTGATGCTGGGAAAGATTGAGGGCAGGAGGAGAAGGGAACAAAAGAGGATGAGATGGTTGGATGGCATCACTCACTCGACAGACATGAGTTTGAGTAAGCTCCGGGAGTTGGTGATGGACAAGGAAGCCTGGTGTCCTGCAGTCCATGGGGTCGCAAAGAGTCAGACACGACTGAGCAACTGAACTGAACTGCCCTTATAATCCACAGACTAAAGGAAGGACGTAAAAGGGCCACCCACATTTAAAACGATCATGGTGGTGGTGGTTTAGTCACTAAGCTGTAGCCAACTCTTGTGACCCCATGGACTATAGCCCTCCAGGCTCCTCGAGCCATAAGATTTTCCAGGCAAGAACACTAGAGTTGCCATTTCCTTCTCCAGGGGATCTTCCTGACCCAAAAATCGAACCGGAGTCTCCTGCACTGCAGGCAGTATTGTTTACCAACTGAGCTACCAGGAAAGCTCATAAAATGATCATACATGTCCTTTGCCTTCATAAGAAATATTGTTACTTGCTATACTCACAAACTGAATAAGGAAATGGCAACCCACTCCAGTACTCTTACCTGGAAAATTCCATGGATGGAGGAGCCTGGTAGGCTACAATCCATGGGATTGCAAAGAGTCAGACACGACTGAGCAACTTCACTGACATACTCACAAATATACCCTATTTTAAGCTATCACTGTCTTTCTTTGATATTCAAGTATTATTATGTTTCATTTGAGTCTTTTACAGTTGCTTTCAGAGCTTCATCTTTCTGTTTCCCTAATAAAAATTCTATTTTGGGGTTGTCCTGAGAAATGTAAAACTGTGGTTATCTCTATCTTGTTCTACAATATTAATATATTTCCAGGGATTTCTGATGTAAATCATTTGTGTATATGACCTTAATAATATTTTTGATATCAAAATTAGTGTCACTCTACTAATTTTTATAGTCAGTGATCTTCAAAAAAAATAAACTAGAAAGTACAGCAAGCAGTGTACAAAATTTTTCTTGTTTCAACTAGATAATGTCCAGTTATTCTCATCTCTTTTCTCCCTTAACAGCATTCTGTCTTAGCCTCATGTGAAGGCAAACATGCACATACACACACTTCTGAATCTCTGCTCTGAGCATCTGTTCATAAAGACTGTTGTCTATATATTATGCTGTGAGAATACAGTTGGACCTTGATCTAGCCGATTTCACTCTGTGGTCCTCTAGCATAAGCTCAGAAGGCTTCTCCTGATATTCATATTTTCAGTTAAAAACTAAAAAGAACTCTCCATTGAACCTGCTCCTACCCAGGCACAGATTCTACTCTGTGGCCCCACTGGCAAGACTGAGAGAAAGGTTAACCAGGTTCGTTTAGGTCAGCAACCATAGCCACATTCCTACACCTTCATTAAAAAAAGAAAACTCTGCACTATCACTCACTTTTACTATCACTCACAACTCCTGCCATCCAATCTTTCACCAAGTAATGTGACAATCACTTGATGGGCAAATTGGAAGCTGAGTGGGAGGGAATGGCGGAAGGGATGTGAATAAGAATCATAAATTGTCAATTCAAACATCACCACCTCAGAGAAGCCTTCTCTAACCACAAATTTCAAGTTGCCCCTTCAATCTCACACACATACTATGTTATGCATATTACTCAGTTTTGTTTTCTCATAAGATTTTATTACTGTAAATAAACAGTCCTGTCCAGGGAATTGTTTCTCTATATAGTCTGTCACGCTGCCCTCCTGTCTCTGCCCCACAATACAATCTTCATGTGCATTAAGACCTATTTTATTCATCGCTGTATTTCTAGCTCCCAGAACCATGCCTGGTACAAAGTGTTTAGTAAATACTTGTGGACAGAATCTTCACCTTTGCAGTCCTCTCACCGAATAAAACAACTGCTTCTGATAAAGAAAAATGGCTCTGTCACTAAGAACTTCTTATCATTAAGGATCCTAGAATTCCATTCTAGGGCAAAAATCAGAGCAGATCCGAAACAAGCAGTGGCAAAATTAGAATAAACTGGAGTAACATGAAATCGAGAATTGGACTGAAAAACTGATGGGAACCTAGCCAGATCCAGCAAACCTGAAAATACCAAGCCCAGAATCAAAGACCAGATATGTCAAGGTAGTCCTTCTAGTTCAGGTTAGCCACTCCAGAACTGTGGGCCTAAGAAAAATCCAGTGAGAATAGTAAGACTTTCCATACATTACCAAGAAATCACATTTGGAAGGAGAACTTATAATTTCTTTCTATTAATATGGACCAGATAATCCTCAATGAAGAAATCTTCTCTCCACTCTACAGATAAGGAAACTAAGGGTCAAAAGAGTCAATTCACTTGCTCAGAGTGACAGAACCAGGATAGGAGTCCCAGATGACTTTAAAGCTTGTGGTTCTTCCTACTACACAAGGGTCTCCTAGCATACAAGTCTCGTGATGGTCCTAGAGACTTTACCTATTCTGAAGAACCACTCCTTCAAATCTGGAACCACTCACATTAGGCACAATTACCTCTTCTCTTAATATCAGCATTTTAGGATTTTAAATAGCTGAACTAGAATTTCATCACCTTTACTAACTTTGTTCATAGTAATGCTTCCTAAGACCCATTTGACTTCACACTCCAGGATGTCTGGCTCTAGGTGAGTGACCACAGCATCATGGTTACCCGGGTCATTAAGACCTTTTTTGTACAGTTCCCCTGTGTATTCTTGCCTCCTCTTCTTAATCTCTTCTGCTTCTGTTAGGTCCTTACTGTTTCTGTCCTTTATTGTGCCCATCTTTGCATGAAATATTCCCTTGGTATCTCCGATTTTATTGGAAAAATCTCTAGTCTTTCCCATTCTATTTCTTTGCCTTGTTCACATAAGACGCTTTCTTATCTCTCCTTGCTATTCTCTGGAACAGTGCACTCAGTTCGGTATATCTTTTCCTTTCTCCAGAGTCGACTCATTGGAAAAGACCCTGATGCTAGGAAAGATTGAGGGCAAAAGGAGAAGGGGATGACAGAGGATGAGATGGTTGGATGACATCACTGATTCAACGAAAATGAATTTTAGCAAAGTCAAGGAGATAGTGAAAGACAGGGAAGCCTGGCATGTTGCAGTCCATGGGGTCGCAGAGTCGGGCACAACTTAGCGACTGAACAGCAACAAAGATGCACTGAAATACAAGTACAACATTTTCAAATAAGCCACATATATCTTTATATTCAGTTACAGAATTCCCCAATACATGTTAATCATTTAGATTTGTTAGAAAAAAAGCGATTTGTAGGGTAATTTGTAGGGAAACTATTATGGTAGAGCAAATAGATGTTAGTTTTCCAGATGGCTCAGTGATAAAGAATCTGCCTGCCAATGCAGGAGATATGGGTTCGATCTCTGGTTTGGGAAGATCCCCTGGAGAAGGAGATGACAACCCACTCCAGTATTCTTGCCTGAAGGTAACATAGACAGAGGAGCCTGGTAAGCTACAGTCCATGGAGTCACTAAGAGTCGGACACAACTGAGCGACTTCACTTTCACTTTTCACTTTCAAGCACTGGAGAAGGAAATGGCAACCCACTCCCGTGTTCTTGCCTGGAGCATCCCAGGGACAGGGGAGCCTGGTGGGCTGCATTTATGGGGTCGCACAGAGTCGGACACGACTGAAGCGACTTAGCAGCAGCAGTGGCGGCAGCAGCATGGGGTCACAGAGTCGGACATGACTGAGCAACTAAATAACAGCAGCAAAATACATGCTAAGTCAATAAAAGATAATCAAAACTTAATATAACCTCTTAAAATTCAAGATTTTCCTTTTCTTGACAGGCATTCCTTCATCCCTTATATTTTAGTAATTAAAACATAAAAATCAACTAATTTTATTTCTAAGTACAAGGATACTCCATTTCATAATAACAGTACTACAAAAATGAGAGCTTCCTAGTGGCCTAGTGGTTAGTATTCTACACTTTCACTGCCTTGGTCCTCGGTACAATCCCTGGTTGAAGAACTGAGATCCTGCAAGCCTCACAGCAGGAAAAAAAAAAAATCAGTTGCAAATTGTTTATGATAGGTCTAAATTCGCCAGTTTAATAAATCTTCCAGGTACTGAAAGGCAATAAATACCAATATTTAAGACATCACTAATTACAGCCAATATTCTTCAGGGTCTGATGGCTGCTATTTCATCCAGGTGTTGGAAAACCTTTTTTACCTGCAGGAGAACAGAATGCCCAGGTGTTTGTCCAATAGCACACACCCTCAGGAATCACTCCATGTAGATTCTGAGGCTAAAGTACACTATCAGGAGCCACAGGCCAATCATCTGGGAACAGCCTCTATGATCAGGGCAGAGGTCATTTAAAAATAGACAGTGTTGATTTATTTCCTATGTATTAACTTACTTTGACATGGGTCCTAGAGTTGGAGCTCAGGTTGTAGTTATGTTCCCTACTGATACAGAAGCCACAAAGGCATTTACAGAAATTATCACCAGAATGGCACCAATGATGCCCCTGGGAAGACTTGTATCTCTTCTTTTACCTATTTTATTTAACAACTTGAGACTTTTCTATGTATGATTTTATAATATAGGCCTCTTCAAATCAAACACACTCCTGATGTCTGACACTTGCCATGTAGGAATGAACAAAGGGTAGGCTTCTTCTCTCTCCCACCTAAATCTAATTTATTTGCATGTGGTAGGGGTTCTTCCTTCAATTTCACCAAGATGTGAAGTTTATTCAAGCTTGTTAGTATCATAGGACTCACTGGAAGAAAATATAGAGTCGTATTTCTTTATACTCTTTTCCTTTGGACACAATAAAGGACAGAAATGGTATGGACCTATCAGAAGCAGAAGATATTAAAAAGAGGTGGCAAGAATACACAGAAGAACGATACAAAAAAAGATTATCATGACCCAGATAACCACAATGGTGTGATCACTCACCTAGAGCCAGACATCCTGGAATGTGAAGTCAAGTGGATCTTAACGAAAAATCACTATGAACAAAGCTAGTGGAGGTGATGGAATTCCAGTTGAGCTATTTCAAATCCTAAAAGATGATGCTGTGAAAGTGCTGCACTCAATATGCCAGCAGATTTGGAAAACTCAGCAGTGGGCACCGGACTGGAAAAAGTCAGTCTTCATTCCAATCCCAAAGAAAGGCAATGCCAAAGAATGTTCAAACTACCACGCAAGTGCACTCATCTCACACACCTTAGCAAAGTAACACTCAAAATTCTCCAAGCTAATTTTCTATAGTATGTGAACCGAGAATTTCCAGATGTTCAAGCTGGATTTAGAAAAGGCGGAGATCAAATTGCCAACATCCACTGGATCACAGAAAAAGCAAGAGTGTTCCAGAAAAACAGCTACTTCTGTTTTATTGACTATGCCAAAACCTTTGACTGTGTGAATCACAACAAACTGTGGAAAATTCTTAGAGAAGGGAATACCAGACCACCTTACCTGCCTCCTGAGAAATCTACATGCAGGTCAAGAAGCAACAGTTAGAACCGGACGTGGAACAATGGACTGGTTCCAAATTGGGAAAGGAGTACATCAAGGCTGTATATTGTCACCTTGCTTATTTAACTTATATGCAGAATAGATCGTGCGAAATGCCAGGATGGATGAAGCACAAGCTGAAATCAAGATTGCAGGGAGAAATATCAATAACCTCAGATATGCAGATGATACCACCCTTATGACAGAGAGCAAGAGGAACTAAAGACCCTCTTGATGAAAGTGAAAGGGGAAAGTGAAAAAGTTGGCTTAAAACTCAACATTCAAAAAACTAAGATCATCATGGCATCTGGTCCCATCACTTCATGGCAAATAGATGGGGAAACAATGGAAACAGTGAAAGAATTTATTTTCTTGGGCTCCAAAATCACTGTGAATGGTGACTGTAGCCATGAAATTAAAAAACATTTGCTCCTTGGAAGAAAAGCTATGACAAACATAGACACCATATTAAAATCAGAGACATTAGTTTCCCGACAAAGGTCCATTTAGCCAAAGCTATGGTTTTTCCAGTAGTCATGTATGGATGTAACAGCTGGACCATAAAGAAAGCTGAGGGCGAAAGAATTAATGCTTTTGAACTGTGGTTTTGGAGAAGACTCTTGACAGTTCCTTGGACTGCAAAGAAATCAAACCAGTCAGTCCTAAATGAAGTCAATCCTGAATATTCATTGGAAGGACTAATGCTGAAGCTGAAGCTTCAATACTTTAGCCACCTGATGCGAACAACTGACTCATCTGAAAAGACCCTGATGCTGGGAAAGATTGAATGCAGGAAGAGAAGGGGAAAACAGAGGGTGAGATGGTTGGATGGCATCACCGACTCAATGGACATGAATTTGAGTAAACTCCAGGAGTTGGTGATGGACAGGGAAGCCTGGTGTGCTGCAGTCCATGGGTCAAAAAGAGTTGGACACCGCTGAGTGACTGAACTGAACTGATGATATATTACTGTTATACTTATTTTATTAATCTTATTATGTCTTTGTTATATCCTACCTCAAATCTTTTGGGAGGAAGAAGCAGAGTACAATATTTAAATAAGCAGAAAGTTATAATGCATGTTCTAAATTAAAATATAAAACAAGAGTAAAAGTATGCTGTCTTTTGTAAACACTTTCATTTCAATTAAGTTTTCAGGTGTATAGCTCTTTGGTTTAGCACAAGCTTATGTGCTTTATAAAAATGAGGAACTTAGAATGTGAATACATTGCTTTTTAAAAATCCACTTGAGAAAGAGAGAATATATGTACACCTATGGCTGATCCATGTTGATATATGCCAGAATCAAACACAACATTGCAATTAACCTTCAATTAAAAATAAAGAAAAAAATTTGCTTGAAGCCAAATGTCTAGTGAAAGCTCAACTGCTAGCATTTGCTCTGTCATTATCCCCTGTGAGAATCTCATAGTTCCCACCCTCTTTGACTCACATAGGTCACCATGGATACAACACCTCTACCCTTAACCCACAGTGGAGGAGCAACAGCTGTTGCACTGCACTTGGGAATTTTGCCATTCTCTCCTCTATATAAAATGTACTGGTGAAACTGTTCAGATAATGTCACAACTGTTTTCAAAAGATTAGAGGGGAAAACATGTTAAAAGAATCACCTGAAATATTGAGCAATAGCAAAGGACTAAAATTTAATTTAAACTGTAAAATGAGATAACAAGCAACAAACATAGTATAATACTATAATTACTGTAGTAAGAGGTTACAGAGTTTTCTTTAAAGTCTCTCCTAGCCAAAATGATTTTTCAATAACTAAATTCATAGCTGCAGAGAGAATTTATTTGGAAGATTCTTTATGAGTACATACTTAAACTCTGAACAAAAAGTACGAAACACTATTACTTTCAGACTCTCGTTTCTAAAGAAAGGAATACTTTTCTAATGTTTGATAAACATACTGCTGTGAATTCTAAACTTCAGAAAAATAAAGTATGTGTATAAAATAGCATTTTACCATTCCATCTACCTTAATTCTTCCTATATGCACAATACAAATTAAAAGAATTTTAGTTTGTGTTTTGAAAATATAAAAAATAGTCTGTGATCTGTGATTGAAACTAAATGAAAATAAAAAAGATGTGTTTCTTACCTGTGGATGAGAAACAAGCACCTACTGAATTATAAAAAATATTTTCTCTTTTTTCTCATCATTAATTCCCTTAACTCGCCAATCATTAATAACATTCATTAGTATGATCACATACAAATACTTCATTAATACTCTTTGTCATAGAGCAGATCATCCTATTTCGGGAGATGGTCACTGATCCTTCCCTGTGGGAACATTAATACAGCCTCATCCCATTCACAGGAGGCTCAGCCATGTGACTTGCTTAGGTCAGTGAAAGACGAGTAGAAGAACACTTTGTGTATAGAAGTTTTATAGCTAGTATGTACTTATCACGGGTTCCCCAGTGGTTCAGCAGTAAAGGCTGAATCTTGAAACTGGCATGGAGCAGGAGCTGAAGTCAATCTGCAATGAACATGAAACATGAGCAAGAAAGCAACCTTTGTCATAAGTCCCTCAGATTTGGAGGCCATTTGTTACTACAGTAGAATCTAAACTCCTGAGTGATACAGACACATAAGTTTATCAAAGCCCTATTCTTTTCATGCTGTTGGCTCATTTGGCCGATACTGTTTGATCTATGTAACAAATAAACATTCTTGGCATCTATTAAATCTGCAAAACTAAAAAATGCTGTATATTTCAATAAAATTTGTATGGTTATTTCCATTTCTGTGACATATTCTTATTTCTTTCCTGCAAGCTGTATTTTGCCTTTCTTAAGAAATTTAGAAATAATAGCATAAATGTGATCGTATGAATGTTTTGGTACAATTTTTTAATCTTCTTTTACCTGTCTTGCACATTTCTCTTCTCCTCCACCTACCCAATCCTCCCACTCCTTGCAAGATAAATTAGCAATCTAGTATGCATCTTTCCAGCTTGGATTTACATTCATATTTGTAGATATACACATATAAATTTTATCATTTTTTGGATCACAAAAAAGCAAGGGGAGATATTTTTATACATACTCATTTGAAATTTCCTTTTCTCACTCAATAATACCTTGTAAGGATCCTACCACTGCTTCCTCAGTATCTACAAATTCATTCTGTTAAATAGATGCAAGATTGTCCATGGTATGTATATATCATAATTAATTCAGGCATTGCCCTTTTGTGGGTATTTGTTTCTAATTCTTCATCACTATAAACAACACTGTAACAATCATTTTTGTACCCATGTCTTTATGAATTAATCATTTCATTTCCATAAGATAGATTCCCAGGAGTAGAATTTTGAGTCTAAGGGTATATGTATTTTATCATGTTAATAGATAATGTCAGATAGATTTTCCAAAGAATAACAGCACTTTATATTCCATTCCAATGGGTATTGTAGCTCTCATTAATTTCTGCCTCTTATGGTACAAAATTATATTCCATTGTTATCTTAATTTGCACTTTTCATATTTAAACATCATTTCAAATGTTTCTTGGCCATGTGGACTTAATCTTTAGTGAACTGTCTATACATGTGCTTTGCCTAATTTTCTATTGGATTGAATGCCTTTTTCTTCTCAGTGTGTAAGTTAGATGTCAAACAGAGATGCCACACTCAGATTCTTCTTCAATAAAGGACTCACTTTCCAGCTACAAAATGTGTGGTTCACTGATAGCCTTCAGATGTCCAGTTACTCAGGGTCCACCAACTTCTGATCCATGGTCTTGTTCTTGAGGAAGCCCCTTGCCAATGACTGAGTGAGGCATTGATAGCTGAAGACAAGTGCTTCTTTTCTTTGGGCCATCTCCAGCCGATGGCCCTGGACATTTTCACCATGACAGAACTCTTCCAACAGGCAGTCATTGCTCCAGAGCTGCCCCATGGCTGGTTGAGATTTTTTTAGGTCTATATCTGGTCTCCTCCTGCCAGATAGGAGGTAGACCTACCTCCTGATCCTCCTTTTTTCTTCTACTGTGTTATTTTCCAATAAACCTCTTGCACCTCAAACTCATCATGCTTCTCAGAAAACCCAACCAGCGTATTACAGATGTTACCCTTATTACATTATCTATTTATTGACTTTGTTTATGGTAGTTTTGCTTATACATTATGCTATTTTCATTTAACCAATGTGTGTCTTCTCAGCATTGGTTAAGAAGACCTTTCCAACACCTAGATTGTACATGTAATCTCCTAATTTTTTGGTTAAGATTTTTATTGCTTTTCTTTAATGTTTAAGTATTCAGTCTTTCTGTATTTTTTAATTTAGTTTATATGTGTATATAAGTGTGTACAAAGCTAAATTAGGTTTTAAAAATAAAACATGGTCTACTTTTTATTTTCTTCATTAACTATCCTTTTCTTACTGAATTGAATTATCCTTCTTGTCATTTATAAAATTCTTACATGTACTTCAGTCTACTTCTGGGTTGTCTGTTCTGATTGCCATCCAATACCATGTTTAAATTGATTATCATGACTTTGTGGTATGTTTTCATGTCCATACTCCCTCCATATTGTAGCTAGAGGGAATTACCCAAAGTACAAACCTGACTACCCACTATGAAGCTTTATTGGCTTTCCAGTGCCATCTGAATAGGGTCCAGGCTCTTTGGCATGTGTGGCCATGGCTACTATCTATATCGCTGGCTTCCTTTCTGCCTACTCCACTTCTCTTTGTTGATACTCTAGGACTATCAGACTACTTGAAATCCACCAGATACCACATGGTGTTTCATACTGTCACATTTTGGTTACATGAAAAGTCTTTTCCATCTCTCTTCACTAAACTAACCATTATTCTTTCTGAAAAATTCAGTTCAGACTTTATCCTTTCCAAGAAGCCTTTCCAAAACCTACAACTTACACTTTATCCTCCATTAATATGTTTGGCACCTACTATCCTGCATTGATACATGTCTTTAAGTGTGTCTGCCTTCTACTTTAGACTGCAAAATTCATCTTATTCATTTTTGTATGTTTCAAACTTAACCCTATGATGATACAAAACAAGCATTCAATACATTTTTCTTAAACTACTGAATTAGAGCAATGGTCCTCTGAGGATGTAGGAAGAAAATACTAGGACTTATACTTATCTAAATTAAATACAAAGTAAATCAAGCCTTGCCAACATTAATGTGCAGATTGCACTGGCACCATCATTTGATCCTTATGTGGGTGAAAGACGTCTGATGACTGGGAGTTCCAGAACTTGGAGACATTGACGGTGCCAACTCATTGCCTGGTACATAAATCCAGTTAAATAAATTTTAAAATAATATTGCTTAGTTTTAAGTTCAACTAACCCAAAATGGATGGGTGGCTTAAAACATTCCTGGAACGCATCTTAAAGATAATTCTGGTGAACACCCTTCTCCTGTTCAATACAAGGACATCATTGCTCATAGTAAGAGGTTAAAAACAATGACCATATATCTGACAAGAAGTCAGCCCAAAAAACTTTTTGACATTTTGATATGCAGATGGCTTTGAATTCTTGTTGTCTCTAAAAATTTTCAGCATTTTAAGGAGACCCGGCCCTAAACACATCCACATATATAGTGAGATAGCAAATACAAAATAAAAATGAGGCTTAACTCTCCTTATTGAAAATTAGGGAAGAGACTTCTCCCTTTTTCCTTTTTTCTTTCAGAATTTCTTTCTCCATGCTTTCCAAACATATGTAAATCTGTTTCATAGCTAAATAAGTCTCTTGCCAGTCTCACAACTCAGAAATGTTTCCTCAAGTACATTTCTGAGCTGTGAATTGGAAATTCAAATTTCAAGGGTTACAGCTCCACTATCTCCCAGTTTCAGTAAGGTAAGAGCCCAAGTTTGATGGTTGCTTTGCTGTAGTTTGCAAAAGTACCTCCTGTTACAAAGATATAAGCAGTTTCTTTTTCTTCTGGATAAAGCCAATAAGATAGTCACTCCAATTATTGGGTAAAGCTGTGATGAACTGTGTGTGATGTAACAGGTTGTACCTGTTGACTATATAAGGGGGTAAGATTACTTTCTGTCTTTGCAGTCTCTCATGGGTGGATTGTCTGTCCATTGGTACACATTGGTACCAATGTGGTACCACAAGTTTCACGCGTATTCAGTAAATTTCACCTTTGAGGAAACGTTTTCTGGGTTGCAAGAAGGTTTTGCTTTTTAATTATGTTGCCCCATCATAACCAATACAGATATTTTCTTGAACATGGAACCAACAGAGGACAAACTTATATTTTCAAGCCTACAGTCATTAAATACAACTTGCAACCTGTATTTTCAGGCAATTTTCGTTTACTGGATCTATGTTCCTGGTATTCACTGCAATCTCTGAGGTGCACTAAGAAAAAAGCTTGAATTTTTCCTGGGATTATTCTGTTTCTATCTGGAGAAGGAAATGGCAACCCACTCCAGTACTCTTGCCTGGAAAATCCCATGGACGGAGGAGCCTGGTAGGCTACAGTCCATGGGGTCGCGAAGAGTCGGACATGACTGAGCAACTTCACTTTCACTTTTCACTTTCATCCAATGGAGAAGGAAATGGCAACCCACTACAGTGTTCTTGCCTGGAGAATCCCAGGGACAGAGGAGCCTGGTGGGCTGCCGTCTATGGGGTCGCACAGAGTCGGACACGACTGAAGCGACTTAGCAGCAGCAGCAGCAGCATTCTGTTTCTATCAGGTGTTCCTGCAACCAAAAGCAAATAGTGGTAACCTGATTAATCCCATTGTGGAGAAAAAGTCACTCAGTGGTTATGAAGCTACTTTAGCATATGCTGTGGTATGCCAAATCCACTTCAGTACTGAGCCCTTTGTTCCACCAGGTGTTGTGAGTGTGGGTTGTTCTCAACTATGCCCCTGTCCAGAAACTGCTCTCAGCTGAAGAGAACCATCATGTCCAGTCAGGTCCACTCTGGGAGCAGCCTGCATCCAGCGACTATAGACAATAGAGTACAGGGTTAAGAGGGAATTCTGGTCATTGGGGACAACTTAGAAAGTCATCCTAGGGTTGCTGAGGACTCTGTTTCAACATCACAATTCAACTTCTTTGCCCAGTTCTGTTTCCTTCACTCTTCTCAGGTGCTGTTCCCAAGCACAGGTCCCCAAAAATCTGCATGCAAATCTCAGAATCTGTTTCCTGAGGAACTCAACTTGAATCACTTACCTAGCTGAAAATTTTACCAAATGTCAAGCAGTTACTTATGTCTGAGAATGTGATAGTAAAACATGATGAACATAAACCAGCATTTCCTGATACTATCTTATAATACAGGAGCTCTGTTTAGGCATGGCTGCAACTGGCCCACTCAGCACCTTTTTATGAATTAGGAAAAAGCTCTCCCATTGAATGGATGGGGCACTATGGCTAACTGATGATGTGAAAGGAGTAGCAAGGGCTGTATATCAAGCCTCTTCACATTTCTGGCCAGAATTCTTATGCACTGAAGAATCTACACAATAGTATGTAGTGGTCTGCCTTAGGTATGCACCAAGGCAACAGCTGCCTGTTACTCAAACCAATGTAGTTGCTGAAGGAGAGTAGAACAGTGACAATTCAACAATGTAATACAGAGATGTTTGAAATGTCAAGGAGAGAAGGACACTAGGGATATGACATGACATATTGCCAAGATGCTTACGATGTAAGAAAAATGCATTAAGAGGTGGCATTATTGTAGTTGTGAAAATATTGCATGCATTTGAAGGAAACCAGAACACATCACCCCAAAATATGTCTCTTTGACATACAATTTTTATTTGGAAGCAATTAAGAACCAGTAAATGTAGAAAAAGCCTAAAGAAAGAAAATAAATCCCCTATCAGCCCAGAAGAATCTGCAAACAAATTTTGTTAAACTAATCTTCCTAGTTTCTTCTTCACCATTTACTCTCCCTAGCCCAAACCCTTTTGTCTTGTAAATTCCTCACAAATTTATTGTTTGTCTAAAAGGTATGCAAGTTTCCTGTTCTCATTACTTCCTAGTCTTCATTCTCTTCTGAAGGTTCCTATGTACATGTGAAAATTCAATAAAATGTGTATGTTTTTCTTCTGTTAACTTGTCTTTGTCAGTTTAATTTTCAGACCCAACCAAAGACCCTAAAGAAGGTCAAGGAAAACTTTCTCCTCCCCTACAGTTCAAATCCAAGAATAACATAAAAATGGAAAGAGGATAAAAACCAGCAAAGTTACTGGTCAGGAAGTGAGAGCAGGTTGGGGGTAAAATAAAGGGACAATATTGTAAAGCAATTATCTTCCAATTAAATATTGGAGGACTGTGGCATTTGAGAAGATTCTTGAGAGTCCCTTGGACTGAAAGGAGACAAAACTAGTCAATCCTAAAGAAAATCAACTCTGAATATTCACTGGAAAGACTGATGCTGAAGCTGAAGCTCCAATACTTTGGCCACCTGATGCAAAGAACCGACTCACTGGAGAAGACCCTCATGCTGGGAAAGACTGAAGACAGGAGAAGAAGGGGACAACAGAGGATGAGATGGTTGGATGGCATCACCAACTCAATGGACATGAGTTTCAGCAAGCTCTGGGGGATGGTGAAGGACAGGAAGGCTGGCGCGCTGTACTCCATGGGATTACAAAGAGTCAGACACGACTGAGCAACTAAACAACAAAACAACAACAAATATTGGAGAGGGTATGGAGAAAAAGGAACCCTCTTGCACTGTTGGTGGGAAGGTAAATTGGATACAGCCCACTATGGAGAATAGTATGGAGATTTATTTAAAAACTAGGACTAAAATGACCAACAATCCCACTACTGGGCATATACCCTGAGAAAATCATAATTGAAAAAGATACATGTATCCCAATATTCATTACAGCACTATTTACAATAGCTAGCACATGGTAGTAATCTAGATGTCCATAGAAAGATGAATGGATAAAGAAATAGTGGTATATACACATAAAGGAATATTACTCAGCCATAAAAAGGAACACATTTCACTCAGTTCTAATGAGGTAGATGACCCTAGAGCCTATTATACAGAGTGAAGTAAGTCAGAAAGAGAAAGATAAATATTGTAATTAACTCATATATATGGAATCTAGAAAGATGGTACTGCTTAACCTATTTGCAGAGCAGCAGTGGAGACGCAGACATAGAAAACAGTCTTGCCGACACAGTGGGAGAAGGAAAGGGTGGGACGAACCAAGAAAATAGCATTGAAACATTTAAATCACCATATGTTAAGTGGTGCTGGGAAAACTGGTCAACCACTTGTAAAAGAATGAAACTAGAACACTTTCGAACACCATACACCAAAATAAACTCAAAATGGATTAAAGATCTAAACATAAGACCAGAAACTATAAAACTCTTAGAGGAGAACATAGGCAAAACACTCTCCAACATAAATCACAGCAGGATCCTCTATGACCCACCTCCTAGAATATTGGAAATAAAAGCAAAAATAAACAAATGGGATCTAATTAAACTTA
>NW_011495032.1:20462557-20466897 GCF_000754665.1 Bison bison bison | reverse complement strand
CATTATCAGAGAAATGCAAATCAAAACCACAATGAGGTACCATTTCACGCCAGTCAGAATGGCTGCTATCCAAAAGTCTACAAGCAATAAATGCTGGAGAGGATATGGAGAAAAGGGAATCCTCTTACACTGTTGGTGGGAATGCAAACTAGTACAGCCACTATGGAGAACAGTGTGGAGATTCCTTAAAAAACTGGAAATAGAACTGCCATACGACCCAGCAATCCCACTGCTGAGCATACACACCGAGGAAACCAGAATTGAAAGAGACACGTGTACCCCAATGTTCATCACAGCACTGTTTATAATAGCCAGGACATGGAAGCAACCTAGATGTCCATCAGCAGATGAATGGATAAGAAAGCTGTGGTACATATACACAATGGAGTATTACTCAGCCATTAAAAAGAATACATTTGAATCAGTTCTAATGAGGTCGATGAAACTGGAGCGTATTATACAGTGAAGTAAGCCAGAAAGAAAAACACCAATACAGTATACTGACACATATATATGGAATTTAGAAAGATGGTAACAATAACCCTGTATGAGAGACAGCAGATGTATAGAACACAGATGTATAGAACAGTCTTTTGGACTCTGTAGGAGAAGGGGGGGGATGATTGGGGAGAATGGCATTGAAACATGCATAATATCATATAAGAAATGAATCACCAGTCCAGGTTCAATGCAGGATACAGGATGCTTGGGGCTGGTGCACTGGGACGACCCAGAGGGATGGTATGGGGTGGGAGGTGGGAGGGGGGTTCAGGATTGGGAACACGTGTACACCCGTGGCAGATTCATGTTGATGTATGGCAAAACCAATACAATATTGTAAAGTAATTAGCCTCTAATTAAAATAAATAAATTTTAAATTAAAATAAATAAATAAATAAATCACCATATGTTAAACAGATAGCCAGTGGGAATTTGCTATGTGACACAGGGAGCTCAACCGAGTGCTCTGTGAAAATCTAGAGGGGTGGGATGGGGTGGAGATGGGAGGGAGGTTCAAGAAGGAGGAGACACATGTATACCTATGGCTGATTCATGTTGATGTATGGCAGAAACCAACACAACAGTATAAAACAATTATCCTCCAATATTATTGTTTAGTCACTTAAGTCATATCTGACTCTTTTGTGACCCATGGACTATAGCCCACCAGGTTCCTCTGTCCACAGGATTTTCCAGGCATGAACACTAAAGTGGGTTGCCATTTCCTGCTCTGGGGGATCTTCTGACCCAGGGACTGAACCTGAGTCTCCTGCTTGGCAGGCAGATTCTTTACCACTGAGCTACCTGGGAAGCCCAAGTCCCTGATACTATGGTATAAATATGGCAAAGTGCACTGTGCATGGGCAATGAAATCAAATTGAAAACCACATCCACCACTTTCTGGCAATGTAGAGTCTCTCTAAGGCTCAGACTGCCAGATAAAGCATGGTAACTGAGAAGATTTAAAAATAACGTGCCTTGCCTGGTGCTGCACACATGACAGGGGCTTTCTTCACCTTCCCATTCAGACCATCATTTCAGCTTTGTTGGTGCCCCTTCCCAGCTCTGGACACTGTGCTCTGTGTTTCCACAGGCCTTGGATCATAATTCATATACCACTTATCCTATTCTGTATTTATCCTATTTATTATAAGTGTATTAAATATAATTTTTTGCAATTATAGTAATAGTCTTTTCTCTCTTTCTAGATTGAAAGTATGTCAAGGACAGAGGTTTGATCTTGTTGTTCTTCTAAGTCATTTATGTTCTTGAACATACAGGAACTCTATAAATATGTACTAAGTTGACCTGTATAATTGTGTATGTTTTATTCAAGTTTTAAAATATTCTTTTTGCTCTAAGGACTAAACAACTTAGAAGCAGAACAAAGAATTACTATACTGCAAATTCAGTATATTCTCCTAGAACCTGACATGGGTATTGAAATACAGTGTTCCCTAATGTATGTCACAGACTGAACACCTATTACAGTGAATACAGTCTTCAAAAATGTGTTGTTAGTCAAAAGAGACTTGGGCAAAAGAGATGGCAGTAATATCTACTTAAACTCATCATTACTACCATGAAAAAATGCCCAAAGATCAGTTCTAACAGTATTGAACAGCAAAATTATTCTGCTCTGGAATGAGTTTTACTTTTTAATAGGTTTATAATCTCTGTTTCTACAGAAACTAAAACCTGCAAAAATGAGCTTAAATTGTATGCACAAACATATAATGACTTTTAGGATGCTGTAGCTGTACTGTAGTCAATGAAAAAAAATTGTTTCCCATTTTATTTGTGGTGTGTGTGAAGTCGCTCAGTCGTGTCCGACTCTTTGCGACCCCATGGACTGTAGCCCACCAGGATCCTCTGTCCATGGTATTCTCCAGGCAAGAACACTGGAGTGTGTTGCAATTTCCTTCTCCAGGGGATCTTCCCAACCTAGGGATCAAACCCGGGTCTCCTGCATTGCAGGCAGACGCTTTATCCTCTGAGCCACCAGTGAAGCCTTATTTGTGGTAAATAATATGAAAAGCTAAACATCTGAACAGATTAAAACTTAAATCCATAATAATTTAACACTTTATCTTGTAGTAAATAAAACAAAAGTCAAACTTTCATACATATACAATACAAAAGCCATTGCTGCTGCTAAGTCGCTTCAGTCATGTCTGACTCTGTGCGACCCCATAGACGGCAGCCCACCAGGCTGCCCCGTCCCTGGGATTCTCAAGGCAAGAACACGGGAGTGGGTTGCCATTTCCGTCTCCAATGCATGAAAGTGAAAAGTGAAAGGGAAGTCACTCAGTCGTGTCTGACTCTTAACAACCCCATGGACTGCAGCCTACCAGGTTCCTCTGTCCATGGGATTTTCCAGGCAAGAGTACTGCAGTGGGGTGCCATTGCCTTCTCCGACAAAAGCCATTACTGATGTAATTTTTAACAGTTTTTGCTAATTCTTTAAAGTATGTCAATATGGTTAAATTATGACCTGCTACCAGAGACACCCCTAGTTAAATCCATCACTTTAGATATTGACCAAATTGCTTAACCTCCAAATCTCCATTTGCTCACCAGTAATATGAAGATAGAGGAGGGCATGGCAATCTACTCCAGTATTCTTGCCTGGAGAATCTCATGGACTGAGGAGCCTAGCAAGCTACAGTCCATAGGGTCACAAAGAGTCAGACAGGACTGAGTGACTTTACACACACACACACACACACACACACGAAAATAACAGGTGAATCCAACTGAAGGGCTGCTGGAGAATGAAATGATTAAATGATACTGATTGTAAAGCACTGGGCCTGGCATCAAAGTGCATGCTAAGTCGCTTCACTAGTGTTCCACTCTTTGAGACCCCATGGACTATAGCCCACCAAGCTCCTCTGTCCATGAGGATTCTCCAGGCAAGAATGCTCTCCTGCTGCACCAAAGATTAAAACTTAAATACATAATAATTTTAACACTTTATCTTGAAAGTAAACTAAAGTCAAACTTTTATAATAGTACATAAGCCATTACTGATGTAATTTTTAACAGTTTTTGCTCATTCTTTAAAATATGGCAATGTGATTAAGTCATGACCTGCGATCAGAGACTGAAATCTATCGCTTTAGATCTTGACCAAATTGCTTAACCATAATCATAGTGCCATAACCACCATGATCATTACAGAAGTTTACCGAGTTGTGATTGTTTAAAATTGGTTATATATATTTATATACATAAGTAAAGTATGTGAAGTTGATGACATATGTATTGATGCATAAATCGCAGCTACTTTTCAGAAAGACTTTTTACAAAGCAGACTTCTTTCAAAGGAAATAGAGCCGCTCCAGCCAAGTGGCACAGTCCTCACCCCTGGAAGCGCGCAGGTAGATCCATCGCTGGCCGGCTGTGCGACGGCCGGGCTGTGCTCAGCGGGCGCGGGCCTAAGGTTGACGCCGGAGCTCGGACGGGGCGGCGCGGCGGTTCCCGGCCAAGCGGCCCGCGCCGCCCCGCCCGCTCGGCGGGGATGAGTGACGGCGACAACAGGTGCGCCGAGGCGTCTGCGGCTTCTCCGGAGCCCCCGAGTTTGGCGCGTCAGGCTCCGGGGGTCAGGCTTTAACTCTGCAAACTGGCCTCCTCTCCCCGCACCAGCCTTACGAAGTCGCCCGTCAACCGGCTTCTTGCACCTTAGTAAAGCCTCTAAACGCACCGCCACCTCTCGAAAACCCACCAGTCCTAGAAGCCAACTTTCCCCAAAGGGGAAGAGAGGGAAAGGCGTGTGGTGCATGGAGTTCTGCATAGCCGTTCGCTGTCTCTTCCCCAGCCGTCCGAAAGCAGACGAG
>NW_011495032.1:20461750-20462314 GCF_000754665.1 Bison bison bison | reverse complement strand
GGGCTTGCGGCGCCCGCCCGCACCGCCACCCGCTCCCGAGGCTACGTCGTCTGCCCCTCCCTATCCCCGCGGGTGGTAGGTTCAGGCCCTGGGTTCGAGTCTGCGCCCTTGCAGCTGCCACCGCCGCCGTAGCCGCCAGGGGGAGAAAGTCTCCGTCGGGAAGCGTGGTGTTGCTTCCTGGGTGTGAAGGTGCTTACGAACTGTAGGTTTCTGTGCCTTTCCCCCTAGCTTTTGAAGAGCAGAGAAGAAGATGGAGACCGAGTCCGGGGCGGTGAGTACGGCGGGCAGGGCCCAGAGTCCTGGGCCCCGGGATAGCGGGGAGAAGGAGCAACGTGGGCGCCGTCTGTGAGGGGCTGGAAGGACGAGTCTAGAGCTCGCTATATGGTCAGCAAGAAGCGTGGACAGGGCGCCTCATCGACCGCCATGAAGATAGGCCCCGTCGGGTTGTGTAGTGGGGTCGGGCAGGTGCGACGCCCGACCTGGACTGGTGTAGACTGGCTGGGAGGTTCCGGGAAGCGTGGGTGACCGGGTCCTGTGCACCAGGCTGGGTTCGGGCTAGAGAAC
>NW_011495032.1:20434468-20461619 GCF_000754665.1 Bison bison bison | reverse complement strand
CGGACCTTGACACTCGCGCCCAAGCCAGTCTGGGCCGGGTGGGGGAGGGGTGGGAGACCGAGTAGGCCCGAGGGGCTGCGGCAACGTGCCGTCGCGCCTCACCCCGTGCCCGCCGGCAGCCAATCAGCGAGTGCCACGAGATGCCCGCGGGGCTCTGCTACGCACGAGGCCAGCGTCTGGGTCTGTGCCGTTGAGGATTCCCGCCACTGCTTCTGGCGGGTTTGCGGGACAAAATTTCTCGCTGGCTAGCCTTCTTTTCCCTCCCGCACTTTGGTGGGGAGGGGGTGGATCCTCGAATCGGTGCTCCAGTTCACGATGACTTGAGAGACCCTGAGGAAGTTGTTGCTGCGGCCATTTCCTCCAGCACCTCGGCTTGCTGGCCTCGGAGGGGAAGGAGCGCCGAGTCCTTCACTGCGACGGTTAGCCCGTCTCTTTCCTCTTCTCTTCATTGGCAGAGTAGATGATAAATTTCGAGGTTAATTCTCCAGGGGAGGAGGCAGTGGGGGCACATTGCTTTGGAGGAAATTTTAAATAAACTTTTTAGTACTAGAAGTTTTACTAAGCTAAGGACCCTTACTTACTGCTTGCCCCAAAACAGCACCTAGCTAGGTGCTTTTCATACATTTGCAAAATTTTGCTGGCGGAATTTGAGGCATTCTGAATTAACTCAATAAATCGCTGTCTCTAAGGAACTTAAAGATTGCCTCTACTTGAGCCTTGTTACTGCCAAGATTAAAATATTTTCTAGGGTTTTATTCATGTTGTATTCTTCAGCCCACAACCTAAAGGTTGGTGTATCATGAGCAGGAAGAAATTATTTATTCTTTATTCAACAAACGTTTATTGAACACCTGCTATATATGGTCTTAGATACTGCGGTGAACAAAACAAGCAAAGCCCTTTTCTTGAACATTACAATATAGTGGAAAGAGATGACAAACGTAATATAAATTACATAGTGTGTTGGAAAGTGATTAGTGGTAAGGAGAAAAAACAGTTGGAACCCACAATAGAATAGGAACCTTAAAAATAGAAGAATGATGTGAATGGAATGTACAAAGTTCGTGTTTTTCCTTCCTCCGTGTTGAGGATTTCTTAAGATTGGAAGTAAAGCACTTTGTTCTCTTCCATTCATGTCATTTTTCTCTCATAAAAATAAAAACCAGTGGAGTTTTATTTAACTAAATTTGAAAGCAAAAGAGTTCATCCATTGAATTCATTTTGCTTTAAAGAAGAGAATTTCATGAATTTTTTTTAAATTTTGCAGGTAAGTAATTTCTGCATTCTCTAAACAAATAGGCAGGTAGAGTAGACTGTATCTGCCAGAGCTATTCAGTTATCTCTAGCAATACAAATCCACAGTTGAAAAGTAAAACGAAACATCCCAGAATCATCCAGTCTGGCACTATGTCTTACAGGTGACTGAAGTTATAAATTAACTCTCAAATGCCCTGAGAGGATGTTGTTAAGATTGGGTTCCCAGTTTTAACTGGCAGCTACAACATAGCAATTATTAAATATGATGAGTTTGTGGTTTAAGAGATATTTTTATAAACTCCCTTACTAGGGAGCGTTTTTCCCTCTTAAGACTAGATGGACAATAGACCCCAAAAGTTCCAGCCTATGGCCCGGTAGTCACCACTGGCCTAGATATTTCTCTGTACATCTTGCAGAGATTAATTTTTAGGGATTACGGTTTATTGGCCAGTCAAGTGAAAGGAGAGCAGTGTGAAAAAGAACAACTCCGTTATCTAAGTGGGAAATTAATTTTCATGAGTTTGTTTTTCAGAGAATTTAAGTCGTGAACTTCAAGCTTTTTGAAGAACTCTTTTAGTGTCTCAGAAGTCTCTTTAGTGTTCTTACAAGGAAAATAGCAAGTTCTTATATTTGTTTCTCTTTAAAATTCTATTCCCAAGTCTTGTTTTTTTCCCAGTGTACCTTAAGAGTCTATCTACTGTTTTGCTGTTGTGCAAAGGCTTATATGTTAGTTGTTATTGTTTTTATAGTCGTTAAGTCATGTCCAACGGTTTGCAACCTCATGGACTATGAACCACCAAGCTCCACTGTCCGTGGTATTTTCCAGGCAAGAATACTGGCATGGGTTGCCATTTTCTTCTCCATTACTTGTTAATATGTATTTATTAAAATCTGAATTAGATCCACTGACTTAGAATTATACACTAACACTGAATATATGAATATGAGCTCAGTTCTTTAGCATAAAGTAAAAATTAATATTATTAAAAACTTTAGTATAAAAATTTATACCTATGAGTTATGGGTATAAAAATTTTTTTTTTCAAAATCAGACTACTTTTCAAATTGCCAAGTGCATTTAAAAATTTGACTTTAGAGTTGAAAAGCAGTGAACTTAAATGTCAGAATGTATTTACTTGTCAATGCCCTTTAGCCAAAGACCACCACAAATATACCTATAGTTTAATAAAGTTGGCTCTTCTGAATTACAGCAAGGAAGAACATGGGGCCTTCTGAACTAGAGGATGTTAGAACTTATTATAGGATTTAGGCTTGTATTAGCACTTTTTAGAGTGGGTTTAAAGAAGGTTTTACTCTGAAATGCATGTTGTCAGAAAGTGGGAGTAATTCTATGATTGTGCTAAGTGCTAAGTCGCTTTAGTCATGTCCGACTCTTTGCAACCCTATGGACTGTAGCCTGCCAGGCTTCTCTGTCCATGGGTTTCTCCTGGCAAGAATACTGGAGTGGTTTGCCATTTCCTTCTCCAGGGGATCTTTCCCACCCAGAGATCGAACCAGCGTCTCTTAAGTCTCCTGCATTGGCAGGCAGGTTCTTTACCACCAGTGCTACATTAATTCTTAACTAGAAGACAAGAAAGAGATTGAAGCTAAAGTTTTGTGATTGATAAAGAAGGAGTAGTCAGTCTTGTCAGGCAGGATAAAAGGATGTTTGGTCATTCTTATGGTTTGGGCAGTGCTTTTGTTTCTGTCAGTGTGTAGGTATGATATGGAGTGGTCTTGTTTTTATCTTCACCCATCACAATAACACTACCCTGATAGCTCAGTTGGTAAAGAATCCGCCTGCAATGCAGGAGACCCTGGTTCCGTTCCTGGGTTGGAAAGATCCCCTGGAGAAGGGATAGGCTACTCACTCCAGTATTCTGGCCTGGAGAATTCCATGGACTGTATAGTCCATAGGGTCACAGAGAGTCAGACACAACTGAGCGATTTTCACTTTCTTTCATCACAATAATAGTAGCCTTGCTCAATGTTGGTGTTAACAAGAGAACACCACAGCCTACCTGTGAGATCCCAGACACCTCTTACAACACCAGGGCCTAGTTGTTGTACCAGGCCAGCTCCTAACTGTCCTAACTGTCCTACTTTTCTCTTTCCTAAACTTCTTTTTGAGTTTAATATTCCTTCTTAATACTTAAAATATTTAAATTGTACATTTAATAGTAATTAATATATGTATGTTTAAATGATACATTTAAGATTTAAGATCTCTGTAGAGGAGTAGATTCTGTATTTATTGTATTTTTCTTGCCTTCAAAAGTTATTAGCTCTATAATCTTCATAATAGCATAAAATTAAAGTCTAAAATACTACATTTTGTCAGTATACTTACCTTTTTGAAGGATAAATGCTTTTATCTTGCATTAAAACTTATACCCAGTACTGAGTTTAAAAGAATTTTATTTTACAGCAAACATCAAATCAGACGCAAACAGATTCATTATCTCCATCCCCTAATCCTGTGTCACCTGTGCCTTTGAATAACCCAACGAGTGCCCCAAGATATGGAACAGTGATCCCTAATCGCATCTTTGTAGGAGGAATTGACTTTAAGGTACCTAATAATGCATGCAATATAGTGAATTTTTTTTGTTAGAAGTATTTTATTATATTTCTCAGAAATGGTTTATTTGTGCAACTATAAAAATAATAATGTATTTAATATTTTCGTAATGATTAGTAGGGTTCAAATTGTCTTATTATAGTAGAGTATGTATAATTGTCTAATTTCACATACAAGGAAATTGAGGCTCACTGACGTATCTATAGTCACCTAACTGCTTAGAGACAAAGTGAAAACTAGAATCCTAGTTTTCTGACTGATAGCTCCACATTATTTCACCATATCACACTAATTATACTTTTTTTTACATAATAATCCAATAGCCCAAACAATGAGTGATTAAAATTTTCAAAAGATGACTCAATTAAGGAAAAAGAAAATAAACACAACAGTTTTATGAAGTCCTGTTTCTTTATCCCAACTTTATTTTCAGTTCCTGAGTAACTTCTTAGACTTTTATTTTGCAAATTGCTTCTGTAACCGAATTTACAATTTGATTACCAAAAAAGGCATGTGTCCTAGTCAGAATAAAGCATCTTAACAGTAATATGTTTAAATAATCAGCCATTTCACTCTTTCAGAGAGGCATAGTTTTGTGAGATGTTTTGCAGCACCCCCATGTGGGAGGCAGTTGTAAACACCTACGGGAAAGGCAGGCATCGATAATTTAAGTGGAACATTCTTTATTCCAAGGGAATATATAGAAGGATTTCCAGGCTTCCATATTACATATTGGAAATTTCAGGGAGAGTTGTCTTAAAAAAAAATGCTTGTGCAATTAGGGTATAGTATTTATCACTCACTGTTTTCCAACAATCAGGGTCTCACAATTTGGATGGAATTGCTTCTTTGCTGCTCAAGATGAATGTCACAGTGTGTTTATCAGAATTATGAGTCTTAAGTGTGTGATTGGTTCACTAATAATAAATTAAGGGAAATAATTTCTTATGAAATGCTTACTTTTAAAAAGATTTCCTGTTTCCATGGAAAATATTAATAACTGACCATAAATATTCAAGTTAAATATTCTTATTCAGAATTTATATTATATTAGCTTAGCATATTTTTAAATAAACCATCAATATAATAGTTTGTATGGCTAGGTTAAGTGTAGGGTTTTTTTTTTTTTAATCTTTTTTGACGTATAGTTGCTTAACAATGTTGTTTTAGTTTCCACTGTACAGCACAGTGATCCAGCTATAGATATACATATATCCCCTGTTTTTTAGATTTCTTTCCCATTTAGGTCACCACAGCATTGAGTAGAGTTCCCTGTGCTATACAGTGGGTTCTCATTAGTTTAGTGTCGGTTTTTATTGAAGCCTGTCAGCTACAATATAAACTTTGGGGGCCATTACAATACAATCTTAGCTTTAAGTTAATTGGTAAGGTTCTCCCTCTTAGAGTTACACCTTACCCAAAACCATAGATGATTTCCATCAAGGAAGTAGTTTAACACAGTAGCAAGCAGTCTCAAACTTCATAAAATTCTTCTTTTTAGACCCCTAGAGCCCATCCCTTTTAATATTTGATAATCTTGACTTTCTGTCTCGTTTTTAACAGAGATAGAGATGTAAAATTGAGCTAGTGATTCTTCTATCAGAGAATGGTTTAATTAATTTGTTTTCAAGTCTCTAATAGAAATCTTTGATGTTGATTCCATTTTGTGTTTATTGAAATGAGACTGTTGTACCTAGATTAACTCAGTATTTGCCATCATCCAATTTAGCAAGCTTTAGGTTACCAACTAAAAATTTATTTTTTTTCTAAAGCAGTGAGGTACCTGTGGAACTCAAGAGGTATTGCTCTACCATTAGGCGTGTCTTTTCCTAGATATATATGTAAAGAAAAATTTTTTCTATGAATATTTAAAGTTTTTCTTGTGGGCAAACACAGTTGAACCAGAAAATGAAATTGCAATGAATTTAGAGTGAATGCTCTAGGGAAAGGTGATGTGGGTCTGTTATGAGATTATTTTAATTGCCAGATATGCCAGACCATCTTTGTAGACATCTTATACATGATAGTCTAGTTATGACTCAGTATTTTTTGTTTATCATCATAATGTCCGTATGTATTTTGACTACAGATAAAATGTCTAAAAACTTAAAGTTTTGTAGCCTCTCTGTTGTTACCACAAATTGAGTTCAGGTACTTTTGTAAATATATTTCCTTTCTAAGACCTTAACTTTCCTGATGACTATGCTCATTAACATAGAGTGATTGTATGACATAAAACAGCAAAATTCTTTAAAGCAATTATCCTTAAAAATAAATTTTAAAATAAAAATAGAGTGACTGGTGGAGGCCAGCATAACCTAGTTCCATTGCCATGACTGTAGGCCTCTCTGAATCACAAGAACCAATAATAATATGCCCTTAGTATAGTCATAGGCATGCCTAGTACAGTTTTATCAAAAAATAGCTAACTAGAGAACAAGCTTTATTTGTAGTTTTAGAAAACTCAGCTTAAAATATTTTATTGCTATGTAATAATTTAACAACATAGTATTAACTCGGCATAAAGCAAAGTATTAATATTAATTTTAATAACCTAGTGATTTCATGCAGTTTTTATGATGACAGGCATCCTTATATCCATACTATTAATTTGTGTTGCCTTTTCTGTCTCCAAAACAAGCAGAAGTTATTTCATCTTTTATCAATTAAAATGGGGTTTTTTGTGTTTTATTTTTATACCATTAGACAAATGAAAATGATTTAAGAAAATTTTTTTCCCAGTATGGATCTGTAAAAGAAGTGAAGATTGTAAATGACAGAGCTGGAGTTTCCAAAGGGTTAGTATCACTATAGGTAGTACACAGAATTAACAATTGTGTTTTTATTGGATTGCTACATTTTGTATTCTGCCTTACTTTGGTTCCTTTTTTTTTTTTTTTAAGAAGGAAGTTGTAGTGAAGTTTGGCTGTTTTGTTGTTTTTTGGTGGGGAGGTGGGGCGTTGGTTGTGTTTTGGGTTTTTTTGGCTGCACTGGTTCTTCATTTTTGTGCCTGGGCTTTCTCTAGTTGCAGCAAGCAGGGGCTCTAGGGTGCACAGGCTTCAGTAGTTGTGGTGCATAGGCTTAATTGCTTGACCACATGTGGAATCTTCCCAGACCAGGGATGGAACCCATGTCCCCTGAATTGGCAGGAGGATTCTTTACCATTGGACCACCAGGGAAGTCCTGATTCCGTTTTTAAAAAGAGAGTTTCATGGCTGCTTTCTCCTTCCTTTTGATCTCCATGTGTTGGGGAGTGGGGCGTGGGTATTTTAGAGGAAAGAGGATGCTTTAATATTCCTTAATTTGTTGTAAAGTTATTCTTGCAAAGGCTGAGGGACCATTGATTGTTAGGTAGTAAGCACTTAATGTTGAGTAGCTGATGTCCTGTAGCCAAGGAACCAGAAACTAAAGGAATCTGATACTTTTGGAATTGTATACCTGCTTTAGACTAGAGAGAACTTAATTTGGAAAAGGCTGACACAAAAGAATGTCTGTAGCTTGTGCCTCAGAGACCTAACCAGGGGACTAATCTAAGAAATATAATCTTAGCAAGAATGATTTTTAATTGCCAAATCAAGGAGAATGAAAATTAAAGAATAAAGCACTAGGATTTGGCTAGTAATGTCTGGTGACATTAGAGCTGTTTTAGTGAATTGGTATTTACAAAAGCCAAATATCAGAGAAGAAAAAGGTAGTTTACATAGTGTACTCACTTGAGAAGTTTGATTGCAAAGTTAAAGAAATCAATGAATGATTATTTTCTTGAAAAAGAGGCAATATATACATATTCATAGGCATAAAAGAAAGGACCAATAAGATGGGTAAAATATTAGTGGGAAACTACATGTAAATATGATAGGTGGACACTTCTAAAAAGATGAGATCCTGCAGAGATGATTAACAGATATAAACATATAATATAAACAAATCCTGCATATAAACAGACTTCTGAGCCCGACAAAAAATAATATGATGAAGTGAAATTGTACCACTTATATTTGGCTTAATGGAATTTGTAATATCCATTTTTAAATCATTGAAAATAACACATAGCAGTGTAGACTGTATTTTATGCCTTTTCCACTGGGTGGTATATGTGTTCTACTAAAAAGTGTAAAAATACTTCTTTAGCCCTTGTTTAATACTTGAGCAAATAAAGAAATTCCTTTGTTGAAAAAGGAAATTCATATACAATACAGTAATTATGAATTGAATAAAATAGTAAATGTTTATTAATTACATGATACATAATTACTTATTAGTAATTATGAATTGGCACTTCCCTGGTGGTTTAGACAGTAAAGAATCTGCTTGCAATTCAGAAGACCTGGGTTCGATCCCTAAGTTGAAACAATCCCTTGGAGAAGGGAACAGCTACCCACTCCAATAATCTTACCTGGAGAATTCCATGGACAAAAGAGCTGGCAGGCTACAGTCCATGGGGTCGCAAAGAGTCGGACACGACTGAGGAACTTAACGTACATACACAATTTGAGGAAAATAAAGTTGAGCATTACTCAAGAGAGTTTCCTAAAATTATCCAAATAGAGATTAAATTTGGGGGAGGGATGTACTTTTTATTTCTTTCATCCCTTTTTATCTACCTATTTTGTCTTTTTGGACAAGGCATATATTGTGTAATTCAGCTGTTAAAGAATCCATGTGCAATGCAGGAGACCCTGGTTCGATTCCTGGGTGGGGATGATACCCTGGAGAAGGGATAGATCACCCACTTCAGTATTCTTGGGCTTCCCTGGTGACTCAGTTGGTGAAGAATCCACCTGCATTGCGGGAGACCTGGGTTTGATTCCTGGATTGGGAAGATCCCCTGGAGAAGGCAATGGCTACCCACTCCAATATTCTGGCCCAGAGAATTCCATGGACTGTAAAGTCTGTGGGTGCCTCAAAGAGTCGGAAACAGCTGAGCAACTTTCACTTCACTTATACTGTGTATTTGTATCTTGATCATATGATTTATACTCTGAAGATAATTATATATAAAAAGCGGATATAAAACCTGGGTTGTATAATATTTTTAACTTATTTTATTTGGGAAATATACTAATAGTTACATTCTCAGTTTATATATGCTAACAATAGTAAATAATATGTGTACTCATTTACCAAGATAAAATATTTTATCATGTTCAATTTTTAATTTTTTAAAGATTCTTTTTATACTTTGATTTCTATTGAAAGCAAACTATGTCATTTTAAAAGGAGGTTACTGCTCTGGGCTGAAATTTATTGCACCCTAATTTGTAAACCAGAACACAAATCTCTCATGTTTTCCTGCCTTGCATACAGCTCTGGTCTGATACTGTTTTAAGATCCCTGGGTTGTTTTTTTTTTTTTAGGCCTCTCCCTTTAAGAGGATAACCATGTTAAGCTGTGAACAATTCTCCTCTAAGTTTTGAATACTGGTACACCATAGAAAAATGTTCATTCCTACTGTGGCCCATTCTAAAAATATATATATTTAATCTTAGTATAATATCAATGTAATGTTCTACTATAATAATTAATGGGTTTATTTAGGTATGGCTTCGTCACTTTTGAAACACAAGAAGATGCACAAAAAATTTTACAAGAGGTAAGATATTTTGGTGTATTTAACTTAATTTTTGGAACTCTTTACTTTGGTGTATTTAACTTCATTTTTGAAACTTCTTTCTTTGAAACTAATCCTTTAAGGCAGTGGTCCCCAACCTTTTTGGCACCAGAGACTAGTTTGGTGGCAACAGTTGTTCCACAGACCTGGGGCATATAGTTTGAGGATGATTCAAGTATGTTACATTTATTGTGCACTTTATTATTATTACATCAGCTCCACCCCAGATCATCAGGCATTAGATCCCAGAAGTTGGGGACCCCTGCTTTAAGGTATTAATTTAATAGTGGGGTTCTAGTACAATAACTGATTGCTAAAAAAATTTATTTTCTTTGTATCTTGAGATTAACATTGGTCTCCAAAAAATAATTAAAAATTAAGATAAATTTATCTACAGAAAAACAAATGCCAAATAATTGCATAAGTTTGGCTGTGAAATTATAACTTTCCACTTTATTTTCTTAAACTGAGAATTTAGGGATGTGTCTTTTCTGATGTGTTAATAGCACTTTGAATTCCTAAAAAATGCTATGAATGTAGATTCCTAAAATGAGATTGCTGCTGCTGCTGCTAAGTCACTTCAGTCGTGTCCGACTGTGTGCAACCCCATAGACTGCAGCCCACCAGGCTCCCCTGTCCCTGGGATTCTCCAGGCAAGAACACTGGAGTGGGTTGCCATTTCCTTCTCCAATGCATAAGAGTGAAAAGTGAAAGTGAAGTCGCTCAGTCGTGTCCGACTCTCAGCGACCCCATGGACTGTAGCCCACCAGGCTCCTCCGTCCATGGGATTTTCCAGGCAAGAGTACTGGAGTGGGGTGCCTTATCTGAGATTATTTCCCTCCTATGAAAAACTTATAAACAACGAACATTCATAGAAAAAAAATCTAAACCCAGCAGTTCAGTATATAATAACTCTTAAGTTTGGCAAGTGTAGCATTTAATTTTTTAGGAAAAAATTTTATTTTAATTACATTTTATTAAGTCATATGCAGTCACTTCTCATTATTTATAGTGGTTGTATTCTATAAAATCATCATAAACACTGAATTAGCAAATATTGAAGTGTGCTGCACCTAGAAAATACAGGGTTAGTTTCTCATGAACTTCTGTTTACAATATTTTCATCAGCCAATCAATATATAACTTTGTTTTATGTGTGCTTCTGTTTAAAGATTACATGTAACATTTTTGATTCATTAACATTGAACTCATGATCAACAGCACTAAACCCATGTGTGAATTAACCCAGCTAACACGTACTTTCTCTGCTAAAACACATGACAGTCTTTTTGCACTTGGGAACACTAGCCAGCACTTCAACACTACACTTGAGAGCCATCTTAAGTAGCAAAAATACTAACATAAGGCACAAAAATGTGAAAAACATGACAGTAAATAGAACATGAAAAGGACATTTGTTTACAGTATAAAAGCTGAAAAAAGAAAACAAAATGTCTCCCTGTTTAACCTCAGCTGGGACCACATGTGTAACAACTCAAATTGCCAAATGAGGAATTAGGGTCAGTACATTGGAACCAGGATTCACACCCAAATCTATTTTAATCCAAAGGCTTTGCACTTTCTACTATGCCTTGCTGTTTTCAAGGTGTGATAATAAAGTAATGTACTTTTTCTTATTTTAGGCTGAAAAACTTAATTACAAGGATAAGAAACTGAACATTGGCCCGGCAATAAGAAAGCAACAAGTAGGGATCCCTCGTATGTATTGAGAACTAATATATTTTTCAATATTTTTGCATGGTTCTTTCTCAAAATGTAAGACTATTAATAGGACTTCATTAAAGTATCAGGTTTCTTTGATTTAATAAAGTTATTTTAGCGAAGGTGGTAGGCAAATGAATATTTCTTTCCACAAATTAAATACATTAACTTGTGGGATGGAGGAGGCTAGGGAAAATGTATATAAATAATAATGTTTAACTGTATTCCAAATAGTTACATCTTTAAAGGAAAAATTGTATAGTTAAAATATAGTTTAAAATTATGAAAGAAATTAGAAGTAATTACTATTTTAAAGTTTTTCTAATACAGTAATTTAAAATTAGAATAAAATTACTAAAAGTAAAAATGTAAAATATCAGAAACTCTGGTTGTATGGTATATACTGTAACCCAACCATATGTATCATAATTATCAGAAGAAACAACCCCTAAAGCTTTAGGAATTGGCTAAGTGCCTTCCTCAAATTCCCAGAATACTTTGAACTCTTATTCTTTTTTCTCACTCTTCCCGTTTATTAAATTAGGCATCTTTATGGTTACCTTTTAACCTATAGTATTAAAATCTCTAACAGAATCTTTGGCTAGAAGGAGAAACTTTGCATAAAACTTGTAACTAGTGTCCATGTGTCCGTTTGGATGTTCAAAACATTATGTAGTTATTATACATCTGTTAACAAATTAATAGATTGTGCTCATTTGGACTGTTCTGCTTTTGACTTAGAAGTTAACAGAGATCAAATTTAATTTTGACCTAGTATTTGTTAATTTATAAGATAACTGATGTGTCCTTAGTAAGTTGATACTCCAAAATGAAATGCACTAAATATGTCAGAATGCTGAATATTTTCAGACTACTGCTGTTAGTTGTAAGAGTTAAGCTATAGCATGTAATAACAATTCTTAATCCATTATCACCATCAGTAAAAACAACTGGGAGTGTTCATAAAAACCTGTTTTATGCAACCCACAGGTTGCTAAAAACAGAACATAAATCAGTACTATCCTGAATGCTTTCAAACAAATAGTACTTAAGAACTGTTTAGCATAAAGGTCAACATTATGGGTTTTAATTATTTCATTTAATCTTTACAGCAGCCTGTGAGGTATTGTTCTATTTTGTAAATAGAAAATACAGCTTATAAAGGCAAAGTCATTGTTTTAGAAACTAGGCATGTACACGGATTATTACCTTTGTTTTCAAATCTGTCACCTATTTTCCATCTCTGTTACCAACATTCTAGTCCCAGCTACCCACTCTGCTTGCCTTAATTACTTGAAAAGCCTCCTAACTGATCTTTCTGAATCCAGTTTTGCTATCAGTACTTTACCACCCATCACACATAAGGCAGCCAGAGTGATCTTTCAAACATGCCCATCTTATCATGTTATTCTCTGCTTATTTTGAGCTGTTCTTATCTTTTCCATGCTTTAATCATTTAGCCATCCTTCATTCCAGAACATAACCATATTTCTGATGCACTGTTTTCTTCACCTACAGTGACTTTGCCATCCCATTCATTCTTTAAAACTCAGCCCAAATATCAATTTCCTCACAATTACTAGACATACAATATATAATGTTCAGTGTTGTACCCTGTACTGCTGCTGCTGCCAAGTTGCTTCAGTTGTGTCCAACTCTGTGCGACCCCATAGACGGCAGCCCACCAGGCTCCCCCATCCCTGGGATTCTCCAGGCAAGAACACTGGAGTGGGTTGCCATTGCCTTCTCCAGTGCATGAAAGTGAAAAGTGAAAGTGAAGTCGCTCAGTCGTGTCCGACTCTTCGCAACCCCACGGACTGTAGCCTACCAGGTTCCTCCGTCCATGGGATTTTCCAGCCAAGAGTACTGGAGTGGGGTGCCATTGCCTTCTCCAGTACCCTATACTACCCAATATAATAACCTGTACTACCTATACTGCCTTTTGTATTTATCAAAATTATAATTAGTTGTGTAATTAGCTAATGACTGTCTTCCTTACCAGACCCTAACCTCTGTGAAGATAGAGACCATAGCATGCTCAATTTTTTTCTTGTTTCTTTTTGGCTGTATCACTAAGGCCTAGTCCAATGCATTGTAATAATAATCACTCAAAATTTCTTTATTTAACTGTGGTACCTAAATTAAGAATAAAAATTTCTTTATTTAATTGTGGTACCTAAAAGGTGATCTTTGGAGGGAATTCCACGGACCTTCCAAATTGCATGCAAAATTTTGTTTGAATATATATATATACATTTGTGAAAAGGGTCTTTGGCTTTCATCGGATTCTCAAGAGAATAAGAACCACTAAAATATGCTGTAATAATACTGGATGAAATGTCGTGAAAATATGAGCTGAGTAGTAGTGCTACTTAGAGTAGAAGGCTAGTGCTGCTGTCAGTGTGGTTTGCAGCCACCAATAGTTAACTTGGGCTCTGTCAAAATACAGTTTCTCAGGCCCCATCCCAGGTCTCTTGAATCAAAAATCTCTTGAAATGGGGACCTGAAGTTTGTATTTTAACAAGCTGTCTAGCTTGTTATAATGAATTTAAAATTTTGAGACACACTAGGACGGAGAAGGCAATGGCACCCCACTCCAGTACTCTTGCCTGGAAAATCCCATGCACGGAGGGGCCTGGTGGGCTGAAGTCCATGGGGTCGCTAAGAGTCGGACACGACTGAGCAACTTCACTTTCACTTTTCACTTTCATGCATTGGAGAAGGAAATGGCAACCTACTCCAGTGTTCTTGCCTGGAGAATCCCAGGAATGGGGGAGCCTGGTGGGCTGCCGTCTATGGGATTGCACAGAGCTGGACACGACTAAAGCAACTTAGCAGCAGCAGCAGCAGTATAGTGGAAGGAGGATTGTCACCTCAGTAATTTATGTAACCTATTAGTCAAGGACTTAAATCTGACTTGGCACATAAAATTTTTAAAGTCTTCTCCTGACAAAAAGGACTTTTTTTATTTTGTGGGGAAGAGTATATTTAACTTGACCTGGGAAAAGAAATGAGGACTCAGAATTAGCAACATGAAGGTCTGTGGTCATGTTTGCAACAACAGCAATTGTAGCAAAGGTAGACTAGAGAGTAAAATACAGTCATAGCATAAGTGAGTACTTGCTGATAGTCGATCCTAAGAATTTTTAAGGTAGAACAAGTATTTTGTCCAGTTTCACTGCCTCCATCTTCTTTGGGCTTTTACAAATAGATGGTCTTACTGAGATCTTAGGGACTTTGCTGCAGTGTCAGTAGTCTTCAGGTAACTCTAAATTATATGTAGTTTATATTTGTAAAAATAAGTACTTTGCTGATAATAATCTCAATTGTAAAGTTCTCTATTTCATTATACTACTTTAAAACCAGAATTAAGTTGGTGTTGAACAGGGAGGCCTGGCGTGCTGCGATTCATGGGGTCACAAAGAGTCGGACACGACTGAGCGACTGATCTGATCTGATCTGATTAAACTTGTTTCTTTTTATTTACCATAAGCTACAAAAGCTCTAAGGGTAGTAAGTTTGAAAATAAATGCTTCAAAGATACTTTAATATATGGGATGTTTAAAGAATTTTTAATACTCAGTTTTTACTATAGCTATATTTGTGTAAAGAGAAACATTTTTCAGTGTTCAGAAATTACATTTTTAAATGTTAAACTGAACGTTTCAATTATTACTGTTTCCTTTTTGTTTTAGGTTCCAGTATAATGCCAGCAGCTGGAACAATGTATCTAACAACTTCAACTGGATATCCTTACACTTATCATAATGGTGTTGCTTATTTTCATACTCCAGAGGTTACTTCTGTCCCACCACCTTGGCCTGTAAGTAATTTCATTTTAAAAGGGTTTTCATCTGTTGCTATTAAATTTTTATTTCTGAAATATTTCAGCCACAGACAAATGTAATAAAGTGACAGCCATGTAACTACCGCTCATTTTTTTTCATTAGTCTCTATTTAAGGATGGTTTTCCGTACTCTGTTCTTTAGTTGGCAAGATTTTGTTGTTGTTCAGTCGTTCAGTCATGTCTGACTCTTTGCAACCCCATGAACTGCAGCAGGTCCCTGTCTTTCACTGTCTCCCAGAGTTTGCTCAAACTCATGTCCATTGAATCTGTAGTGCCATTCAACCATATCATTTTCTGTTGCCCCATTCTCTTCCTGCCCTCAATTTTTCCAAGCGCCAGGGTCTTTTCCAGTAAGTTGGCTCTTCCCATCAGGTGGTCAGAGGATTGGAGTTTCAGCATCAGTCCTTCCAATGAATATTGAAGGTTGATTTCCTTTAGGATTGACTGGTTTGATCTCCTTCTTGTCCAAGGGACTCTCAAGAGTCTTCTCCAACACTGCAATTCAAAAGCATCAATTCTTCAGTGCTCAGCCTTCTTTATACTCCAGCTCGCACATCCTTACATTACTGGAAAAACCATAGCTTTGACAAACAGACCTTAGCTGGCAAAGTGATGTCTCTCTTTTAATATGCTGTCTAAGTTTGTCATAGCCTTGCTATCTAGATTTATCATAGCCTTCTTTCCAAGGAGCAAGTGCCTTTAAATTTCATGACTGCAATCACCATTCACAGTGATTTTGGAGCCCAAGAAAGTAAAATGTGTCAGTGCTTTCACTTTTTCCCCCTTCTGTTAGCCTTGATGTGATGGAACTGGATGCCATGATCTTAGTTTTTTGAAGGTTGAGTTTTAAACCAACTTTTTCACTCCCTTCTTTCACCCTCATCAAGAGGTTCTTTAGTTCCTCTTTGCTTTCTACCATTAGAGTGGTATCATCTGCATATCTGAGGTTGTTGATATTTCTTCCAGCAGTCCTGATTCCAACTTGTGATTCATCCAGCAAGGCTTTCGCATGGTATACTCTGCATATAAGTTAAATAAGCAGGGTGACAATATACAGCCTTGACATACTCCTTTCCCAATTTTGAACCAGTCCATATTTCCATGTCCGGTTCTAACTGTTGTTTCTTGACCCCCATACATGTTTCTTAGGAGACAGGTAAGGTGGTCTGATATTCTCATCTCTTTGAGAATTTTCTACAGTTTATTGTGGAAACAAACATCCACAGAAGTACATGTTTTTCTGAAATTCCCTTCCTTTCTCCATGATCCAGCAAATGTTGGCAATTTGACCTCTGTTTACCCTGCCTTTTCTAAACCCATCGTGTACATCTGGAAATTCTCGATTCACATAGTGTTGAGGCCTAACTTGAAGGATTTTGAACATATCCTTACTAGCATGTGAAATGAGTATAATTGTATGGTAGTTTGAACATTCTTCAGCACTGCCCTTCTTTGGGATTGGAATGAAAACAGACATTTTCCAACCCTGTGGCCACTGCTGAGTTTTCCAAATTTGCTGGCATATTCAGTGCAGCACTTTAACACCGTCATCTTTTAGGATTTGAAGTAGCTCAGCTGGAATTCCATCACCTCCACTAGCTTTGTTTGCAGTGATACTTCCTAAGGCACACTTGATTTCGCACTCCAGGATGTCTGGCTCTAGGTGAGTGACCACAGCACCATGGTTACCCTGATCATGAAGACCTTTTTCATATAGTTCTTCTGTGTATTCTTGCAATCTCTTCTTAGTCCCTTCTGCTTGTATTAGGTCCTCATCATTTCTGTCCTTTATCATGCCCATACTTGGATGAAATGTTCCTTTGATATCTCCAGATTTCTTGAAGAGATCTCTAGTCTTTCCCATTCTATTGTTTCTCTCTACTTCTTTGCATTGTTCATTGAAGAAGGCCTTTTATCTCTCCTTGTTACTCTCTGGAAATCTGCATTCACTGGAAAATATCTTTCACTTTCTCCTTTGCCTTTCTCTTTTTTTCTTTTCTCAGCTATTTGTAAGGCCTCTTCAGACAACCATTTTGCCTTCTTGCATTTCTGTTTCTTTGGGATGGTTTTGGTCACCAGATGATAAATATGCTGTCTAGGTTTGTCATAGCTTTTCTTCCAAGGATCAGGCATTTTTTAAATTAATGGCTGAAGTCATCATCCACAGTGATTTTGGAGCCCAAGAAAATCAAGTCTGGCCCGGTTTCCATTGTTTCCCATCTGTTTGCCTTGAAAGGAACTAAAAAGCCTCTTGATGAAAGTGAAAGTGGAGAGTGAAAAAGTTGGCTTAAAGCTCTCAACATTCAGAAAACAAAGATCATGGCATCCGGTCCCATCACTTCATGGGAAATAGATGGAGAAACAGTGGAAACAGTGTCAGACTTTATTTTGGGGGGCTCCAAAATCACTGCAGATGGCGACTGCAGCCATGAAATTAAAAGACGCTTACTCCTTGGAAGGAAAGTTATGACCAACCTAGATAGCATATTCAAAAGCAGAGACATTACTTTGCCAACAAAGGTCTGTCTAGTCAAGGCTATGGTTTTTCCTGTGGTCATGTATGGATGTGAGAGTTGGACTGTGAAGAAGGCTGAGTGCCGAAGAATTGATGCTTTTGAACTGTGGTGTTGGAGAAGACTCTTGAGAGTCCCTTGGACTGCAAGGAGATCCAACCAGTCCATTCTGAAGGAGATCAGCCCTGGGATTTCTTTGGAAGGAATGATGCTAAAGCTGAAACTCCAGTACTTTGGCCACCTCATGCAAAGAGTTGACACATTGGAAAAGACTGATGCTGGGAGGGATTGGGGGCAGGAGGAGAAAGGGACGACAGGATGAGATGGCTGGATGGCATCACGGACTGGATGGACGTGAGTCTGAGTGAACTCTGGGAGATGGTGATGGACAGGGAGGCCTGGCGTACTGCGATTCATGGGGTTGCAAAGAGTCGGACACGACTGAGCGACTGAACTGAACTGAATGAGACTGGATGCCATGATCATAGTTTTTTGAATGTTGAGTTTTAAGCCAGGATTTCAGACTCCTCATCCACTTTCATCAAGAGGCTCTTTGGTTCCTCTTTGCTTTCTGCCATAAGAGTGGTATCATCTGCATATCTGAGGTTATTGATATTTTCCCTAGCAATCTTGATTCCAGTTTGTGCATCATCCAGCCCAGCATTTCGCGTGATGTACTGCATATGTTAGATAAGAAGAGTGACAATATACAGCCTTGACGTACTCCTTTCCCAATTTGGAACCAGTCTGTTCCATGTCCAGTTCTAACTGTTGCTTCTTGTCCTACATATAGGTTTCTCAGGAGGCAAATAAGGTGGTCTGGTATTCCCATTTCTTTAAGAATTTTCCACATTTATGATCTACACAGTCAAAGGCTTTAGCATAGTCAGTGAAGCAGAATTAGATGTTTTTCTGGAATTCTCGCTTTTTTTATGTTTCAGTGGATGTTGGCAGTTTGGTCTCTGATTCCTCTGCATTTTCTAAATCCAGCTTGTACATCTGGAAGTTCTCAGTTCACATCCTGTTGAAGCCTAGCTTGAAGGATTTTGACCATTACCTTGCTAGCTTGTGAAATGAGTGCAGTTGTGCGGTAGTTTGAACATTCTTTGGCATTGCCATTCTTTGTGATTGGAATGAGAACTGACCTTTTCCAGTCCTTTGGCCACTGCTGAGTTTTCCAAATTGGCTGGCATATTCAGTGCAACACTTTAACACCATCATCTTTTAGGATTTGAAGTGCCTCAGCTGGAATTCGATCACCTCCACTAGCTTTGTTTGTAGTGGTACTTCCTAAGGCCCACTTGATTTCGCACTCCAGGATGTATGGCTCTAGGTGAGTGATCACACCATTGTGGTTATCTGGGTCATTAAGATCTTTTTGTGTATAGTTCTGTGTTTTCTTACCACCTTTTCTTAATCTCCTCTGCTTGTTAGGTCCATACCATTTCTGTCCTTTATTTTTGCATAAAATGTTCCCTTGGTATCTCTAATTTTCTTGAAGAGATCTCTAGTCTTTCCTGTTCTGTTATTTTCTTCTATTTGTTTGCATTGTTCACTTAGGAAGGCTTTCTTATCTTTCCTTTCTGTTCTTTGGAGCTCTCCATTAAGATGAATATATCTTTCCTTTTCTCCTTTGCTTTTCTTTTTTCTCAGCTATTTGTAAGATCTCCTCAGACAACCATTTTGGCTTTTTGTATTTCTTTTTCTTGGGGGTCATAGGGTGGTGTCATCTGCATGTGCTGTGTTGTGTTTAGTCTCTCAGCCATGTCCAGCTCTTTGTGACCCTATGGACTGTAGCCTGCCAAGCTCCTCTGTCCATGGGTATTCTCCAAGCAAGAATACTGAATTGGTTTGCCAAGCCCTCCTCCATGGAATCTTCCCAGCCCAGGGATCGAACCCAGGTCTGCCCCATTTGCAGGTGGATTCTTTACTGACTGAGCCACCAGTGAAGCCTACGAATACTGGAGTAGGTAGCCTATTGCTTCTCCAGGGGATCTTCCTGACCCAGGAATCAAACCTGAGTCTCCTGCATTGCAGTCTGATTCTTTAGCAGCTGGTTATCTGCATATCTGAGGTTATTGGTATCTCTCCCGGCAGTCTTGATTCCAGCTTGTGATTCATCCAGCCCAGCATTTCACATGATGTACTCTGCATATAAGTTATATAAGCAGGGTGACAATATACAGCTTTGACGTACTCCTTTCCCTATTTGGAACTAGTCTGGTGTTCCATATCTGATTCTAGCTGTTGCTTCTTGACCTGCATACAGGTTTCTCAGGAGGCAGGTAGTGGGGAAAATAAAATATGACAAATTCAAATAAAGTCTCCTTGCCTTGACTATCTTGTCCTCTTTTCCTCCTCAAAGGTTAACCAGAGTATCTTTCCTATCCATTTTATATGTTTATACTACAAATGTAGGTATTCTTAAGAAATAGATATATTGTGTTGCTTTAGGCAGCTTTTAAATGCTATATAAATAATCTGGTTTTTATATTCAGTATTGTTTTTTAAGATTAAACCATGTTGATCCTAGCACATCTAGTTGATTGATTTAAATTTTTTATTTAATTTCCATTGTATGAGTGTATATTCTGTATTGATGGACATTTTAAGTTTTTTCTACAATCAAGACTACACTGGGGGAACTGTACTCAATATATTGTACTAACCTGTAAAGGAAATGAATAAGGAAATGAATCTGAAAAAAATGCGTGTGTGTGTGCATACACACGTGTGTGTAACTAAATCAGTTTGCTATGCACCTGAAATTAACACAACATTGTAAATCAACTATACATCAACAACAAAAAATTTAATTACATGAAATATTTTCAATGCAATTTTTAAATTACATATACTACTTATAAACTGCTTGTGATTTTTTTTAATTTAGCCATTAAGGTCCTATTTTTATTCTAATCAATTTGTAAGACTTTAATATGGAATGAAACTTTATTATTTTATATATAAATTTTACATGGTATTTTCATCTTTTTCACTCTTTGTAAGTTTAAAAGTTTTATGACTAAATGAATTGATTTTTTAATTTTACTTCATCACTTACACAATGTTGCCCCTCTAGGGATCTGAAAACTACTCAGATTTACTTTCTACTAGTTATTCCATGATTTCATTTTACTTTATATTCAACTCTGTAATCCATTTGGAGCTTTCTTGGGGTATGTTTTGTGATCATATTCCACAAATTCAGAGAATCACATGTGGAGGATTTTTTTTTTTTCCTGAACAGAAATAGTACCTGGAAATCTACATTTAGCAGATCTGAGATTGAAATATATATAAATGAATAAAGTTCTATAAATATAATGAATATATTGCTCATGATTATAATATATGGAGGGCTTCCCAGGTGGCACAGTGGTAAAGAATCCACCTGCCAATGGAGAAGATGTGAATTTGATCCCTAGGTTGGGAAGATCCCCTGGTGTAGTAAATGTCAACCCACTCCAGTACTCTTGACTGGAAAATTCCATGGACTTAGGAGCCTGCTGGGCTCCAGTCCATGGAGTCACAAAGAGAATGAGCGTGCATACACACACATACAGTAATATACAATAAATGCAATTATTTATTATAATGCATTACCCTATTTAGAAAAGTTATATAATGGTAAATAAATAATAGAGTATAAAAATTTTTTTAAAGGACTGTATTAACCACTTAGGTTTTGTATATATTGTGTGAGAGTTTAGGACAGTAGTCTTCAAAATTTTTTGCTTATATATCCTCTAAAGGTTTTTTGAAAAATTAGGAATACTCTCACTCATTTAAGCTGAAATCTGAAATTTACCGAATTTTAAATAGTTTAGACATATTGGGTTGTTGCAAAAGTAATTGTGGTCTTGCATTGTTGAACTTTGCTGTTTGATATTGGAATACATTTTTAAATAAATGTGGTTATGTTACACATAATGTTAATGACATTTCTTGCTTTGTGTTTTTTTGCTAATGACTTAACTACTTTCTGTTTATTTTAGACTAGGGAAATGATGTTAGAGAAAAAACAAATTTGAGCAGTTTTCTTATTTGAGTTCAAAATACATCTTAAAGCAGTAGAGACAGCTTGCAACATCAATAACACATTTGTCCCAGGAACTACTAATGAACATACAGTGCTGTCCTGTTTCAAGAAGTTTTGCAGAGGAGATGAGAGCCTTGAAGATGAGTGTAGTGGCCGGCCATTGGAAGTTGACAGTGACCAACAGAAAGCCAAAATCGAACCTGATCATCTTAAACTACACAAGTTGCTAAAGAACTGTTTTGACCATTCTATGGCCATTTGGCATTTGACGCAAACTAGAAAGGTGAAAAAAATTGGGTGACTCATGAGCTGACCAAAAATTTTTTAAAAAAATTGTTTTTAAGTGTCATCTTCTCTTATTCTACACAACAGCAGTGAACCATTTCTTTATCGGATTGTGACCTGCAACGAAAAGTGGATTTTATATGACAACCAGTGACCACCAGTTCAGTGGCTGGACTAAGAAGAAGCTCCAGAGCACTTCCCAAAGCCAAACATCTAATGAAAAAAGGTCATGGTCGCTGTTTGGTGGTCTGCTGCTCATGTGATCCAGTACAGCTTTTGAATCCTGATAAAACCATTACATCTGACAAGTATGCTCAACAAATCAATGAGATGCACCAAAAACTGCAATGCCTATAGTCAACAGAATGAGCCCAGTTCTCCATGACATCACCTGACCACATGTTGCACAACTAATGCTTCAAAAGTTGATCAAATTGAGCTACAAAGTTTTGCCTCATCCACCATATTCACCTTACCTCTCCCCAGTGGACTACCACTTCTTCAAGCATCTTGACAAGTTATTGTAGAAAAACACTTCCACAACTAGCAGGAGGCAGAAAATGCTTTCAAAGAGTGTCAATTCCTGAAGCACCAATTTTTATGCTATAAGAATAAACGAACTGGCAATGTCTCTCCTACATTATTTATGTTTTAACACCATAATCTTGTTCTTAAAAAAATGAAAGTTCAGTAATTAATCATTAAGGTTTCTATGAGTATCTTTCAAAACCTACATAGATATAGATATGTTAAGATACTCTAAACTTTAACCAAGTTTTCTCCATCTTAGCACTGTTGACATTTGGGGTCAGATGGTTGTTTCTTTTTTGCAGAAACTGTCCTGTACATTGCAGGATTTTTAGTGGATTCCTAGCCTCCCTACATTTATGAAAACCAAAATACTACCAAATATTTCCTGGGAGTGCAGTGTCCCACCTGGTTGAGAATTACTGACCTAAATCAATTAAGAAAGTTTTTTTTTTACTGTTTACTAACTTTTTATCCTGAAAGGGTATTGAATTTTAACAGTGTAGTTTCTGTGTCTGCTGAGAATATCATTTTTTCTCCTTTAATGTGTTAATATAATAAATTACATTATTATTTTCAAATGTTAATCTGTAGTACAATTTTATTAGTACACAATTGTCTGAAAATTATGCAAAACGATGATACTTTTCTTCAATTTGGGTGGATGGGTGAATGTGCAAATTAGATCCCATGTTACAAATTGAATTTTTTTTTTTTTTACTTTGAATATTGGTTTTGCCATACATTGATACAAATTGAATTTTAATTGCTGTCATTAAAGTCTATTTTACCTATTTTGTAATACAGTTTGCCTGTTTTATAATGATCTGGCTTTAAATAATCTATTTTGAGGTTTATTCTATTACTCTGAATAATCAAGTGTTATATGTACTTTTATCGAACAAATCACTTGTAAATTTATTAGATGACTTATTTAAAATAGAGTTTAATATTCTTCAATAAATAATGCACTTGCTTTAATTAAATATATAACAAAGGAATAGGATGTTGATTATTTGTAAGTAGTGGGAAATTAGTGGCAAATAAGGTATGATTATTCATTCAGTTCTAAATGCTGTGTAAACATCTACTGCTTGTCTCTGCAATGGAAATAAGCTATGTCACCTTAACTCCAGCTGCTAGTTTTCATCTAATATTCTCTTCAGTTCAGTCGCTCAGTCGTGTCCGACTCTTTGTAACCCAATGGACTGCGGCATGCCAGGCTTCTCTGTCTATCACCAACTCCTGGAGCTTGCTCAAACTCATGTCCATCGAGTCGGTGATGCCATCTAACGGCCTCATTCTCTGTCATCCCCTTCTCCTCCTGCCTTCAATCTTTCCCAGCATCAGGGAAAGAATATTTCCCAGCATCAGGGAAATATTCTCTTAGAAAATGTATTTATTCATAAAAGCAACTTTTCTGGGGGTGGTTTTAACAGTACTGTGGAAATGAAACCACATGGGAGTAGAAATATTGTGATAATTCTAATAAACTTGAAGTGGAGTTGCAATAATATCAATAAGAGGTGGGAAAATTATATTTCCAGTCATAAACTGTAAGTTGACTGGGTTTAGGTAACAGTGTAAGATAAACTTTGTCATAAACAATTTTAAAGAATTTTGCCTAAAATAATTTTTGCTACTTTTCTTTGCTCTTAACAGTCACGTTCTATATCTAGTTCCCCTGTGATGGTAGCTCAGCCTGTTTATCAACAACCTGCATATCACTACCAGGTAAACATTAAATTACAATGCAAATCTTTGATAGTTTCAGTCCTTTTTTGAATATCTTTCATTTTAGTCTTTCTCTTGCAAATAAATACTCTCGTAATTTAAAAGAGGTAGTTAAGCCTTGATAGCAGTGGTATTTTCTTTTTTTTTTAATGAGGGATCTACATGTCATATAAGAAGATAGATTGTTTACTTACGCTGTTGTCATGTCCGACTCTTTGCCACCCCATGGACTGCAGCATGCCAGGCTTCCCTGTCCTTCACTATCTCCTGGAGTTTGCTCAAATTCATGTCCATTGAGTTGGTGATGCTATTTAACCATCTTGTCCTCTGCCACCCTCTCCTTCTTTTGCCTTTAATCTTACCCAGCATCCGGGTCTTTTCCAGTTAGTTGGCTCTTTGCATCAGGTGGCCAAAGTATTGGAACTTCAGCATCAGTCTGTCCAATAAAGGACTTATTTTTATCAAATGTAATAGGGTCGGTTTTGCTCCCATGGCTAACATAGAAATAATTTCCAAGGTATTATGAAAATACTGGACCACAGGCTGATTTTTTTTTATGTTATTGTTATTATGTCAGTTTCTAGTTATTATATTTAATAAACATATCATAATAAAATAATTGATTTATGACAGCCTCTTTTAGTTAATCAACATTCTTCTTTTCATTAATTCTTATGGGAGGTTGAGGGTAAGTAAACTCTAATGCCAGACCATTTTGGTGTCTTGTAAATAAAATGTAATTGGAAAACAGCCAAATTTGTTTACATAATTGTTTGTGGCTGCTTTTGTGCTACAGTAGAAGAGTTGAGTGGTTGCAAGAGAGATATATGACCTGCAAGCTTAAAATATTTACCCATTAGCCCTTTACAGAAAATGGTTTCCTACTTCTGGAGAAGGAAATGGCAACCCACTCCAGTACTCTTGCCTGGAAAATTCCATGGCCTGAGGAACCTGGTAGACTACAGTCCATGGGGTTACAAAGAGTCAGACACGCTGAGCAACTTCACTTTCACTTCTGGTCTATAGCATTCGCAAATAAAATCACATTCTTTTATACCTTTGAAATAGTAGAAGACTTTGTTTCTGGGTTTTTTTTCTTTTTGAACTTTATTAGACCCATATGAAATATTATGGTTACTGAAATTATTTTAGTATTAGACTAGGTTTGGGGGAGTTGTTCTTAAATTCTGTTACTATGCTAAGTATAAAATTATTTTATTCACTTAGTAAAAATGAAAGTAACTTGATGGCATTTATTTAAAGTACATGTGTAGCGTGACTATTGCTAATTCAAAATTTTGAGAGGTCCCAAAGACAACATTAGATAATAGGCTGTTTAACAAGACAAACCAATAGTCATGAAACCAGTTTTAGGACCCTTAGCTTGTTGCCCATTTTGAGCACATGAGGAGTGCTCATTATTAACCACATCTTGAGGATGAGGTTAATAAAGAAGACTGGTAATAAGGCTTTTTTTTTTCTTATATGATATTATACATGTTTTAATGCCATTCTCCCATATCATCCCCGAATGAGGCTTTTTTAACAAGAGAGTTTTAGAATGCTATGGCATTTCCCATTCTCAACCAAGTGAAGAGGACTTTAGAGAATGACTAAGAGAGTTTAGACTCTTACTCCTTGGAAGGAAAGTTATAACCGACCTAGATAGCATATTCGAAAGCAGAGACATTACTTTGCCAACAAATGTCTGTCTAGTCAAGGCTGTGGTTTTTCCTGTGGTCATGTATGGATGTGAGAGTTGGACTGTGAAGAAGGCTGAATGCCGAAGAATTGATGCCTTTGAACTGTGGTGTTGGAAAAGACTCTTGAGAGTCCCTTGGACTGCAAGGAGATCCAACCAGTCCATTGTGAAAGAGATCAGCCCTGGGATTTCTTTGTTAGGAATGATGCTAAAACTGAAACTCCAGTACTTTGGCCACCTCATGCAAAGAGTTGATTCATTGGAAAAGACCCTCATGCTTGGAGGGATTGGGGGGCAGGAGGAGAAGGGGATGACAGAGGATGAGATGGCTGGATGGCATCACTGACTGGATGGACGTGAGTCTGAGTGAACTCCGGGAGTTGGTGATGGACAGGGAGGCCTGGCGTGCTGCAATTAATGGGGTTGCGAAGAGTCGGACACGACTGAGCAACTGAACTGAACTGAAGAGAGTTTAATATTTGTCTCCTGGAATTTGTGAGATAGAATCTTTTAGACTTGTGCATGCATGCTTGCTAAGTCACTTCAGTCACGTCCAACTCTTTGTGACGCTATGGACTATAGCCCGCCAGGCTCCTCTATCCATGGGGTTCTCCGGGCAAGAATACTGGAATGGGTTGCCATGCCTTTCTCTAGGTGATGTGGACTATGGAAGCAGAGCTAGAAAAGAAGGCTACAGGGGGAACATGCTGAACATCTCACAGCAAGCAAAGTTTTTTTCCCAAGAGCAAGATAAGAACTTCATAGAAGAAAATCTTTCCAAAAAAGTATAAAGTGACCCCAGGAGAGAAAAAAATCTATGTGAAGTAGACCCCTAGAATCTAGGTCTAAAATTGTAGTCAGGAGTTCTCAGCAAGGACATCACCAAAGAAAAAAGTACCTGACAAGAGAGTCAGCATTTGGAATCTGTTCAGTTCAGTTCAGTTGCTCAGTCATGTCTGACACTTCGCGACCCCATGAATCTCAGCACACCAAGCCTCCCTGTCCATCACCATCTCCCGGAGTTCACTCAGACTCACGTCCATCGAGTCAGTGATGCCATCCAGCCATCTCATCCTCTGTCGTCCCCTTCTCCTCCTGCCCTCAATCCCTCCCAGCATCAGAGTCTTTTCCAATGAGTCAACTCTTTGCATGAGGTGGCCAAAGTACTGGAGTTTCAGCTTTAGCATCATTCCTTCCAAAGAACACCCAGGGCTGATCTCCTTCAGAATGGACTGGTTGGGTCTTCTTGCAGTCCAAGGGACTCTCAAGAGTCTTCTCCAACACCACAGTTCAAAAGCATCAATTCTTTGGCGCTCAGCTTTCTTCACA
>NW_011495032.1:20429410-20434368 GCF_000754665.1 Bison bison bison | reverse complement strand
TCTAGGTTGGTTATAACTTTCCTTCCAAGGAGTAAGCGTCTTTTAATTTCATGGCTGCAGTCACCATCTGCAGTGATTTTGGAGCCCAAAAAGATAAAGTCTGGCACTGTTTCCACTGTTTCTCCATCTATTTCCCATGAAGTGATGGGACCAGATGCCATGATCTTCATTTTCTGAATGTTGAGCTTTAAGCCAACTTTTTCACTCTCCTCTTTCACTTTCATCAAGAGGCTTTTGAGTTCCTCTTCACTTTCTGCCATAAGGGTGGTGTCATCTGCATATCTGAGGTTATTGATATTTCTCCTGGCAATCTTGATTCCAGCTTGTGCTTCTTCCAGCCCAGGGTTTCTCATGAGGTACTCTGCATATAAGTTAAATAAGCAGGGTGACAATATACAGCCTTGACGTACTCCTTTTCCTATTTGGAACCAGTCTGTTGTTCCATGTCCAGGTCTAACTGTTGCTTCCTGATCTGTAATGCTCAAAATTCTCCAAGCCAGGCTTCAGCAATACGTGAACCGTGAACTTCCAGATGTTCAAGCTGGTTTTAGAAAATGCAAAGGAACCAGAGATCAAATTGCCAACATCTGTTGAATCATCGAAAAAGCAAGAGCGTTCCAGAAAAACATCTATTTCTGCTTTATTGACTATGCCAAAACCTTTGACTGTGTGGATCACAATAAACTGTGAAATCTGTTAACATGCCAAAAAATAATTTTTCCTGATTTTTATCTGGAGGCTAGGAAAACCAGCTCAACACGATGATTTTTATTTGTCTGTTTACCCTTTGAAAAATCTGTTTTTTAGTAAAGTATAGTTGATGTACATTAGCTTCAGTGTACATCATAGTGATTCAAAATTTTTATTGATTTTACTCCCTTTATAGTTATTATAAAATATTGGCCAGGACTTCCCTGGTGGCTCAGTGGTGGAGAATTCACCTGTCAGTGCAAGAGACACGGGTTCAGTCCCTCATGCGGGAAGTTCTCACATGCCGTGGAGCAACTAAGCCTATGCACTACAACTATTGAGTCTGTGCTCTAGAGCCAAGAAGCCGCAACTGCTGAGCCCACATACCACAACTACTGAAGCCCAGACACTCGGAACCTTTGCTCAGGATCAGAAGGAGCCACCTCAGTGAGAAGCCCACACACCCCAACTAGAGAGTAGCCCCCACTCACCTCAACTAGAGAAAGTCCGAGCATAGCAACAAAGACCCAGCACAGCCAAAAATAAATAAAATTGTTTTTTAAATGTCTGTATTCCCTGTGTGGGCTTCTCAGGTGGCACTGGTGGTAAGGAATCTGACTGCCAGTGCAAGAGAGCTAAGAGATGTGGGTTTGATCCTTGGCTCGAGAAGATCCCTTGGAGGAGGAAATGGCAACCCACTCCAGTATTCTTGCCTGGAGAACCCCATGAACAGAGGAGCTTGGCGGGCTACAGTCCATAGGGTCATAGAGTTGGACACAACTAAAGCAACTTAACCTGCATGCAGACCCTGTGTATCCTTGTTGCTCAGTCCTGTCTGACCCCACAGACTGCAGCCCTGCAGGCTCCTCTGTCCATGGGATTTTCCAGGCAAGAATACTGGACTAGGTTGCCATTATATCCTTACAGCTTATTTATTTTATACATAATAGTTTGTACCTTTTAACTCCCACCCTTTTTTTCCCTCCCCCTTCCCTCTCACCACTGGTAAACACTAGTTTTAACAAAGTGCTTTTAAAGTGCCAGGGGTGAGAAAGATTGAAGTTGCTCTCTGCTTGCACTTTGTGGAGTCCAGCTCCTCCATTAATTGATTACATATGTACATGCATGACATAGATGTATTCTGTAAAGTTTCTAATACAGTTTAGTTTTATACTTTGGCTCTGATTTTCCACTTGACACAGATTACAAAACTGGAAGTATATTACCTAGATACACTTGGGAAAGATTTTTGTACCAATTTGTAACATATTTTGCAATGTAAAAAATAATTTAACTTTGCATATCTTTCCAGTTATTTATTTATTCATCATCAGTCTGCCCTTAAAACTGCCACTTTGATAATCTCTTCCCTTGCTCTTTTTACAAATTCTGAGATTGATAGCTTTATCAGTTAGTCAAATCAGATAATGACTGGTTCAGTCAGTATTTATTTCTTTTGTATATTTCACTTCAGAAGTAGATAGTGATTTTATTTATCTAACAAATCTGTACATTAATCATGTTATTTCAGATTTTTATTAAAATATTTTCTTAAGAGATTATCTTGCCTTTTTAAACATGGTATAAAGAACACACCTCACTTGGTTATCATATTGATGTCATCCACTAGCAGTTGATGTGGTCTGCCCGAAATTAACCATTTCAATAGTAGATTCATGGAATCTTATCTACTGTCTTTTTTACTTTAACAATTAAAAAAAATTTTATTAAAGGTGGAAAATAAGCTAAAACATTTATTATTAAAGAATAATACAAATGATTTAAGAAATAAAAAGACTGTCTTTACTATTGTCATCTTACAATAAGTACCTTAAATAACTTGACTCTCTTTTTTATTTATATAACAGCTTTATTTAGATATTCATATACCATATACAATTCACCTTTTCAAAGAGTACAACAGAATGTGTGCTAAGTTGCTTCAGCCGTGTCTGACTCTTTGCAACCCTATGGACTGTAGCTAGCCCACCAGGTTCCTCTGTCCATGGGATTCTCCAGGCAAGAATACTGGAGTGCATTTCCATGCCCTTCTCCAGGGGATCTTCCTGACTCAGAGATCAAACCCACATCTCTTATGTCTCCTGCATTGGCAGGCGGGTTCTTTACCTCTAGCGCCACCTGGGAAGCTGTACAACAGAGTGAAAAGTGAAGTCGCTCAGTCGTGTTTGACTCTTTGAGAACGCCATGGACTGTAGCCTCCTAGGCTTCTCCACCTTTGGGATTTTCCAGGCAAGAATACTGGAGTGGGTTGCCATTTCCTTCTCCAGGAGATCTTCCTGACCCAGGGATTGAACCCGGGTCTCCCGCATCGTAGGCAGACGCTTTACCGTCTGAGCCACCAGGGGAGTAGTTTACAACACAGTAGTTTTTACTAAATTTACAGTTGCTACCGTACCATGGGGTGCGGGGGAGCTTTACCCATTAGTAGTCATTCCTCTTACCCCCTCCTCCCTGTCCTAAGAACCAGTAATACATCAATACTTTCTTTCTTTATAGATTTGCCTATTATGGACATTATATGCCTATACCACATTTTTTATATCTGTTCATTTGTTGATGACTTTTGGGTTGTTTCCACCTTTACTCTCTTACAGATAATGCTGTTATGAACATTTGTGTACAGATTTTTTGTGGACTTATGTTTTCGTTTCTCTTAGGTCTTGTATCTAGGAATGAACTGCTAAATCAAATGGTATCTCTATATTTAACCTTTTAAGGATGTGTCATACTTTCCAAAAGGCTACACCATTTTACAGTCCCACCAGCAGTTTATGAGGGTTTCTCCACATCTTTGCACACACTTATTATCTACATTTTTTACTATAGCCATACTAGTGTATGTGAAGTGATACCACAGTGTAGTTTTGATTTCCATTGTTGTTGCTGTTCAGTCACTAAGGAATGTCTAACTCTCTGCTTCCCCATGAACTGCAGCATTCCATGCTTCCCTGTCCTTCACCATCTCCCAGAGTTTGCTCAAAAACATGTGTCCATTGAGTCAGTGATGCTATCTATCTCATCCTCTGCCACTCATCTCCTTTTGCCTTCAATCTTTCCCAGCGTCAGGGTCTTTTCTAGTGAGTCAGCTCTTTGCATCAGGTGGCCAAAGTATTGCACCTTCAGCTTCAGAATCAGTCCTTCCAACGAATATTTAAGGTTGATTTCCTTTAGGATTGGCTGGTTTGATCTCCTTGCTGTCCAAGGGACTCTGAATTGTCTTCCCCAGCACCACAATCCGAAAGCATCAATTCTTCGGTGCTCAGTGTTCTTTATGTCCCAATTCTCACATCCATACACAGTTATTGGAAAAACTATAGCTTTGACTGTACAGAACTTTATCGGCAAAGTGATGTCTTTACTTTTTCATATGCTCTCTAGGTTTGTCATAGCTTTTCTTCCAAGGGGCAAGCGTCTTAATTTCATGGCTACAGTCACCATTCACAGTGATTTTGAAGCCCAAGAAAGTAAAATCTGTTAGTGCTTCCACTTTTTCCCCCTTCTATTAGCCATGAAGTAGCTTCAGCAATATGTGAACCGTGAACTTCCAGATGTTCAAGCTGGTTTTAGAAAAGGCAGAGGAACCAGAGATCAAATTGCCAACATCCACTGGATCATAGAAAAAGCAAGAGAGTTCCAGAAAAACATCTATTTCTGCTTTATTGACAATGCCAAAGCCTTTGACTGTATGGATCACAATAAACTGGAAAATTCTGAAAGAGATGGGAATACCAGACTACCTGACCTGCCTCTTGAGAAACCTACATGCAGGTCAGGAAGCAACAGTTAGAACTGGACATGGAACAACGGACTGGTTCCAAATAGGAAAAGGAGTACATCAAGGCTGTATATTGTCACCCTGTTTATTTCACTTTTATGCAGAGTACATCATGAGAAACACTGGACTGGAAGAAGCACAAGCTAGAATCAAGATTGCCAGGAGAAATATCAATAACCTCAGATATGCAGATGACACCACCCTTATGGCAGAAAGTGAAGAGGAACTAAAAAGCCTCTTGATGAAAGTGAAAGAGGAGAGTGAAAAAGTTGGGTTAAAGTTCACAATTCAGAAAACGAAGATCATGGCATCTGGTCCCATCACTTCATGGGAAATAGATGGGGAAACAGTGGAAACAGTGTCAGACTTTATTTTTCTGGGCTCCAAAATCACTGCAGATGGTGATTGCAGCCATGAAATTAAAAAGACGCTTACTCCTTAGAAAGAAAGTTATGACCAACCTAGATAGCTT
>NW_011495032.1:20412358-20429310 GCF_000754665.1 Bison bison bison | reverse complement strand
CCAACAAAGGTCCATCTAGTCAAGGCTATGGTTTTTCCTGTGGTCATGTATGGATGTGAGAATTGGACTGTGAAGAAAGCTGAGCACCGAAGAATTGATGCTTTTGAACTGTGGTGTTGGAGAAGACTCTTGAGAGTCCCTTGGACTGCAAGGAGATCCAACCAGTCCATTCTGAAGATCATCAGTCCTGGGTGTTCTTTGGAAGGACTGATGCTAAAGCTGAAACTCCAGTACTTTGACCACCTCTTGCGAAGAGTTGACTCATTGGAAAAGACTCTGATGCTGGGAGGGATTGGGGGCAGGAGGAGAAGGGTATGACAGAGGATGAGATGGCTGGATGGCATCACCATCTTATCTTCTTATCTCTCCTTGTTATTCTCTGGAACTCTGCATTCAGTTTGGTTTATCTTTCCCTTTCTTCCTTGCTTGCTTTTTGCTTCTCTTCTTTCCTCAGCTATTTGAAAAGCCTGATCAGACCACCACTTTGCCTTCTTGCATTTCTTTTTCTTTGGGATGGTTTTGGTCACCACCTCCTGTACAGTGTTAGAAACCTTGACCATAGTTCTTCAGGCACTCGTATCTGCCATATCTGATCCTTTTCATCTATTCATCACCTCCACTGTATAATCATAAAAGATTGGATTTAGGTCATACCTGAATGGCCTAGTGGTTTTCCCTACTTGTTTCAATTTAAGCCTGAATTTTGCAGTAAGGAGCTGATAATCTGAACCATAGTCTGTTGCTGGTCTTGTTTTTTTGCTGACTGTATAGAGCTTCTCCATCTTTGGCTGCTAAGAGTACAAGCAGTCTGATTTCGGTGATCATCTGGCAGTGCCCATATGTAAAATTGTCTCTTGTTTTGTTGGAAAGGGGTATTTGCTATGCCCAGTGTGCACCCCACTCCAGTACTCTTGCCTGGAAAACCCCATGGATGGAGGAGCCTAGTGGGCTGCAGTCCATGGGGTCACAAAGAGTCGGACACGACTGAGCGACTTCACTTTGACTTTTCACTTTCATGCATTGCAGAAGGAAATGGCAACCCACTCCAGTGTTCTTGCCTGGAGAATCCCAGGGATGGGGGAGCCTGGTGGACTGCCGTCCATGGGGTCGCACAGAGTCAGACACTACTGAAGCGACTTGGCAGCAGCAGTAGCAGTGCATTTCAGACTCTCTTGTTGGCTATGAGGGCTATTCCATTTTTTCTAAGGGATTCTTGCGCACAGCAGTAGATACAACAGTCATCTCAATCAAATTCGCCCATTCCCATCTATTTTAGTTCACTGATTCCTAAAATGTCAATGTTAACTTTTACCATCTCCTACTTGACCATGTCTAGTTTACCTTGATTCATGGATCTAACATTCCAGAGGTTTCTATGTGATATTGTTTTTACAGCATTAGACTTTCTTTTCACCACCAGACACATCCACAACTGGGCGTCATTTCTGCTTTGGCCCAACCTTTTCATTCTTCTGGAACTATCTCCCTGCTCTTCCCTAGTAGCACATTGGACACCTACAGACATGGGGGACTCATTTTCCGGTGGTACATCTTTTTGCCTTTTCATACTGCTCATGGGGTTCTTACAGCAAGAATACTAGAGTGGTTTGTCCGTCCCTCCTCCAGTGGATCCCATTTTGTCAGAACTCTTCGCTGTGACCCATCAGTCTTGGGTGGCCCTGCCCGGCATGGCTCATAGTTTGATTGAATTAGTCAAGCCCCTTCACTACAACAAGGCTTTGATCTATGAAGAGGATTACAAGGCAAATGATGTTGAATATCTTTTAGATGCTTATTGATGGTTTTTTTGTGTTTTCTTTGCAATAATGTCTATTCATATCTTTAACCAATTTTTATATTGGGTTAAGTGATTCTTAAGTGAAAGTCACTCAGTCGTATCGGACTCTTCGCAACCCCCATGGAATTCTCCAGGCCAGAATACTGGAGTGGGTAGCCTTTCCCTTCTCCAGGGGATCTTTCCAACCGAGGGATCGAACCCAGGTCCCCTGCATTGCACTCAGATTCTTTACCAGCTGAGCCACGAGGGAAGCCCTTATATTGGGCTACTTGCCTTTTATTATTGAGCTATATGGGTTCTTTGTTTAGATACAAGTTCCTTATCAGATATATAATTTATAAATATTTTTCCAGTCTTATGGTTTATTTTTGCCTCCTTAATGGTATCTTTTGCCCCACAAAAGTTTTTCATGTTAGTGAAATCCAGTTTATCTTTTTTCTCTTTATTGTTTCCTGTGCTTTTGATGTCATATTTTTTTAATTGCCTGGTTCAAAGTCACTAAGATTTACATCTATGTTTTCTTCTAAGAGTTTTGTAGTTTCAGCTCTTACATGTCTATCTTTTATCCATGTTGGGTTAATTTTTGTATATGGTTTGAAGTATAGAGATTCAACTTCATACTTTTACAGGTAGATATTCAGTTTTAATGCTTGTTTACAATCTGGTGGGCTTTTTTTGTTTTTTGTTTTTTTCATTTTAGGCCCCTGCACAGTGTCTACCAGGTCAATGGCAGTGGAATGTTCCTCAGGTAAATACTAACTTTTAACTTTTTTCACTGTTTTTGTGAAGACTACATGAATATTTAAGTCAGGAAGACTAGATTTGAGACCTTCCTCTAGTATTTATTAACTGTGATACTGATTTATTAACTGATTTGGCAATTCATTTAATCACTATATTTCTCAGCTTTTTCATTTGCAAATGGAATTAATGATACCATACCTTGGATAGTTTTCTCACATGACTTTTGTAAAGATACAATGAGACCATGTAAGTAAAAATATTTTATAAATAAGTGATATGTTATTAATATTAGAAAACTGAGCATTTTCTAGCTTCACTTCAGATTTTGCTTCAGTTTTATTTATGTTTCTAAATGAATATTCCATCTCTCAACTTTTGATAACAAATGGTATACCACCATAAAGTTGGTTTGACAAGTCCCACTTCATGGGAAGTCAGAAAGCTGAAAAGAGACATTTGTTGTTGTTCAGTCTCTCAGTCATGTCCTAGTCTTTGAAACTCTGTGGACTGCAGCACACCAGGCTTCCCTGTCCTTCACCATTTCCCAGAGCTTGCTTAGACTCATGCCCATTGAGTTGGTGATACCATCGAACCATCTCATCTTCTGTCATTCCGTTCTCCTCCTGCCTTCAATCTTTCCTGGCATCAAGGTCTTTTCCAGTGAGTCAGCTCTTCCCATCAGATGGCCAAAGGAGTAGAGCTTCAGCTACAGCATCAGTCCCTCCAGTGAATATTAAGGATTGATTTCCTTTATGATTGACTGATTTGATCTCCTTGCAGTCCAGGGGACTCTCAAGAGTCTTCTCCAGCACCACAGTTCAAAAGCATCAATTCTTCGGTGCTCAACCTTCTTTATGGTCCAACTCTCATCCGTACATGACTACTAGAAAAACCATAGATTTGACTAGATGGACCTCTGTTGGTAAAGTAAAGTCTCTGCTTTTTAATATGCTATCTAGGTTGGTCATAGCTTTTCTTCCAAGGAGCAAGTGTCTTAATTTCATGGCTACAGTCACCATTCACAGTGATTTTGTAGCCCAAGAAAATAAAGTCTGATACTGTTTCCATTGTTTCCCCATCTATTTGCCATGAAGTAATGGGACCAGATGCCATGATCTTTGTTTTCTGAATATTGAGTTTTAAGCCAACTTTTCCACCCTTCTCTTTTACCTTCATCAAGAGGCTCTTTTCATTCCTCTTCGCTTTCTGCCATAAGGGTGGTGTCATCTGCATATCTGAGGTTATTGGCAATCTTGATTCCAGCTTGTGCTTTGTCCAGCCCAACATTTTGCATGATTTTCTCTGCATATGTTACATAAGCAGGGTGACAATATACAACCTTGATGTACTCCTTTCCCAATTTTGAACCAGTCTGTTGTTCCATGTACAGTTCTAACTGTTGCTTCTTGACCTGCATACAGATTTCACAGGAGGCAGGTCAGGTGGTCTGGTATTCCCATTTCCTTCAGAATTTTCCAGTTTATTGTGATCCACACAGTCAAAGGCTTGGCATAGTCAATAAAGCCGAAACAGTTTTTCTGAAACTCTCTTGCTTTTTCGATGATCCAACAGATGCTAGCAATTTGATCTCTGGTTCCTCTGCCTTTTCTAAATCCAACTTAAACATCTGGAAGTTCTCGGTTCACGTACTGTTGATCCTGTTGGAGAATTTTGAGTATTACTTTGCTAGCATGTGAGATTAATGCCAATTTAAATACCATAGATTATATTGTTACAACCTTTAATAGTTATCTTAATGATCGTCTTTATTTATGAGCTTCTAAAGTGCTAAGAACTTTTTAGTACTTATAAGTGATGCTAAGAGTCGGACATGATTGAGTGACTTCACTTTCAGTTTTCACTTTCATGCATTGGAGAAGGAAATGGCAACCCACTCCAGTGTTCTTGCCTGGAGAATCCCAAGGACGGGGGAGCCCGGTGGGCTGCTGTCTATGGGGTCGCATAGAGTTGGACACGACTGAAGCAACTTCACAAGTGATAAGTGATTTAATAATATCTACATAATTGGAGTTTATAGCATCCTAGAGTTCCTAGTTTGTTGTTAAGATACTTCTGTGTTGTCCCTAAAAACAACTTTAGGAAAATGTGAAAATGTGAAACCAGTATTTCTCTCATGTGTTGGTTAAGTCATTTGGTTTAATTGAAATAACTAATCCGATTTTAATTAGAAACATGATTTTGTGTTTTAGTCTCCTGCCTCTTCTGCTCCATTCTTATACCTACAACCTTCTGAGGTCATTTATCAACCAGTGGAAATTGCACAAGATGGTGGATGTGTTCCTCCTCCGCTGTCTCTGATGGAAGCTTCAGTTCCAGAGGTATGTGTTAGTCTCAAAGTAATATATTTTATTTTATTTTATATTACAAAGTAATATAGTTTATTTCTTTTCCTTTTCTAAAAATATTTGTTCAAGATCCTCATTTAAGTTGAACATCTTATGTTTCCTTTGATTTATTCATATCTCTTCCCCTTTTTTATATCTAAGAATGCTTTATCTTAGACTTCTTCACTATTTCTGAATCATTCCTCAACTCAGCTGTTTACTAAACTATCCCTGACTCAATCCCCTTGAAAGAGTAAGATAAGTGCTTTTCTTTCTTCTGGTTTGCCTGTCTTATTACTAACATTGTCAGTTAAAAGCATATAAAAATTAAAGAAGAAAAAAATCTTTGAATTAAAATTCTTCCTTCAAAGATATAAATCAAATTTATAACTAAAAACTGTAAGTATTACCTTCCATGTGTTTATATTTGCAAAACATTACTAATAACCTTATCATCTATGTACCAGGAACTGTACATGGTATGTTTTAAATATGTTGTGAAAGACTGGGAAATAAATAACGACCTCCCAATTTGAGTGTATTTATTATTATTTTTATTATTACTAAAGTTTATAACATAATTTTTCTGAAATAGCAGCTTCCACAATTTTGAATCTTAAATGTTTACTATCAATACTTTTACTATGATTTCTCCATTCTTCATCTCACCCTTCATTTATCATTTTGTTGACTAAATCTGCAAGCACTCTGTTAAAGAAGGCTTACATGTGCTGTACTCTTTTGAGTTCTTACATGCTTGTGTGTTCAACGTATTTGTTGTCTATAAATCTGGAAGAAATTAAGACTATAAAACAGTTGCATCATACTTGTATAACTTTGCTAAGGCTGCCTTAACAAAGTAAAATGAACTGGATGGCTTAAAAAGAGAAATTTATTGTCTCATGGTTCTGGAGTCTATGCTAAGTCACTTCAGTCGTGTCTGACTCTGTGCGACCCCATAGACGCCAGCCCACCAGGCTTCCCCATCCCTGGGATTCTCCAGGCAAGAATACTGGAGTGGGTTGCCATTTCCTTCTCCAATGCGTGAAAGTGAAAACTGAAAGTGAAGTCACTCAGTCATGTCCGACTCTTAGCGACCCCATGGATTGCAGCCTAACAGGCTCCTCTGTCCATGGGATTTTCCAAGCAAGAGTACTGGAGTGGGGTGCCATCTGGAGTCTAGAAGTCCAAAATCAAGGTGTTGGGAGTGTTGGTTTCATTTGAGGCCTTTGAGGGAAGGCTCTAATCCAGGCCTTTCTTCTTGGCTTATAGATGACCATCCTTTCCTTGTGTCTTCACATTGTCTTTCCTGTCTCTGTGTCCAAGTTTCCCAATTTTATAAAGATACCAGTCATTTTGGATTAGGTTCCACCCTAATGACCATACTTCAATTTGCTCACGTCTGTAAAGACGCTCTCTCCAAATAAGGTCAGTCTCTGACATAGTGGTTAGGACTTCAATACGTAAGTCTTCAGAGAACACAATTCAACCCATAACAATGCTTTTTCCTCTTATAACTTCTAACCTACTCTTTTCTGGTGTTGAGTATAGTTGTAAAAAAGTTTGAAGCCAGCCTGACTTTCTCTCTTATACGTAATTTGCTTTTTCTTCCTGCATGTCTGAAAAATCTGTCTTAACTTGAACTCACTTTACCAGGATATATCTTGAAATTTGTCAGTCTTTATAATATTCTTCCTGGGATACAGTTTGCTCCTTTGATTCTCAGACTAGTTTTTATTTCAGGGCTTCTTTTTTCCTGTTAGAACTTTGAAAAAAAAATTGTATTCCAGTTCTTTTACTTCTTCAGGAATACCATTTATGCATATGTTGAGATCTCTTTTTATCTTTCATATCCATCATCTCTGAGGTAATTTCTTTTATCATAGTAATTCTTAATGTTTTATATGCTTTTTTGAGACAATCATGAATATTTTTCATTGTTTTTAGTCTATTTTTTCTTATAATAATGAAGCTTTCATTGCTGTTTTATTTTTATCTTCTTTTTATCCCAAACTGCCACTTTGCTTACATCATTGCCTGTAAATGTTGTCTGTTGGCTTAAAATGTTTTTTTGAAGCTCTTTTTTAGTGATCATGTTATTATAATTTCTTTAAGATCAAAGGAATTTTATTTATCTGAACTTTTCTACTGTTTTCTGGGATGATTTCTCATATTTTTCTTTTTTCCCCCTTTTTGCTTTTCCCTTGATAGAGTTGGAGAGGATGAGAAGAGTCCTAAGGTTGCTTCCTTTTCCTTCCCATCTTATCTTTAAATGAGACCAGCTTTTTGCTGAAATTTAAGGCGGGAGAAGCATTCTGTTGACTCAAACATCCTACCACCAAGTCTGTTTTGTTGCCTGCTTGAGATGTTCTTCCCTGAGTTTTTAGCATTCTGGAGTTCATTTAGCTCCTGGCAAAGTCTCTTTTTTTCAGAGATTTTCTGTATGAAGGTGTAGTAAGTGTTACTTCACTTTCCACTCTCACCCTGCTTCATCTCCAGCAATGTTCCTCAGCTATAATGCAAAATAGTAGACCACAAAATAGTGAAAATATAATTTCTCCTTCTCTGTAGGAGATCTTTCCTGCTTCTGCCTTGGTCTGACACACCCCTACTCTTGAGACTCTTTAGAGTCTTTAAATAGGCCTTTCAGGGAAACCTTCCTCAGGCTTCAGAATCCACCCTTATATTGGTGCAAATTGCATAGCATTTGGCAGGCATTCTGCACTACGAACAAAGCTAGTGGAGGTGATCAAATTCCAGTTGAGCTATTTCAAATCCTGAAAGATGATGCTGTGAAAGTGCTGAACTCAATATGTCAGCAAATTTGCAAAACTCAGCAGTGGCTACAAGACTGGAAAAGGTCAGTTTTCTTTCTAATCCCAAAGAAAGGCAATGCCAAAGAATGCTCAAACTACCGCACAATAGCACTCATCTCACATGCTAGTAAAGTAATGCTCAAAGTTCTCCAAGCCAGGCTTCAGCAATACGTGAACCGTGAACTTCCAGATGTTCAAGCTGGTTTTAGAAAAGGCAGAGGAACCAGAGATCAAATTGCCAACATCTGCTGGATCATCAAAAAAACAAGAGAGTTCCAGAAAAACTGTTTCTGCTTTACTGACTATGCCAAAGCCTTTGACTGTGTGGATCACAATAAACTGTAGAAAATTCTGAAGGAGATGAAAATACCAGACCACCTGACCTGCCTCTTGAGAAATCTGTATGCAGGTCAGGAAGCAAGTTAGAACTGGACATGGAACAACAGACTGGTTCCAAATAGGAAAAAGAGTATATCAAGGTTGTATACTGTCACCCTGCTTATTTAACATATTCAGAGTACATCATGAGAAACAGTGTGCTGGAGGAAGCACAAGCTGGAATCAAGATTGCCAGGAGAAATATCAATAACCTCAGATATGGAGATGACACCACCCTTATGGCAGAAAGGGAAGAAGAACTAAAGAGCCTCTTGATGAAAGTGAAAGAGGAGAGTGAAAAAGTTGGCTTAAATCTCAACATTCAGAAAACGAAGATCATGGCATCTGGTCCCATCACTTCATGGGAAATAGATGGAAAAACAGTGGCTGACTTAATTTTGGGGGGCTCCAAAATTACTGCAGATGGTGACTGCAGCCATGAAATTAAAAGACACTTACTCCTTGGAAGGAAAGTTATGACCAACCTAGATAGCATATTCAAAAGCAGAGACATTACTTTGCCAACCGAGGTCCATCTAGTCAAGGCTATGGTTTTTCCAGTAGTCATGTGTGGATGTGAGAGATGGACTATAAAGAAAGCTGAGCACCGAAGAATGATGCTTTTGAACCGTGATGTTGGAGAAGACTGCTGAGAATCCCTTGGAGCTGAGGGCAGGAGAAGGGAATGACAGAGGATGAGATGGTTGGATACATGGGTTTGGCCTCCGGCAGTTGGTGATAGACAAGGAGGCCTGGCATGCTGCGATTCATGGGGTCGCAAAGAGTTGGACACAACTGAGCGACTGAACTAAACCACCTTGTCATTTGGGATTCATGAGCACATCCATGTTTACTTGATGATGACATTTTAAACTTGGAGTTAAGAATGCTTTTATATTATGTTTTTAGCTGTTATCTATTTTTGGCACTGAACCATAGTCTTTTTTTTTTTTTATTTATTAAAAAATTTTTTTTCTAATTTAAATTTATTTATTTTAATTGGAGGTGAACCATAGTCTTAATGTCGACATCAGATAACTTACCAAGTTATGTTTCACTGTTTAGTGAAATCAAATAAGATTTTTCTGGAAATATTACATGTTAACTTATAACTTGTGCCATTAATTTTTACGATATTTCAGTACAGAATGTTTTAAGCATATTTTAATTTTAATATTGTTTCTGGCAAAAGCTACATGTCTAATATATAAATTAATTGAATGGGGTTTGTTTATATTTTAAGTTGTTTTTCCTCTAAAATTAAAAAACACAGGACTTGTTCTTATGAGTTTGATAGTTAGCTCTCCTAAAATATAAAAATAAATTAAAATTATTTCTCACTTATTTCAATGACTGTTTCCCCCTTCACTCTTAGAATATAGTGCCTTCTACTTCACAGAATAAGTAGAAACCATTTTGTGGAAACCAACTCAGCTTCCAGTCCCCAACATACAAACTTAGCTGACTTGTAACTCATCCTTAGCTTCTTATATTTGTTTAGTAACCTGTCTTGTTCAAGGTTATTCCTACTCTTTACTCTTGATACTCTTAACTCCCTTTTCCTCAGGGACCTCATTCCTCACCTCATTCCTTCTTTTCTCATGTATTTTAAGACATTTTCTCTCCATTGGTCCAGAGCTTTACCTAGTATTTACTAGTATGTTACTTTGAGTAATTAACTCTTCACAGTGTTGTTTCACAGTGTTGTTTTCATAATATCTACATTAATAAAGACATTAGGAAAATCTATTTTGCAGGATTCATGCAAAGATGAGAATTGTTGTATACAAGGTTCTTTCTGTAGTACCCAACACCTGGTAGGAGACAGTTACTATCCTGTGACGCGCCCCCACCAATGCCCTTATCCTCTTCTGCCTTTCAAAGCCAAGCTTGAAAAATGTGTGCTCAGTTGTGTCCAACTCTTTGCAACCCTGTGAACTGTAGCCTGCCAGGCTCCTCTGTCCATGGGATTTTCTAGGCAAGAATACTGGAGTGGGTTTCTGTTTCCTCCTCCAAGGGATCATCCTGACCCAGGGATTGAACCCAGGTCTTCTGTGTTGTCTGCATTGACAGGCAGACTCTTTACCACTGAGCCACCTTGTCTACATTTAACATTTCCACTGCCTCACTACCTGTTCTCCCCTTACCTGCTAAAGTCTGCTTCATTACCTTTCTGCTGAAGCTACCTTGGATAAAGGTCCTTAGTGACTCCCTAATTGCCAAATATTTTCCTTTCTTTTCAGTCTTACTTGACCTCTCAGAGACATTGGATATACTCCTTGAAATTCTTCATACCTTTGGCTTCCATGATCCTGCTCTCTTCTGGCAATCCTTTTACCTCCTCTTATTTTCCTGTGTAAGCTGATCTTTTTCTCCCCATGATTTCTTTTTTGATTCTTCATTCTTTCACCCTACATACTCACTCTGATGTTATCATCCATACTCATGTCTCTGGCCCCATCCTCACTTCTGAATAGACCTGCACTGTTCAGTACAGCAATAGCCATTACCACATGCAGCTATTGAAATGTGGCTAGTCAGAATTGAGTGTGAATCACACCAAGTTTTAATGACATAGTGTGAAAAATGAGTGTAAAATTTATCACTAACTTTATGTTGAGTACACTGATATATTTCATATGTTCAAATAAAATCTATTACTGGAAATTAGTTTTACTTTTTTTTTTTTTTTACTTTTCTAACATGGCTACTGGCAACTTTTCTTTCAGTTTTATTGAGATATAATTGGCATACAGCAGTGTGTAAGCTTAAGATGTACAGCATAATGATTTGATTCATACATATCATTAAATGATTATCACAACAAGCTTTGTGAATATCCATCATCACATACAAAATTAAAGAAATAGGAAAAAATTTGTATGTGATGAGAAGTCTTAGGATTTACTCTCTTGACAACTTTCCTGTATAACATCCAGCAATGTTAATTATATTTATTGTGTTGTACATTACAGCCCTAGTACTTACTTAGCTATAACTGGAAGTTTGTACTGTCTATCTTAATTTTAATTAACATTTAATTAACAATTTTAATTAACATTAATTAACATTTAATTAACATTTTAATTAACTTAAATTTAATTAACAGTTTTAATTAACATTAACATTTAATTAACATTTAGTTCACATTTTTGTTAGTGCTTCTTTAGAGCCATCAGCTTTTGATTGACTATATACCCGTAATAGAAGTCCTACAAATACCTCAGATTTTATGTGTTACAAACTTAACTTCTTTCTAACCGCCACACAATTACATCAACATGAAACTTGCTTTTCTTTTATTCCATATATCAGTGTCTCTATTGCCTCACCTTTCAGCTATCAGTCAGTGTATATTCTTCCTTCCAGCCATACCAAACAACATACACAGATAGGTATTCTTAGTTGCCTCTACCTTTTCATATACTACTCCTACCTCATTCCCTAATTTTTCAAATTCTAGCATAAACTCCACTAGAAAATGTCCCCTGACCACCTCCCCAACTTTCTAAAGCTATGTTAATTGTTTTCTTTTCCCCATGCATCCCTGTTCATGTGTCATAGGACTTTGTTTTCCCCCATACATCTCTATGCAAAATGTCACACATTTTGACTAGTCTGTCTCAGACTAGTCTACAATTAAAGATAGAGAATGTGTTTCTCATCTGTGTTTCTCCATTATGTAGCAAAATGCCTAGAAAATTGTAATACTGAATAAATATTTTAATTAATGAAAAGCAATATTAAAAATTTTCAGCTTATTCTGATCATGGAGTTCAAGCAACATATCACCAGGTTTATGCTTCAAGTGCCATTGCTATGCCTGCACCAGTGATGCAATGCCAATTAAAGTAAGAAGCTTGTTTTGATTTTTTTTGTTGTTCTGAAGTCATATTTCACAGTTTCCAAATTCTCTTCTGGAAAGAAACAGCTTTGGATATTTATATCTCATTTGTGATCTGAAGTACAGAATTAATGAATTCTTTCATATGAAGGAAATACAGTTCTAAATTGGCTTAATTTCTATTAGTTTTGGGGATAGAGAAGAATAGAAAGTTAATGCTTAATCAGTACAGAGTTTCTATTTCAGATGATAAAGAATCCACCTGCAATACAGGTCTGAGTTTAATCCCTGGGTTGGGAAGATCCCCTAGAGAAGGAACTAGCTACCCACTCTAGTATTCTTGCCTAGAGAATTCCATGAACAAAAGAGCCTGGCAGGCTACAGTCCATACGGGTAGAGATATATGACTTAAGATCTTCCATTTTTAAATATACAATTAAGTGGTATTAATTATATCCACATTGCTGTAGTTCCAAACTTTGTCATTACCCCAAATAGAAACTCTGTACCCATTAAGCAATAACTTTGTGTTCTCTCTCCCCAGTCCCTGTTAACTTCAAATCTACTGTCTGTAATTCACCTAGATATTCCATATAGTCAGAGTTTTATTACGTTAGTGACATGTAACATTTACGGGGAAATGAAAATAGTTTTAATGATCTACTCTTCCAGTTTGGGAATTGTGCTCATGCATCTTAAATTAGATCCAGGCCAAGAGTGGTAATGTAGTTAGATCCCATTATATATTTAGTATATTTCAACTGCCTTATCCTGCTTCTTCCCATGTGACCTAGGTTCTTAGTGAAACTCTTGCATCTTCACTTTCGGGAAATGTGACTATATCTCTAGTAAAGAAGAGATGAACTGTTGAACTGTTATGATGGAAATATGACTCTTGCTTGCAGTATATTCTTTACAATAAAATGATGGAGTTAGCTACACACTCATATTGCTTCTGACCCATCCCATATGTTGGAACTCAGTCTACTTTAAGGAGTCTTTCATACTCGCCTTTACTGCATTTCTTCATTACTGTTGCTGCTAAGTCACTTCAGTCATGTCCGACTCTGACCAGGCTCCCAGTCGTGTCCGACCTCAGCGACCCCGTGGACTGCAGCCTTCCAGGCTCCTCCATCCATGGGATTTTCCTGGCAAGAATACTGGAATGGGGTGCCATTGCCTTCTCCAATTGCTATTGCTACTGCACTGCAAACATGAATTAAAACCATAATTTTGACCTAATGCCAAAGCCTAAAGTGTTGGTAAATGTTATTTATAGGAAGTTCATCATAGGATCAAAATTATCTAAAACAAACTTACAGTGTTGATGCTTTCTCCAGATATACCTCTCTTAAAATAGCTATGCCATACTAGATAATCAGTTGCAGATCACATACAAATGATTGAAGTTGTACTTGTTGAATAATTCCAATAGAGGATAGAATAGTATTCAGAAAGAAGAAATTTCTAAAGAATATAAATGTTAAATATTCTTTGATTCTTTATTATATAAAATTATATAAATGTTGAATATAAATCAGAACAGAGGTATAAATAATACCTTACTTTCTACATATAAGCATAAAACTGGATTCAGAAACCTGTGTTGCATGACTAGTTACCCTTTCTATTTTGACATAGATCTTTGCTCTACTATATCACAGGCTAAAGGGGAACAAAATCACTGACTTGTTTCTATTTTTACTTAATCCATCTTGTTAAGGCTTATAGTAATTCTGGTTATCACATGGGATACAGCCTAGGGAAGATTTTGGTACTGCAAAGTTAAGATTTCAGGACTTGGTAAGAATTGAAGAGCTACGAACTATTATAGTTAACTAGCTTACTCCAAAGCCCACATCTCACACAACTGTAATTAGATGTCCTCAAATCTGAGATATCATGGATTATCAAATGAAAGAGAAAGCCGTGTATCCTGATGCAGGGAAATCGCTGTGCCACACATAGGATCTTAGTTTGACTACTCGTTAGAGATTAAATAGAAAATGGTGCCCCATTCAGGAACAGAAAGTCCAATTCTATAGTTTTCTAAAACTTACAACTTTGTAGAAATACTTCACTGTACAAGTTTTACTGGAAACTTGTGTGGAAAATTATCTATTTTTTTATAATGTACTTGTATTATAGAAATATTAATCCACAAGTGTTAAATCAATAGACAGTCTTATCCTAAAATTTATTAAAGTAGACTAATATTAAAATAGTGATATCTGCAAGATTAACCTTTATTCTTCCTATGTAAATTTTCCCTGGTGTACCAAAAATCTTGTTGACTTAAAATATAGAAAAGCAGAAATACTCCTTGAAAGAATTTAAATGTATTGTTTTTAAAAGTGTAAGTCATTTTTAAAACTCTTAATTATTATTATAATTTTAATGATGTTAATTGTATACATACAAAAGTAAAATTTCATATGTCAAAGCTGTCTTAAAACAACAAATCTAATCAATAAAATACAGACCTTATTCAGAGCACAAGTCTAACCATTATAAATGACTGTCAGAAACTACTCATTGACTGTAAGCCACAGGTTACTGTACTCTATCAAATTAAATAAAATATTTTAAAGCAGATCAATATAGAAACTAGTTGGTTAATATGGTACTAATTAGAATTGTTGTTATTTGGTCACCGAGTCATGTCCAACTCTTTTGCAACCCCAAGTACTATAGCCACCAGGCTCCTCTGTCCTTGGAATTCTCCAGGCAGGAGTACTGAAGTGTGCAGCCATTCCCTTCTCCAGGGGATGAGGTCTTCCTGTCCATGGGATTTTCCAGGCAAGAGTACTGGAGTGGGGTGCCATTGCCTTCTCCGCTGAGCAACCATGGAATCCCATTAATTAGGGTATCATTCCCTGATTCAACAGAGTCACATCTTTTATACAGAATTAATTGTTTAAATCAGTAAAACAAAATCATATAATGTCAAAATTATCCCGCTGAACTAGACTATAGTAAGGAACAAAAGGCAGAATTTAGAAAAGAATAAAAGAAAAAAAGGCAGAATGGCCATCATCAAAAACTCAACAGACAGTAAATACTAGAAAGGGTGTGGAGAAAAGGGAACCCTCTTGCACTGTTAATAGGAATGCAAACTGATACAGCTACTATGGAGAACAGTATGGAAATTCCTTTAAAAACTAGGGATAAAACTACCATATGACCCTGCAGTCCTGCTACTGGGCACATACCCTGAGGAAATCATAATCAAAAAAGACAGTGTACCCCAGTGTTCTTTGCAGCACTGTTTACAATAGCTAGGACATGGAAGCAATGTAGATGTCCATCAGCAGATGAATAGATAAAGTTGTGGTACATATACACAACGGAATATTACTCAGCTATAAAAAGAACACATTTGAATCAGTTCTAATGAGGTGGATGAACCTAGAGCCTATTATACTGAGTGAAGTAAGTCAGAAAGAGAAAGATACCGTATATTAATGCATATATATGTAATTTAGAGACGGTACTGATGAACCTATTTTCGGGGCAGCAAAGGAGACACAAACAAAAGGACAGACTTGTGCACACAGTGAGGGAAGGATAGGATGGAATGTTTTGAGAGAGTAGCACTGAAACATATACATTACCATAGGTAACATAGTCAGTGGGAATTTGCTATATGATGCAGGGAACCCAAAGCCAGTGCTCTGTGACAACTTAAGAAGGGTGGGATGGGGAGTGAGGTGGGAGGAAGTTTCAAGAGGGAGGGGAACATATGTATATCTATGATTGATTTATGTTGATGTATGGCAAAAACCATCACAGTATTGTAAAGTAATTATCCTTCAATTAAAAATAAAATTTAAAAGGAACAAAAAGAAAATCTTTGTCTATTTGGGCATTCAAAACTTTTAATATGAATATCAAATCCCTTGGTAATAAGGGTATAAGTAGAGAATTATAAAGTATCTCTATTTCCTTATGACGTTTTTCAATTTAACTCTGAAGTATACTACCTATTCGTGAAAACATTTCATATTAAGGATGATATTTAACCAGTTGCCAGGCTATGAGGAAGTTCTTCTAATTAAAGCACTGATTGGGCTTGAATGAAAAACACCTCTTTCACCTTACCCATTGATAAGACCAAATGATTCAAAAGTAAATTGGAAAGAGATTTTACTTACTACCACTGCCTGTTTCTAGCTCAGAGACCCATAATGTGCACTCACCTAAACATTAACAACTGTCTCTACTTTATAGAAAAATTCCACTGCTATCTTCTTCCTAACCATTTCCTCATGTCAGTATCATTAACACATTTTATAAAGCAATTAGAGACTGAAATTCCCTCGTGTTCAGCTGGTCCTAAGGGTAGAAGAGGACAGTCGTAAAGGGGTATTGCATTCTGAGGACAGAAACATAAAAAAACCTGTGCTTTGCACCTCCAAATATACAGGAGGGTAAAAATTTTCGTTTACTGTGCATAGGTATAACTATAGATAGCCTCAAAGGAGACAGAGAACAATAAAGGGAATCAAAGACTCATGAAACCAATTTTTAGAATTGTCATGGAGAGACCACAGGTCAGGAAGCAACAGTTAGAACTGGACATGGAACAACAGACTGGTTCCAAATAGGGAAAGGAGTATGTCAAGGCTGTATATTGTCACCCTGCTTATTTAACTTATATACAGAGTACATCCTGAGAAATGCTGGGCTGGAGGAAGCACAAGCTGGAATCAGGATTGCAAGGAGAAATATCAATAACCTCAGATGTGCAGATGACACCACCCTTATGGCAGAAAGTGAAGAACTAAAGAGCCTCTTGATGAAAGTGAAAGAGGAGAGTGAAAAAGTTGGCTTAAAGCTCAACATTCAGGAAACTAAGATCATGGCATCTGGTCCCATCACTTCATGGGAAATAGATGGAAAAACAGTGTCAGACTTAATTTTTTGGGGCTCCAGAATCACTGCAGATGGTGATTGCAGCCATGAAATTAAAAGACGCTTAACTCCTTGGAAGGAAAGTTATCACCAACCTAGACAGCATATTCAAA